>NC_048545.1:8946507-9292931 GCF_902806685.2 Maniola hyperantus | reverse complement strand
AAGTTACACATATAAGTAGGTAGGTGGGTACCTAATGGTTTAGTTTTGGTGTGCTATCAATATAGAATCTATGGAATATGTTACTCTTTAGGTATACTTATTTTAATTTTTTTTAATTTTTTTTTATGCAGATACAAGTTAAGTCTAAGATGTGTAACTCTACCGAGGCCTACCTAATGAATTTACCCTACCTCATATACTGATCTACCTAAAGAATACGCTTCCTATTTCATATCTTTTAATGGCACGCGTATCATCTAACAGTAGAAACCTTTTAACATGTTGTGAACGCAATAACCCAAGGACGTTTAGAGTATCAGAAATAGTGAGTTCATCAGACCTAACGGACCTTACGGGGTATGAGCTGAGGAAGTGGGCATTCACGTATTGAATGCTCAAATGACTGTAGGTGTTCGGGCTTTGAAGGTATGTATTCACGCATAGAAACTAACACATTATTTTGGAACGTGCGTTCGTGTATAGGAGTTGTCTGGTCGATCATTCAGTTGTTCGCGTATTGAATACCAAATGTCTACCGTGTTCGGGTATAGAATTTAAACCATTGGGGTTTAAGATGTGGGTTCAGCAATTGAGACGTATTAAAAGAAGTGTAATAATATTAGTACCCATACTCAACGTGTGTAAACCTAAATGTAAGCTCTTCCTCCTACTGTAGGAAGAAGAAGCCCTGTGTAATGGCACCATTCACTCCAGTTCGTGTAAAAGGGGTTAGGAGTGAATGATGGTTGAAAGCTCCGCCGCGCCTTCAACGGTGAGCTTCTGCCTTCCCTTGGTATCCTATCACATTAAGAACATAAAATACCAACGAACACGAGCTCCCCCCCCTCACTACGCGTCATCATTCAAGGGATAGCGCAATGTATGCAAGCATACTGTTAGGAGAGGTGCGTTCCTCTCATGAGATAGCACGGCGCATGCAAGCATACTTTATAGTGGCGTGTTCCACTGTAAATGGTTTGTGTAGTGTGGTGTGGTGTAGGTATATCGATCTCTTAGAGATCTAAAGGATGAGTGGCTTACTCTACGATACCGCCGAAGCGAGCTATAAACGCAGGCCTAACCTCAATCCTTTGTGTGTGAATGAGTGTAATGATCTTAGAGATCTCAAGGATGAGCGGCTTGCACTACGATACCGCCGAAGCAAGTTATAATCGCAGGCCTGACCTCAATCCATTGTGTGAAGGCATGTTGCATTTTATTATTTTTACTTGTAAGTGATAAAGTAGTCCATGCTAGAAATCACTCTAGCAAAAGATTCACAAGCACTGGGGCGCTAGGCTCTCCTTTAGGCAGGATGCACAAACACCAGAGCGCTATGGTCGTCTCTCGCATAGGTGTCTTCAAACGCTGATGTTGGGTTTTTGTATTTTACTTGTAAGTGATAAAGTACTCACGCTAGAAATCACTCTCTAGCAAAAGATTCACAAGCACTGGGGCGCTAGGCTCTCCTTTAGGCAGGATGCACAAACACCAGAGTGCTATGGTCCTCTTTCGCTTAAGTGCTCTCGAACGCTAAAGTTGCTTATGTATTATTTATAAATATCCATCAGAAGAATGCAACGCTCCAAGCAATATTAGGGTAACATAGAGATCAACAGACCTATCTGGTGTCTCTAGTCAATTCAATTCAATGTTTAGACACATGCGTAGCCCAATAGGTAAGGAACGTGTCCCTTTACACACATACCCTTGTAATTTAGCACTCAGAGTGCTCGGTCTCAAGTGATAAGTCATCACTTATTTGTGTACGCTAGAAATCACTATAGTAAAGATTCACAAGCACTGGGCGCTAGGCTCTCCTTTAGGTAGGATGCACAAACACCAGAGTGCTATGTTCCTCTCTCGCTAAAGTGCTCTCGAACGCTAAAGTTGCTTTATGTATTATTTATAAATAGCCATCAGAAGAATGCAACGCTCCAAGCAATATTAGGGTAACATAGAGATCAACAGACCTATCTGGTGTCTCTAGTCAATTCAATTCAATGTTCAGACACATGCGTAGCCCAATAGGTAAGGAACGTGTCCCTTTACACACATACCCTTGTAATTTAGCACTCAGAGTGCTCGGTCTCAAGTGATAAGTCATCACTTATTTGTGTACGCTAAAAATCACTATAGTAAAAGATTCACAAGCACTGGGCGCTAGGCTCTCCTTTAGGTAGGATGCACAAACACCAGAGTGCTATGTTCCTCTCTCGCTAAAGTGCCCTCGAACGCTAAAGTTGCTTTATGTATTATGCGTGTATTCACTAACCACCATAAGGCGGTTAAGTATTCCAACGAATGTCAGAGTACAAACAGAACAGCAGTATTACCTGCCCTCTGTGATCGGTAGTTATTAAAGTATGCTAGAATCAGCTCAGCAAAGGATTCACAAAGCGCCAAGTGGCGCCATTAATGGCACTAGGGTTCTCCTTCGCATAATCATCTTCCAACGCACTCCAACGTATACCAGCAAATAGATCGAAAGTAAACACAGAGTACAACTCCGTCTGCCAGCTCAAGCAAGGATTTACCGAGTATCCTAAAGGACGCGCGGTTCACCTCGCCTAAGCAGCCACATTACCAGATCAATCATGAATCGCTTTTAGACTTTAGAAGTATCGCCCCTATAACATAAGAAAAGTATCCTTGTACTTAAAGTGGTCCCATTCTCAAATTTTCTTACTTGAGTATAAATCTTATGTGTCGTTCAGCACATAAGTTTAATTAGATAGATTATATTATCTATTTTTATAACGTCGGTTGAGTTATTACTCAATCCACAATCCGGACGTTATTACGTAACAATTTGCGAGCACACACACCGTTCCGGCCGATGGGGTCGAAGCGATGCCGCACGCGCCTTCCAACGAAATATTGATATTTGGATAATATTTATAATTGCACCATCTATTTAAACTGGCTTGTAAGTAATAAGAGCTATGCTCTCAAGTTATAATATTCCAAACTTGGTTTACAATAGAGCCATGCTCCCATGTTTCCACCTACCTTAGTGGTGTTCTAATAGACAGCACGTACGATCATGTGCATGCCTGCCCGCTCTTGCGTTCATTTTATAGCACCCTGCTTTGAGACTTTGTATTTACATAAGTGTATAACCTCTGGCTATGCCAGTAAATCCCTGTATTTTACCCCTTTTTTCCACTTAGTGGTAGCATTCAATGTATGGCGCAGCGGACCCAACACGCGCAACACTGATTCGGCATTAGGACATTGACCGCTTGGTCGTTCCTTTCTTCCAATTATTCTCCTTTAGTGAAACAGCGATAGACATAGTGCAAGGTGTCACCGACAAGCACGTCTACCGTCTTAGACAACCTCACCTCCATATCATTCAACTAGTTGCACCTTAGGGAAAAAATAGCGATAGACATAGTGCAAAGTGCCACCGACAAGCACGTCTACCGTCTTAGACAACCTCACCTCCATATCATTCAACTATTTTATAATTCCACAGACCTGTTTAAATGAAGACTATGTCCTCTATAAGAACACTTAATGCAAGCACCCATTTCCACAAATATTTCCACCACACGAGCGCTAGGCTGCACGCACCTTAGTGCGCGCATGTCCCGCCTCGCCTCTACTCATTATAGTTTCACAGACCTGTTTAATTGAAGACTATGTCTTCCTCCATAAGAGCACTTAATGCAAGCACCCATTTCCACAAATATTTCCACCACACGAGCGCTAGGCTGCACGCACCTTAGTGCGCGCATGTCCCGCCTCGCCTCTACTCATTATAGGTGTCTACCACTATGGTCCTCGTCAGCGTGTTAGAGTCTACGAACGTTAAGTGCTCGCACTTCCATTACACACACACACAAGAAGCCATATGGTCGACCACCAGTTAATTGCTCAGCCCTCGCGGACCACCCCTTGCAATGATAAGGGAATTTGTTCTTTCACATAAGTGTTCGAACTGTGGCCCAACGCAGTAGAGAAAACTAATGTCAAGTGTTTGATTTTGATTCTAACTCCCGCGACCGTCTGGTCCGCAGGCTCCAACCGACTAGAGACAGTTTTCCTCGATAGACTACATTGACTGGCGGCCGTATGAAAACCTAAATAAAAACCGAATTTCTCATGCACCGACTAGACTGACTGACTTACATTGATAAAAAAAAAATTATATACATTTTTTTTTTTTTTTTTTTTTTTTTTTTTTCAATTTTTTTTTTTTTTTTTTTTTTTTTTAAGGTCCCTATGTTGTATGTAGGCTATGTTCGTTACATCCAACCCCCTAAATTTTTATGAAGCATTGCACCTCGCGGCATGCTGAATAAAATTTACCATTACGATGACCATTTACCTTTTCTTCTCAATTTTTAAGCGGGAAAAAAAAAAAGTCGGTTCGTGTTTTGATACAACTAAACAAATTACTAACTAAACAATTGGCTTTACATGACAACTACAAAATTCATTGCTACAGTGGACTCCCGGCAATCCGACAAATTACGATTAAGGCGGTCTTAAATATCCATGTAATATCTTTGTCTTTAATTGTCGGTGTTTTGTGTAAACAGTACAAAATTAACACACGCTAGACCGCATCGCTATCTTCTTTAACTTTAATTTAACCTAAGCAATAAGAATCAAAACTACAACGAGTCGAGCACAATTATAGTGATGGTGCGTAAAAGTTATAACTCGTCCAATCTTGCATTAGCGAACATTGTCAAGTCGGTTTACTGGGCGTCCACCGTATTTTATTTACAATATGAATATACATAGATATCTGTCTAGAAAATCAACTACTGTTACACCCACCCAATAATACAATACACACATAGTTGATTACACAATATTAATTATTAGTTATTACACATTGAATGACTTCTTAAATTGGAATTAACATTATCACTTAGTTCGAATTATAGCATTCATGGATTCCTTCCCTTTGATTACAATACATTTAACATCGAAGTTTCTAACAACCTACTTATTGAGTTACTACTTACAGAAAGTAATTTGAAAATTAAAATTGTTAATCAGTTTTAATCATATCTTCTCCTTTAATTTCAACACATTTTAACAATAGTGTTCCTAACTAAATATACTAATTCAGTCACTACTAACATTAAATAATTAAAAAAATTATTAATTAGTTTTAATTTTTACATTCATGAATTGCTTCCCTTTAACTACAATACATTTAACAATCAATAATAAAAATAATAATTCAGTAATAGAACTTCACTTATCTCAATTATTAAATAGCTAATTTCACATAACTTTGTTGTCTTTACAGCTGAAATGCATAGACTTTACTTCTTATCGATTCAAGAATAATATTTTGATAAATGTATAGCATTGAATTTTCCCCGAATAATTGCCGTGTTTGGATACATCAAAACATATACATTTTTATATGGCACTGCTGCAACTACATACGGACCCTCATACAATAGGTCAAATTTACTTATTTCTTTCTTATGAGCGCTAGATCGATTACATTTCTTTAGTTTGACTAAATCACCTATTTGAAATTCAATCAGATTATGACGTCTATCATATTTTCCGTTCCTTATTTTACTTGTTTCTTTTAACTTCTCTTTAACCCTCTTGCGTATATCCTCTACATTTAGCCTCTCATGTCCTTGATGGATTAAAGCATCAATTGTTAATCTAGTTCTTTCCCCATTCAAAACCTCGTATGGAGTATATCCTATACTATCGTGAATCGTGTTATTATACAACTCTTCAATTTTAGGCAAAAACCCTACCCAAGTTTTATGATTCTTATGACAATATGCTCTAAATAATCTACCTAGTTCTTTATTGACTCTTTCAGTGGTATTTGGTCGAGGATTCCGAATGGTAGTGTATATAGCTTTAATTCCGAGGGTTTTTAGACATTCCTTGTATTTTTTACTGATAAATTGAGAACCATTGTCGGTCATAATAGCTTTTATTTTTATAATATCATTAAACTGTTTTATTTTTGTTAAACAAGTTTGACTCGTAGCCTTCCGTAAAGCAAATAATTTAATAAATTTACTGAATGAATCCTGCACTACAAGTATGTAAGTAAAGCCGAATGCTCCTGCTGGTAGCGGTCCATATAAATCCGCCATTACTATTTCTCCAATGTCATTGGATATTATAGACTGACAAGGTCCAACATATTTTATATTATTACTTCTGGTGAGCTGACAAATATGGCATTTCCTTATAATAGATTTCACGTCTCTTGCTAAATTTCTCCAAAACATTCTATCTTTTACATATTTGATTATCTTATAAGCACCTTGATGACCCATTTCTTCATGTATCTGCTTTACCATTTCCTCCCGCACACAATTAGGTAGGTATATTCTATCTCCATAATTAGTTTTAAAATATACAATGCCGTCCTTTATTGAAATTCTGTCCCTATATCTTATCTCTCGTCCATTAACAAGACTCTGTATTTCTTCATCTTCTCTTTGCAATTGTGGTAGCATCTTAAGTTTTGAGGCCAGTAGTTTGTTTCCTTTGCATAAATAGTAGATGCCTGGCACCTTAGTTTTTTCTTCTTGTACTTTACGACTATCGGCCGGATATCTAGATAAGGTATCAGCAACTATATTTTCTTTACCGGAAATATGCTCCATCTCAAAATCAAATTGTTCTAAATATAACAACCAACGAGTTACTCTACTATTAAACATTTTCCAAGTTTTTACAAACAGCAAAGCTTTGTGATCCGTTCTTATAACGACCTTAGAGCCCCTCAAATAAGTTTCAATTTCTTTAGACAACTAATGACTGCAAAAAACTCTTGTTCTGTAACAGTCCAATTAAATTCGGGTCCCTTTAAAGCTCTACTATAATAACTTAAAGGTTTAACTTCCCCACCATTTCCTATCTGGTATAGTACTCCAGCAAAACCCACCCCAGATGAATCCGTTTGCAAATAATATTTACTTCCAAAATCTGGGTGTTGCAATTCTATAGTATCAATGAATTGTTTCTTCGTTAAGTCAAATGCATCTTGTTCCTTTTCAGTCCATTTCCATCGTTTCTGCTTTTTAAGAAGTTCACACAACGGATAAATACAGTCTGCATAATTCGGTATAAATCTCCTATAGAAATTGCACTAAATAATCTACCTATTTTGGTTGGCACTATAACCATTTGTTGGATTTTTATACTTTTTTGCCCTATAGCCCCTTTCAATTGTATAGTACGTGTAGGCATTAAAGGTAATTTCACAGCACATTGTTTTAATTGCAAATACATTGATTCTGATATACAAGTAATATCGCTACCGGTATCAAGTAAACAGTCAACTTCAAAATCTAATAACTTAATATGTATCTCAGATTTTATCTGATATAATGTCTCTAAAATTTCTTGTTCTTCATAAACATTTAAAATTTCACCGTCTAATACGTAAGTTTCTGCGTGGTGTGTCCGAAATTGTAGTAACTTAATTATTTCTTTACAATTTAATTCATTTAGGTATCCTAAACCAGTTTTGCCTGTTTGACCCTTGTGTTCTATTGGCGTGTACAACCCCCCTCCTTTGCCTATTCTCTGCCGTGGTCGCCATCCATATTTCAGCATAATTTTCAAAGCTTTGTCCCCTGTGTTAGTAGCTGTGTTGGGGACCGTTTCCACAGCCACCTTTAGTTTGATTGATGTGTATTACAACCTTGAATTTCATCCAAGTTTTCTCCATAATTTATGTCACCTACTTGTATAGCATTACATTGTTCATCTTGACCGTTATACTGCCGATTTATTGCGTTAAATGGCCTTCGCCAATTCCTGTTACCTTGCCTATTCTGATCTCTCTGTAAGGTCTTTTCCTTATAGGCATATCCATTTCGTGGTTTATCAATTGGCCCTGTATCTTCTTGTTTATTTATATCATCTTGTTTTCTTAGAAATTCTGTTGCTTCAAAAATGGTTTCTCCCTTCGTAATAATCCACATTTGTTGTATTGATTTTGGATATTGCTTCATCATATCAGACACTAATTGTTTTTCGGGTATTTCAAAGGACAACATCTTAACTTGTGAAGTTAATTTTAAAAAATGTCCAAGCATAGTTGGTTGTGTAGATCTATTCCACTTTGCACACACTATTTCTCTCCTTATTTTATTCTGTTCCGTTTCTCCCCAATAAGTTTGCAAAAAATCATATTTAAAATCATCCAAATTCTTCCATCTAGATTTATACAATCTAACCCAGTCCTTTGCCTCGCCTTGTAGGCATTCATAGGCCAATTCTAATTCTTTCCCTTTATTTGGAACCTTCCGAAGATATGCAGTCAAATCTTCTATAAATGTAACAGGGTGACTCTTACCATTATAAAATTTTGGTTTCTCGGTTGCTATATTCATTATATTACATGTTGCATAATCCTCTATCTTAGATGCTGTATTTTCTACAGGCTCTAATTGTACGGAAGTTACATTATCGGTGAGTTGTTGTTCCTGTGCTAAACGATTTTCTAATGTTTTGAATTTCTCTTCGATCATTCGTGTATTTCTGTTTATCAATTTGTATAACATTGAAAATTCTTTATTCCTTACACTAGAAGGCTTTGCTTTTACTAGTCTTCTGCGTTTGGGCGCTACTTCTACATCACCAGCAACATTTCTTCCCGGCATTGGCTGGTTAACATTTATATCATTTTCTGTTACTACATTCTCTGATTGTACTGGTGATTGCGCTTTCCTTTTCCTACCCCTCCTAGTTCTTTGCTCCATTTTTTTTTTTTTCGTACACTTGTTACTAATTTATTTTTATTTTACTTTTATTAACTAAACTCAAGGAAGTCTCTTACGTGTTAACTTATTCAATGTGACGTTTAATTCTGTAAACAAAAAAATTATTCGGTTGTGTGCTTTACCTAATTTCTCAACCCCCAGATCAGAAGTCATCCAGGCCATAATGAACTCAAGATCTCTTCTGACTCTCTCCACTTCACAAGCAACAATTGTAGGCTTTCGCCCAATTTATCCTACCTATATAATCTTTATACCATCTGTTTAGCCGTAATAACCCAGTTTCGAATCCTGGTCACGGCACCAATTGTAACTCTACCGAGGCCTACCTAATGAATTTACCCTACCTCATATACTGATCTACCTAAAGAATACGCTTCCTATTTCATATCTTTTAATGGCACGCGTATCATCTAACAGTAGAAACCTTTTAACATGTTGTGAACGCAATAACCCAAGGACGTTTAGAGTATCAGAAATAGTGAGTTCATCAGACCTAACGGACCTTACGGGGTATGAGCTGAGGAAGTGGGCATTCACGTATTGAATGCTCAAATGACTGTAGGTGTTCGGGCTTTGAAGGTATGTATTCACGCATAGAAACTAACACATTATTTTGGAACGTGCGTTCGTGTATAGGAGTTGTCTGGTCGATCATTCAGTTGTTCGCGTATTGAATACCAAATGTCTACCGTGTTCGGGTATAGAATTTAAACCATTGGGGTTTAAGATGTGGGTTCAGCAATTGAGACGTATTAAAAGAAGTGTAATAATATTAGTACCCATACTCAACGTGTGTAAACCTAAATGTAAGCTCTTCCTCCTACTGTAGGAAGAAGAAGCCCTGTGTAATGGCACCATTCACTCCAGTTCGTGTAAAAGGGGTTAGGAGTGAATGATGGTTGAAAGCTCCGCCGCGCCTTCAACGGTGAGCTTCTGCCTTCCCTTGGTATCCTATCACATTAAGAACATAAAATACCAACGAACACGAGCTCCCCCCCCTCACTACGCGTCATCATTCAAGGGATAGCGCAATGTATGCAAGCATACTGTTAGGAGAGGTGCGTTCCTCTCATGAGATAGCACGGCGCATGCAAGCATACTTTATAGTGGCGTGTTCCACTGTAAATGGTTTGTGTAGTGTGGTGTGGTGTAGGTATATCGATCTCTTAGAGATCTAAAGGATGAGTGGCTTACTCTACGATACCGCCGAAGCGAGCTATAAACGCAGGCCTAACCTCAATCCTTTGTGTGTGAATGAGTGTAATGATCTTAGAGATCTCAAGGATGAGCGGCTTGCACTACGATACCGCCGAAGCAAGTTATAATCGCAGGCCTGACCTCAATCCATTGTGTGAAGGCATGTTGCATTTTATTATTTTTACTTGTAAGTGATAAAGTAGTCCATGCTAGAAATCACTCTAGCAAAAGATTCACAAGCACTGGGGCGCTAGGCTCTCCTTTAGGCAGGATGCACAAACACCAGAGCGCTATGGTCGTCTCTCGCATAGGTGTCTTCAAACGCTGATGTTGGGTTTTTGTATTTTACTTGTAAGTGATAAAGTACTCACGCTAGAAATCACTCTCTAGCAAAAGATTCACAAGCACTGGGGCGCTAGGCTCTCCTTTAGGCAGGATGCACAAACACCAGAGTGCTATGGTCCTCTTTCGCTTAAGTGCTCTCGAACGCTAAAGTTGCTTATGTATTATTTATAAATATCCATCAGAAGAATGCAACGCTCCAAGCAATATTAGGGTAACATAGAGATCAACAGACCTATCTGGTGTCTCTAGTCAATTCAATTCAATGTTTAGACACATGCGTAGCCCAATAGGTAAGGAACGTGTCCCTTTACACACATACCCTTGTAATTTAGCACTCAGAGTGCTCGGTCTCAAGTGATAAGTCATCACTTATTTGTGTACGCTAGAAATCACTATAGTAAAGATTCACAAGCACTGGGCGCTAGGCTCTCCTTTAGGTAGGATGCACAAACACCAGAGTGCTATGTTCCTCTCTCGCTAAAGTGCTCTCGAACGCTAAAGTTGCTTTATGTATTATTTATAAATAGCCATCAGAAGAATGCAACGCTCCAAGCAATATTAGGGTAACATAGAGATCAACAGACCTATCTGGTGTCTCTAGTCAATTCAATTCAATGTTCAGACACATGCGTAGCCCAATAGGTAAGGAACGTGTCCCTTTACACACATACCCTTGTAATTTAGCACTCAGAGTGCTCGGTCTCAAGTGATAAGTCATCACTTATTTGTGTACGCTAAAAATCACTATAGTAAAAGATTCACAAGCACTGGGCGCTAGGCTCTCCTTTAGGTAGGATGCACAAACACCAGAGTGCTATGTTCCTCTCTCGCTAAAGTGCCCTCGAACGCTAAAGTTGCTTTATGTATTATGCGTGTATTCACTAACCACCATAAGGCGGTTAAGTATTCCAACGAATGTCAGAGTACAAACAGAACAGCAGTATTACCTGCCCTCTGTGATCGGTAGTTATTAAAGTATGCTAGAATCAGCTCAGCAAAGGATTCACAAAGCGCCAAGTGGCGCCATTAATGGCACTAGGGTTCTCCTTCGCATAATCATCTTCCAACGCACTCCAACGTATACCAGCAAATAGATCGAAAGTAAACACAGAGTACAACTCCGTCTGCCAGCTCAAGCAAGGATTTACCGAGTATCCTAAAGGACGCGCGGTTCACCTCGCCTAAGCAGCCACATTACCAGATCAATCATGAATCGCTTTTAGACTTTAGAAGTATCGCCCCTATAACATAAGAAAAGTATCCTTGTACTTAAAGTGGTCCCATTCTCAAATTTTCTTACTTGAGTATAAATCTTATGTGTCGTTCAGCACATAAGTTTAATTAGATAGATTATATTATCTATTTTTATAACGTCGGTTGAGTTATTACTCAATCCACAATCCGGACGTTATTACGTAACAATTTGCGAGCACACACACCGTTCCGGCCGATGGGGTCGAAGCGATGCCGCACGCGCCTTCCAACGAAATATTGATATTTGGATAATATTTATAATTGCACCATCTATTTAAACTGGCTTGTAAGTAATAAGAGCTATGCTCTCAAGTTATAATATTCCAAACTTGGTTTACAATAGAGCCATGCTCCCATGTTTCCACCTACCTTAGTGGTGTTCTAATAGACAGCACGTACGATCATGTGCATGCCTGCCCGCTCTTGCGTTCATTTTATAGCACCCTGCTTTGAGACTTTGTATTTACATAAGTGTATAACCTCTGGCTATGCCAGTAAATCCCTGTATTTTACCCCTTTTTTCCACTTAGTGGTAGCATTCAATGTATGGCGCAGCGGACCCAACACGCGCAACACTGATTCGGCATTAGGACATTGACCGCTTGGTCGTTCCTTTCTTCCAATTATTCTCCTTTAGTGAAACAGCGATAGACATAGTGCAAGGTGTCACCGACAAGCACGTCTACCGTCTTAGACAACCTCACCTCCATATCATTCAACTAGTTGCACCTTAGGGAAAAAATAGCGATAGACATAGTGCAAAGTGCCACCGACAAGCACGTCTACCGTCTTAGACAACCTCACCTCCATATCATTCAACTATTTTATAATTCCACAGACCTGTTTAAATGAAGACTATGTCCTCTATAAGAACACTTAATGCAAGCACCCATTTCCACAAATATTTCCACCACACGAGCGCTAGGCTGCACGCACCTTAGTGCGCGCATGTCCCGCCTCGCCTCTACTCATTATAGTTTCACAGACCTGTTTAATTGAAGACTATGTCTTCCTCCATAAGAGCACTTAATGCAAGCACCCATTTCCACAAATATTTCCACCACACGAGCGCTAGGCTGCACGCACCTTAGTGCGCGCATGTCCCGCCTCGCCTCTACTCATTATAGGTGTCTACCACTATGGTCCTCGTCAGCGTGTTAGAGTCTACGAACGTTAAGTGCTCGCACTTCCATTACACACACACACAAGAAGCCATATGGTCGACCACCAGTTAATTGCTCAGCCCTCGCGGACCACCCCTTGCAATGATAAGGGAATTTGTTCTTTCACATAAGTGTTCGAACTGTGGCCCAACGCAGTAGAGAAAACTAATGTCAAGTGTTTGATTTTGATTCTAACTCCCGCGACCGTCTGGTCCGCAGGCTCCAACCGACTAGAGACAGTTTTCCTCGATAGACTACATTGACTGGCGGCCGTATGAAAACCTAAATAAAAACCGAATTTCTCATGCACCGACTAGACTGACTGACTTACATTGATAAAAAAAAAATTATATACATATATTTTTTTTTTTTTTTTTTTTTTTTTCAAATTTTTTTTTTTTTTTTTTTTTTTTTTTTTTTTTTTTTTTTTTTTTTTTTTTTTTTTTTTTTTTTTTTTTTTTTTTTTTTTTTTTTTTAAGGTCCCTATGTTGTATGTAGGCTATGTTCGTTACAGATGGAAGCGGGCTAATCTGGAAGGGGTACGGCAGTTTTTACTAAACCCATGCTCCTTAGGTTTTTGCACGGCATCGTACCGGAACGCTAAATCACTTGGCAGCCCGGTTTTGGCGGTAGGAAGGTAGCTAGGCCGAAGCCTCCCACCAGACAAAATGTAGAAAAAAGTGAAATGAAAAATAATGAAGAAAAAAATAAAGAAATTAATGTGTAGAAAACAGGTGTTATTAACACATGGCTAAAACATTACTGAAAAATGGATAAACTGGATGATTCCCTATAGATCTTTGCCACGTGGACTTTTTTAATATGAAGAAATCCGGTCTATATCTGTACTATTTTTTGTCAAAATCGGTTAAACGGATTAAACGTGAATAGATAACTGGAAGACACGCTTTCATTAGACGCATTTATAATATTAGTATTAGTAAGTATGTATCGATTAAAAATCCCGTTACATACATAAATAAAAAAATAGAAATCAAGACCAATGAAGTCGAAGTCGAATATTTAAGTTTTAATTAAAATTCACTTGCGTTTAATAATTGGCATTATCAAAAATATCCTCGCCTCTCTCTGCCTCGCCTAGCAAAATATATACAATTGACATTAATTAAAATAGGCCGCTTCAGCCGTAATAGCCTGAATCCCGACAATGTTGAAGCAGACCCTTTTAGTCCATTGACGTCGAAGCTCGCTTTGTATGCAAATTGAAGGGCCCCAAATTTGACGCGTCTGGTAAAATGTCATCTTCTCTTAGGACCCTTAAAATTTGCAGCCTCTTGAATATATTGACCTTTGCGCGTCAACAATATACACAATCTCAGTTTGAAATTTAGCTGATGTTTATTTTATTCAAAACAATTTCGTTGAATCATCTCTTTTTTGGGTCACACGTGGATCAAACCAAACATAGGCTTAATAAGACAAATTGGCGTACAGGCGAAATGACGTATCTTAATCTATATGCGCCTTAGTTCTAATAATATCTATATGTACCTACCGACGTATAAAATAGATCTAGATAGGTAAGGTAGGAATATCTAATGAAATTAAAAAAGTAATGGTTTGACAAGCTAGCTTTAAAAGACTTTTTAAAATAGCTTTATTTTACGGTCGCCGTAAAGTCGATTTCAATTTTTCTTTAATTATACCTTTGTGCTAAGCCGTAGTAGCTCTTAATTTAAATAAATTATTCTTTCGCGTGCTATTTTCCACAGTTTGTTCAAATGGTAGAGTACCTACTGTTGGTTTTTAAATTAATTATATGGAAATTTACAAATGGAATATTCACAACATTTCATTGAATTAATGATGTTTTGTACACTTAACCCGTATTTTGTAGTCAATTTAAGTTTTAAGCTTTCAAACTTTAACTTTAAAGTTTTGTTTGATAAAAAACATTAGGTACTTGGTAGTTCCGAAAAGAATTTAAGTGACAAAATCTTTCGGTGAAAACTCAAATAAAATCATTAAGTAAGATTAACGTATTAAAGCAGATAGATAGACAGTCGTAACTTTTCTTCATACTAAGTTATGAAGTCACAGTTGCTAGATTGCAAGTATCACAATACTATAAATAAACAAAATAAAATAAAAACAAAGTAGAGGAGAAAAATTCACTCGCATAGTATATATCAACGTCCCTAAAAGATGCATTCAGCAAAACTTGAGCTGCATAAAAATTTCACGTAAAGGAGCTTCTGGCTATGATCACGGACTAAAGAAAAAGATCGACGGAGTCCTAGCATAACTAGGTATTCATTATGAGTATAATACTAGTTGTGTGCGGATTATTGCGTGACAGTAATTGAACAGTGTCTCTCCAGTAGAGATGAGTTTTAAGTCCTTTGTGCACGTCTTTTTCATTGTATCTAAGTATACTTATATGTTTTAGTTTTGAGTTGTTAATAGGTACCTGAAGAAATAAATAAATAACTTGCTCATTTTTAAATCCGACTTTTCAGTCCTCTTACACTTTATTTATTGGCGGTCTGTGAGGTGATTTGCTAACTCCGTGTCTCTGCACTGAATGATAGCCACCGAGCTGAATTGACTTTGGTTGGGCATACATTGCTGCTTCATTGATAACAAACTATTTTTCGTAGAAAACCTTCAATGGACTAAAAATAAATGTCAAATGAGCTCGATGGCTATTATTCTGTGTTAGAGGTAACGAATCAGTAGACTGTTCACCTTCTAACTTTTTTTGAGTCTGCGGCTACATCTAGCAGGAACGGAATAAAATATTTGCACTGTTGCAGTCGCGCAGGCATGTCCTGAGCTCGTTAGATGAATGGCTGTGCAAATACTCCGGGTCTCTGTGACTCGTGACATGGATTGGCATATGTAAGGTAACGTGCATGAGAAATCCTATGAATTTATACGGTAGTACCTGAAGAAATAAATAAATAACCAGTTTCTTTTTGAAAAAGCTTTCCCAATTTCTTAAATTTTTGGCAACCTGCTCGCCATCTAACTTTTTCTTACGTCTGCGGCTACATCTAGTAGGAACGGAATAAAATATTTGCAGTGTTGCAGTCGCATGCATGTCCTGAGCTCGTTAGATGGATGGCTGTGCAAATACTCCGGGTCTCCGTGACTCGTGACATGGATTGGCATATGTGAGGTAACGTGCATTGGAAATCCTATGAATTTATATATGGTTAAAACGTAGCATTGTTATTACTCTATTAACTTAGACAATAATGATGTTGGATGTTAGACACATTTTAGTTGAAATTTTTTTGCAAGTTTAGTGTAAATGAATTGATGATAAAACTTTCACTATTCACTCTTGACTTGAAGGTATATTCAAATTGGACGGGAATACTGATCATTATTGATTTTTCTACCGATTTATTTTTCTACTTAGATTCATACTATAAATTCGGTTTACTGAAAAAATAGCTGACTCAAATGCATGCTAGTATAGATCAACTGAAAAGAATAGAAATTAAATGAGGGGTTTGGCAAAGAAAAATGCAGACTAGCCACTATAAAACCCGCCTTTTTATAAAAAATAATAACAAAATGTTAGAACAATGCTAGCAAAGCCCCAAGCGAAACCAAGGTGTACATAAATATTCAGTTTTAACATCATTGTTCATTGTTGAATAACTTGCCTAGGTGAAAACATTAAAATAAAATAAATATAACAAAGAGCGAACGACCGGAACAAAACATGAAACACGTTGAATTATAGTACAAATACACAATGGCTCACTCGTTTTACAGTCTATTGAAAGAGCTATGAAAATCGTCGACGCGGCCGGAATGCTACGGAAACGGTGAGTTTTCTTGCCGACAAGCGGCATGAATTCAAAACGTAGTAAAATATTATGAAAAATACGTAGCAGCCATCGTAGCAGCTTTTAAGCGTGAGCTGTAAAAGCTGGCGCTCACCGCTACCGATTATTTAAAAGTACTATAACTAGAAAGAATATATTACTGACACATAAAATATCCCAGCACCTTGAATAGTTTGATCTCGCACCGGAAGACGCATTGTTGGAAGACCCCCCACTAGGTGGACGGACGACATCAGACGAGTCGCAGGAAGCCGCTGGATTCAGGCGGCGCAAGACCGTGGCGTGTGGAAGTCCCTACAAGCAGTGGCGTGCACATAATTAGAAGCTAGGGTAGGCATTACTTAGTTAAGTTACCTTTTTATGATGAAAAATGCGGGCTAAGCTATTTCAACTTGGATAAGCAGTGCTTTTATGCCTCTATGAACTGCTCGCCACTGCCTACAAGAGACCTATGTCCAGCAGTGGACGTCTATCGGTTAATGATAATGATGATGATGACATAAAATATAAGAAACGCATACTTAATTCGTTTAACTTATAACCACGTAATTGATAATTAGCAACGTTACTTGCTGCAACTTCGGTTGTTGTGGATAACGTGCAGTTGCTTTTTTTATTTCTTTAAGAGTTTCTGTTGCATGTTTTCTTGTTTCTGACTGGTCGAAACGACGCGTCTCTCGATTCTCTACCGAATCGCTTCAAAATGTTAATAGCACAAAAAAATTTCTTACGTAGTATTAAAGCGACGATAATATGGCCTAATTTAAATTGATACCATTGTTCAGAAGTATTACTTAGTTGAAATTACGAGACCTCTAACTTTTGCAGAACGAAACTTTCATCACAATAATTTACCCCTAATTTGAATATTTTCAAAGTTTGAAAACATTCAAGACACATGGCTCCCCCAGTGCAACCTGCTCTAACAAACGGTGTAAGAGCTCCAAAAGAGATCATTTATAAGAGTGTTGACAGTAACTGGCAACATTACTTGGCTAGGTACCATAAAATTTAGTTCCACACTCAGCTAACTTATTCTCAGCTTCTGTACAATTTCCTATGCAAATTTAATTGTACCCGAGGTTCCACGTAAATCTCTGTTCTCTTTGCTGCAAAGTTAATTACGGAGCAGGGGCTACTCTTTGCGATTAACGAGCCAGCTTGCTTTTATTGTGTCTACATCGACAATGCAGAGAAAAACATGGAGAATGATATTACGCGAAGCGCAAACGAACTGCACTATTTTATCAATACAAGCAGAAATTATATCGTGCTAGAAAGCTTGAAATAATCGTTCTTGATTGTCTTTTTATTAGAAAACAGTTAGCATTAAGTTGGTCTTGTCCAAAGTTCAAAGTCGCTCAGCGGGCTATGGAGCGGGCTATGTTGGGTATCTCTCTGAGGGACAAAATTAGTAACGAGGAAATCCGTAGGAGAACCAGAGTGACCGACATAGCCCAACGAATTAGCCAGCTGAAGTGGCAGTGGGCAGGCCACGTCTGTCGCAGAACCGATGGCCGATGGGGCAGACGTGTTCTGGAGTGGAGACCGCGTATCAGCAAGCGCAGTGTGGGACGACCTTAAGAAGATAGTGGGAAGTGGGTGGATGAGGAAGGCGGAGGATCGTGTGTGGTGGCGTGCTCTTGGGAAGGCCTATGTCCAGCAGTGGACGCAAACAGGCTGATTGATTGATAGCACTACCTACAGTTTTTCATCAGCATGAAAAAGTACCATGTATTGGAGTGTTGCAGTACTTCCAATGAAAGCGACCATGCAATCACGTTTGAGCATCAACGCACCAGAGCGCACGATACCATACATACCATTTTTATATAAACAGTACAACCGTAATTTACAACACAGTATTGTGCTTGCGTCGTGACATTGGGTGCATCGAAAGTGGTTTTGAGCATGCGTATACCTACCATAGTACGCGACAGGTTGAAATGGCAATCGCGGAAGGAACGCTCCGCACACCCACACAGTCCCTGCAGCTCGAGCATATTGTGCTGGTTAGTATTGTTTATTGCTCGTTAGATGTTACGTGATGAAATCCATAAGAACTTTGAAAGACCTTAAGGAGAGCCACCACAGCAGCAAGAAGTTTTTCAAAACTGTATAACAAGTGACGTCACCAGTTTTTCAGTGTTGAACATTCATTTCTTGGGCCTCATACGGCTCGGGTTTGGTGGTTAATACAGTTGGCTTGGCAGGGAAGGGCAATGCACGCTCAACAGGCGGAAACGTTTAAGTGCGGAAACCAGCCCAGAGAGAAGATTATGTTATAAAAGAAAAACTGACTGACACAACCACGACACAACTTACAGCTCAAACCACTACTTTTATCAACTTGATATTTTGTAGTAGGTAGTTTCAATAACAAAGGATTTTTAGGTATTCCAACGAAATTTTTATGCGGATGAAGTTGCAGGCATCAGCTATGGCTAAATAAAAATGGACAAACATTTTATAGTAGCTAAAATCAGATAACAAAACAAAATAGTTCAGTCGTGAAGCGATTGGTATTCCCTCTGCAGTGCGTCTTGATTTGGAGTCCGTCCAACACTGATAGAGTCAAGTAGCAAGTTATTCCAACTTTTCAACTAAAAGTTGGCTTACAATATTTTGTTTCAAGTTTAGTGACATTCAGCAGTGATCGGTTCTATTGGAGTGTTCGAGAAACTTTTTTTTTGTAACAGTGTACTATTTTTTTTACTTGTTATACTTAACCGTGAAACTCCTAATCAAAGATTTTATAAAACTCCAGGAAGGCAAAGCTCATACATTTGTATTTTAAAGAGTAAAGATAGATTTGTGTCTGTGTGTGTGTGTGTGGTGCATATAATATGCATAGCGACACAGATTAAATAGATACTAGCGCAAGATTTACGCATCTTATAACACTTACGAGCGTGCTGCAAAAAATACCGGCCAGTTACCAGTTTTTTTTTATAATGATTCAAAATCAAACGGCATCGTAATAATATGTGATATTTTTTTCCTTAGCTGTTAAAACTTTATTATGTAACGTAGCGCAGTTTAGTATTAAAACGCAAGATATAAATTTGGTAGTACTTAATTTATATTCTATGAATTAAAACCGAAGATTCCAAATGCGCTTTTGTATATCCGGGTAATCTTTTTCTTCTCATCATCTTACAAAATAACAGGCGAGATGAATACTTTTTCAAAAAATTGTGAAGCATTTTTAAATCAGCTTTATTTATACTGAGGTTTAAGACGTATTACCCTCAACTCATCCATGCAAAGAAACTCACCTTATTTTCTAGAAATTTCCAACCCAATTCCGGAATCTGCTACATTGTAGAGATCACGTAGAGATGCTGTTCGCCATCGCCAAGTAACTTTACGAGCAATGTGTTTTCTACACTGTGCTTTTATGTCACGGTGTCTAGCGTCTTAAATTATTGTTTATTATCTTTTATGGCGTAATGTACTGTACTATAAAATATTGCCTTACTCCAACCGCACACTGAGACACCAGTGGTGATGGTGACCAATAGATACCTACTGTCAGAAGTTGTGGACACTACTAATATTGGTCATAATCACCACGAAATGGCAGATTTTACACATCTTTGAAAGCATTACGGAGAATTCTCAGGTTGCAGGTTTCCTCGTGATTTTTCCTTCACTGTTAAAGTAAGTGATATTTATAGGCTATCGTGGCTCTTACATCACCACCCAGGGTACTTTTCACCCCGAAATTCAAAGAGTTCTCACGGGGTTTTCGAAAACTTAAACCCACGTGGACGAAGTCGGGGGAATTTAATGTAATACATAGGCTGTAATATTAAAATAATGCTGACCTCAAATCAGCACAATGGGTGATTTATCTATCTATATTTTGGCCTCTGTTTAACTCGGCTGAGTCACTAGTGGTGTCAACTGTCCATTGATCGGCGTCATCTTGGTAGCCCCGTGTGTGGAAGCGCAATGTTCTCGTAACTACAGGTAGGCACTTATCCATTGCAATGCAGACAATTTTAAATTCTACCTCAGAAAAGAGGCCATAATTTTCCTTAGACAGGACATTTTTTTGGTGATTAATATTGTTACTGTTAGTAAGGTTAGGTATAGGTTGACGCTTATAAAGTTATATGCGAGTGTTTATGTCTGTCTGTTACCCTTTCACAGCCCATTTGTTCAATTGCTTCTGACGAAAGGCATAGATATAGTTTGCATCCCGAAAACAAACATAGAATATTTTTAACCCGAAAAATCAAAAAGTTCCCACGGATTTTAAAAACCTTAAACCACAGAGATGAAGTCGCTGGCTTCATATTTGAATGTAAAAATGCAAATGTTCATGGATGGCGGTAATCACTTAATAAGTAACAGGTCCCCCACCTGCTCGTTACTTAAGTATGTATATTAAGAAAAAAAGTACTAAAATATTTATGTATTCAAAAAGGTTTCCTGTCTTGTGACTGAAAAATACCTTATTTAAAGCATGACACAATATTCCAAACGTATTAGTTAATCACATCAACATTCCTGCGCATAACGTTACAATTAATATGGTTTCGACTGTACAGCATTTAACAGTTAAAATTAAACACTTAATTCTCACTGCTGCATTCCCTGACCTCTACGAATACAAATACACTGGACTTGCGTTTGCCGATTTGTAATCATAACCATAAATAATTTATTATTGCAAATACACGTTTTGTAGGTGGTACAGTTACAGCAGACAGGTCACAGTGTATTTACCATTATAATGGTGTGCAATAGTTACTGAGCATTTACAAGAATTATGTTAATTACCTTACTTGATAAGGTACAAAATAGGCATATTCTGGGCACCTTTAAAGTAGCGCCAATTGAAGATAAACTCTTGGAGAGACGCCTGCAGTGGTCATGTTATGAGAAGACCTGAGATTCACATGACCAGAAGTGTAATCAATGTTAGCGCTGGACCCAGACGACGGGGAAGACCTCGACAAAGCTGGATGTCAAACATGAAGACCATTTGACACAGAATGACTGAGCGTTTCGAATCGGCACAAAAAGTAATTTTGTAAGGCACCACTTCCAGCGTACTTGTACGTATCAGTGGTTGCATTAAACACGTAGCAATTATTGTTACAATGCTCCAATCAGACACGTCAGTAACGATGTTAATTTGATATGAAGTTAACATTCAAATGGTGTTCAAAACTTCCTTCAAACAATTCACATAGAAGTTCTATTTCAACACGTTAATGGCTTGGAGTTGATATAAGCTAACTATAGAGCGCGCTGCGCGCTATAAAGAGTATTACCCATAAGATCGTCCTTATAACAATTCTCATTGCTGTTGTCACTTCATGGCCCAGTCAAAAACTCAAAACACTCTGAGGCATCCACGATAACTTTGTCCAAGTATACAACTTTTTATCCATATCCATTCATACTAACATTACAAATGCGAAATTGTGTCTGTCTGTCTATCTGTATATCTGTATGTCTGTCTGTCTGCTAACTTTTCACGGCCCAAATTTTGATAAAATTTGGTACAGAGTTACCTTGCACCCCGGGGACGGACATAGGCTACTTTTTATCCCGGAAAATCAAGGAGTTCCCACGAGAGTTTTAAAAATAAAAATCTACGCGGAAGAAGTCGCGGGTATCATCTAGTTTTCTATATAAATTTTTGGCATTAGCTAAGATCAAAGCACAGCACTGTCTTACCGCGACATCACATCGATGGCGACAATTATTATAATTAAATTCTGTTCTGTAGAACATCCAGACACTTACTATAATAATATATACCTAGGTACTATATTATTATGTATGAGCGATATAAGCGCTCTATAACTTACGTATACTCTAAGGTTAAAAGTGTAAACCGGGTTTTTTTCATTAAGATATTATTGTATTCCTTCGGATCGGAGGCTATAAATTTTAATTACAGAACGCTTAATAAGGCGAACTACACACGACACGGTACGGTTTCATCGCTGATGACGGCGCGTCTAATTGGAACTGTAAATTTAAATAACACTGACACTTTATGTCGGTGCTCACTCTAATTGAGAGAGAGAATCGTAAAAATAATTTTACTCGCCTCATTTGTACTATGCGTAGTTTTAATCTTATTCCGTTTTACGGCGAGTGGGCTGATTGGACGGTTACGTGTGGATGCTAATTTATGGTCGAACTAGAGCTCTTCGGTTCCTTTTACGATTCTACTTTTAATGTTTAATTTCTTGTTCCATTTTTGAATCACATTTCACGGTTATTAACACTAGCAATTTGCAGCGAGTATTGAACTAAATTAGTGAGTAGGTATCTTTAGGAGAACTATTGCAAACAAAAATCATGTTAAAGCTATTAAAATTAGTATGACACTGGACAGTCGCAGCCCGCAAAAAAAATTATTCAGAATAACCTGTCCTGTGGTACTAAATAAGCTATAAATTTATTTAACGGTCGTTGGTAGCTAATTAAAAATAAAAGCTACCTATTAATTGATAATGAAAATTATAAAGTGGAAAGAATTTTTATATTTTCCTTTGTTGTCTCAAAATAATATAACTAACAATTAAATCGTAGTACTTGGGGTCGAGCAATGTGTGATGTATTACTAAAATAGGTAGGTATAACTTGATATGTATAAATTATGCCTCTAGATTACTCTAGAAAGATCCGATCTAGAAGAGATCCGGCGAATTTTGCCCCGAATTGGATATTTGGAAAATCTGATGGCGTTATTAGCACGTATTTCCAGAACTAAAAATAATAAAAAGGTATCATTTCAGACTTTTTGCGATATTTTTTGATCTACTCGTTGGTTTAGTTTTATTCTCATTTATTATGATACCCTAGTACCCAACAATCATATGCTAAATATAGTACCTAACCCTTTAAAAGCCTTTAATTTTAGATAAATTTAACGGCACGCTAGTCGCTGACTCTAAATAAAGAACGAAACGGAATTTAATTCCGCCCGTAGTTAATTTCCCTCGGGCTTTTAATTTTCCCTATTATCGCTCTTTAGCTGAATACAAGAGTCACTGGAACTATTCGAGATGAGCAAAATCAAAGCGCTGTATTTGTGACTATAATTTTCATTTTCAGCTGAAAATAATCGGTAACAGGTTTTCAAAAAGCCTTTGAGGTTAAAATTTGTGTAAAGGCTTTAAATGAGCTATCAAACAGCAAATACCATATTACAGTAGTAAGTATGGTATGGTTTTTTAGTATGGTATATTTTTTCCATAAAATTAATGTTTGATGTTTTCCTTAAATAGAACTCAAATTTAAGCCTTTTTTCTTGCAAAACCAGCAAAATAAAGACTTTTATTGATAAAAATAAAAGATAATCAACTAATAACTTAACACTAAACCTTTCAAGCCATACCACCCTTTATAACCAGTCTTAGCGTAAAAATATAGACGAATACCTAAGAAAACAATAATGTGTTGTTTTGAAATACAGGATAGGCCAGCCCTGCTCACATAATGGACCGATTTTTCACAGCAAAAGGGCCTCTAATAAATTGTTGGTCGGAACTCGGATTAGGGTTTTTTCTTTCGGAAATTTAATTATTTACGTTGCCGTGATGGTTTAACTTCTGGCAGGAGTTGTCTGTCTTCAGTAATCTTCCAGATGCGAATCTTTTCGGTAAATTGTGTTGCGAGTGATTGCTCTTGTTTTTGTGGGGTTTGTTGTACGATTTATTACTAGATGATACCCGTGACTTCATCCGCGTGGATTTAGTTTTTTTTAATCCCATGGGAACTCAATTTTGTGGGAACTATCTCCATCTTCAGAGTCCAAGCTATCTCTGCACCAAATAGATGATATACTCGACTTTATCCAAGTGGATTTAGGATTTTTAAAAATCCCGTGGGAACTCTTTGATTTTTCGGGATAAAAGTAGTTAGCCTATGTCCTTTTAAGGCCCTGGGATACAAGCTATCACTGTAACTATAGGAAATATGATAATTATAAAATAATTATAGGTATAAAAGAAAAAACTTGTTATTTTGTATGTAGAAATCTTCGTAACTAATGATCCAATGCTGAAAACTATTTCATTAGTAGCTGATAGTTACAATATTCTCGAGTGCTATCTCTCTGCGTGTGTTTGTTTGTTGGTTTGCCACGCAATCACGCTGCAACGAAACAATGAATCGATTTGATTTTTGCATGGATAGGTAGGTAATAGGTATACCTAATTGTTATATGCCTGGAAAGGAAGGATTGGCTACGTGTCATCTCGAAAAATTAAACAATTCCCACGGAATTTTTATAGATAAACCTAACTTATCCACGCAAACCAAGTCGCGGCCCGGGCACCAGCTATAGTTGGGACGATAAAATATATTCGGCGTGTGAGTCGATCCGGTGACCGCAGGGTCACCATCCAAGCAGCTTTCATTACATCATCCGGTCGCCAGATGCGACACTGTAATTGTATCCTCGTTATCATTGAATATAACTCATTAATTATTACAGTCATTATAATTGGGGCCCGCTGTTGACTATTACTTGAGAACTTTGTATTGTTTGAGTTAAAGGATCCATTGTTTTCATTATCTGAGAGATAACACTCTCTTTAATATAATTTAAAATTTATTAGCTAGGTGCCTGTTATTAATGATATGAGACTACTAATAAAAAGGAATAACTCAAATCAATTGAAATAATATCACAAATAATATGAGCTTTTTTAACTTAATTTTTATTTTTACGGAAAAAGATTGCCTGTGATTAGTAAGAAATTAGTAATGACGCTTTCCTCTAGAAATAATGCCTAATTGCCCTACTTACCTAATTTATTATCGAAAAAAAAGTTTTTTAGATTAAATCCTTGATTTAGACATTGTCTCTAAAACCAAAACTAATACGAATGAAAAGAAACATAACATCTTAACCGTGTCAATTATAATGGTAATACTATTCATTAACACACATAATAAGCTCTAACAATAATTTCGAAAGTTCCAAATCCATTTAAAACACCAATCGCTACATTGTACCCATATCTAATCCGAATCAGGCCCGACAAATTTAATCCTATAGTTGCCAAAAAGAGGACCCGTATACATAGTCCCTATTGTCTATTACCATTTACCACTAACTTGTACATAGCCAAGCGTTAATTGGGTGACCCTAACCGCCTACAAGTCCCATTAGGGCCAAGACCGTATCCCTTATTCCATAATTCCCGAATCCCTTGGGCCAATACGCCTGTAATTTTACTTTAATGAACGAAACTTCCGCCTCTAGTCCCATGTTGATAAGAAAACTTGGGGCTAATTATAAAAAAGTTGGGGCCATTTAGTTTATAGATGTAATAATCTTGATGAAGGTTAGGACTAACTCGGATTAGGGTTTTTTCTTTCGGAAATTTAATTATTTACGTTGCCGTGATGGTTTAACTTCTGGCAGGAGTTGTCTGTCTTCAGTAATCTTCCAGATGCGAATCTTTTCGGTAAATTGTGTTGCGAGTGATTGCTCTTGTTTTTGTGGGGTTTGTTGTACGATTTATTACTAGATGATACCCGTGACTTCATCCGCGTGGATTTAGTTTTTTTTAATCCCATGGGAACTCAATTTTGTGGGAACTATCTCCATCTTCAGAGTCCAAGCTATCTCTGCACCAAATAGATGATATACTCGACTTTATCCAAGTGGATTTAGGATTTTTAAAAATCCCGTGGGAACTCTTTGATTTTTCGGGATAAAAGTAGTTAGCCTATGTCCTTTTAAGGCCCTGGGATACAAGCTATCACTGTAACTATAGGAAATATGATAATTATAAAATAATTATAGGTATAAAAGAAAAAACTTGTTATTTTGTATGTAGAAATCTTCGTAACTAATGATCCAATGCTGAAAACTATTTCATTAGTAGCTGATAGTTACAATATTCTCGAGTGCTATCTCTCTGCGTGTGTTTGTTTGTTGGTTTGCCACGCAATCACGCTGCAACGAAACAATGAATCGATTTGATTTTTGCATGGATAGGTAGGTAATAGGTATACCTAATTGTTATATGCCTGGAAAGGAAGGATTGGCTACGTGTCATCTCGAAAAATTAAACAATTCCCACGGAATTTTTATAGATAAACCTAACTTATCCACGCAAACCAAGTCGCGGCCCGGGCACCAGCTATAGTTGGGACGATAAAATATATTCGGCGTGTGAGTCGATCCGGTGACCGCAGGGTCACCATCCAAGCAGCTTTCATTACATCATCCGGTCGCCAGATGCGACACTGTAATTGTATCCTCGTTATCATTGAATATAACTCATTAATTATTACAGTCATTATAATTGGGGCCCGCTGTTGACTATTACTTGAGAACTTTGTATTGTTTGAGTTAAAGGATCCATTGTTTTCATTATCTGAGAGATAACACTCTCTTTAATATAATTTAAAATTTATTAGCTAGGTGCCTGTTATTAATGATATGAGACTACTAATAAAAAGGAATAACTCAAATCAATTGAAATAATATCACAAATAATATGAGCTTTTTTAACTTAATTTTTATTTTTACGGAAAAAGATTGCCTGTGATTAGTAAGAAATTAGTAATGACGCTTTCCTCTAGAAATAATGCCTAATTGCCCTACTTACCTAATTTATTATCGAAAAAAAAAGTTTTTTAGATTAAATCCTTGATTTAGACATTGTCTCTAAAACCAAAACTAATACGAATGAAAAGAAACATAACATCTTAACCGTGTCAATTATAATGGTAATACTATTCATTAACACACATAATAAGCTCTAACAATAATTTCGAAAGTTCCAAATCCATTTAAAACACCAATCGCTACATTGTACCCATATCTAATCCGAATCAGGCCCGACAAATTTAATCCTATAGTTGCCAAAAAGAGGACCCGTATACATAGTCCCTATTGTCTATTACCATTTACCACTAACTTGTACATAGCCAAGCGTTAATTGGGTGACCCTAACCGCCTACAAGTCCCATTAGGGCCAAGACCGTATCCCTTATTCCATAATTCCCGAATCCCTTGGGCCAATACGCCTGTAATTTTACTTTAATGAACGAAACTTCCGCCTCTAGTCCCATGTTGATAAGAAAACTTGGGGCTAATTATAAAAAAGTTGGGGCCATTTAGTTTATAGATGTAATAATCTTGATGAAGGTTTTTTTTCAGTAGATTCTAAAAATACATAAACTATTCCATACTCAGTGTATATTGTGGCACAAAAGACCTTTTACTTGTCTTTGTGTGGCACATAGTATTCGGTAAGATCTTGCAAAAAAAACGTGCGGTGTTAATGTGATGCCGTGTGAACGAGGTCTTCCTATGTACCTACCTCCATACCTTTAATCGATTGTGCCAACCTGTCAACTAAACTTAAATGACAAATCTAATTGTATTGTTATCCATTTCATAATCTTTTCTGTATATTCAGACCTTCCAATTTAGTTAGTTTAGAGGTTATGTACCTACCTATAGCAAAAATAGCCACAGTAGGTACCGCTTATTCAAACTAACAAATTTCACGCAATTAGTTGCAAAACGTAAATTATAATTAAGTACTTTTTTTACAAATTAAGTAGATACTTTCTAAACAATGGGCATAATATAAGAGTACGCATTTTAAAGCATGCTACCTGAAACTGTCTAAAATAATTCTGAGACCATTCTGAGACTTGTCGATTCCGTTAAAACGTGGAAGGGAAATCGCTTTTTCATCCCCGGTAATGGCCGTCCTTTCCGGGACATTTTAATTAACTTCGAACGGAGTGCTTTTTTAGTTTCATGATGAATTATTGATATGAAAAATCTCAGAAAATTTGCTTATATTTGCAAAATTAAGAACCTTTTAATATGCAAACACCTGCAGCTTTTATTCATTAAGTTACGAATTTTAAAGGCATTTTCATAAGTTCTCAAATTCGATCGGCTATAGTATAAGCCCCGCAAATTGCTAATGCGCATGGCCGCCATTTTAGTGACGTCAGCACTAGACAGAAGTTCGAGCTGATGGTATATTTTTACTTAAATATGCGGCAAATGACGTCAGAATGACGTCATTTTGATGTTAATGAGACATGGTTCCAGCGCATTAGCAATTTGAGGGACTTATATGGTAAGTATAGTAGGTATAGTATCCTAGGTAATGAATGAGAGAGTCATGTGATACTCTTCTATTTAGATTAAGGTATGGAAACCGCTCAGCAGTATCGTTTACTACATTAGGTAGATCTAAAGTATGTTCCCGCCATCAGTTCTGACGACAAAGGCTTTCTTTACGCTACGGAACACACAGTTGACGCGTTAACAACCTTGTTTGCGTCGCATTTTCGACATAATAAAAATTTATGCACATGGGGAAGGTTTTTGTGTCTCGCATTGTTATTTTTCGCAAAGCCTTATGTGTAAGTACACTTTATGAATAGGAATTAAGTATAATTTCTCTTTCTTTGCGTCGTTATTTTCATTGCTGAAGATTTTTTTTTAATATTAAGGACCAGCGCTTGACTGCCATCAGACCTGATAGCGACGATGCAGCCTAAGATGGAGCGCGCTTGGCTATTCACTCTTGACTTGAAGGTAACTACCCATATTATTATTGGAGGGGAAAACTGATGCTGGAAGGGTGTTCCAAATCTTATCGGTTCGATTTTCTTGGAACTAAGCATAAAGCAACTAACAACCACCCGCGGTTTCGTTGCGTCGGCGAAAATATAAATACTCTTTATAACCTATATCTATGTCTGTGTAAGTTTCGTTTTTCCTAAATCCTGTGAAAACTCTTTGATTTGTGAGACACAAAGTAGACTATGCCCTTGGATGTAAGCTAACTCTACAAATTTCGTCAAAATCAGTTAGATATACGGATAGGCTGTGAAAACGTAGCAGATAGACAGACACACACTTTCGCATTTCTAATTTTTCTAAAATAAGAACTACTATACTTGTTATCTCGTGATCCTGTCATCTGAGTTTTGCATTTATCTAAATATATAAAAGGAAAAGGTGACTGACTGACTGACTGACTGACTGACTGACTGACTGATCTATCAACGCACAGCTCAAACTACTGGACGGATCAGGCTGAAATTTTGCATGCAGATAACTATTATGACGTAGGCATCCGCTAAGAAAGGATTTTTGAAAATTCAACCCCTAAGGGGGTGAAACACAGGTTTGAAATTTGTGTAGTCCACGCGGTCGAAGTCGCGAGCATAAGCTAGTCTTAAATATAGAAAACGAAAAGGTGACTGACTGACTGACTGACTGACTGATCTATCAACGCACAGCTCAAACTACTGGACGGATCGGGCTGGAATTTGGCATGCAGATAGCTATTATGACATAGACATCCACTAAGAAAGGATTTTCGAAAATTCAACCCCTAAGGGGGTAAAATAGAGGTTTGAAATTTGTGTAGTCCACGCGAGCATAAGCTAGTATTAATATATTTTCAAGTGGCCAAACCCTTTTCTCAAGATAAGTACGTGTTGAGGGCTTACAAGTTATTTCTAGAAAGCTAATATTTTTAGGTGCACTTAGCCTGCTTTTAACTTACCGTCGATGTTAACATGAAGCGAAGAAGACAGGAACATCAAAAGCGTTGCCCTTCCCCGTTTTTCATAATCACAACATCGCAGCGGGATGAAACTTTTTATGATGTCTTTAACCTTTATACCGGTTTGAATTTTAATGAGTTAATACATCAATACATCTTCTTAACACAGACTAAAGGAATAATATAGATTAAGTTCTCGCATACAAAGTGTTTTAAAGGTGAAGAAGCTACGCCGAGTAGTTAGTTGTGGGTGGCGGAAACGTGGTGTGGATACGTTAAGCTTTTCTTATGAATTATATGTAACAGTAGACAGTGCCTATGTTTAACTAACGCCATATTTGAGCTTATATAAAAGACATAATCTGTACCACAACTCCGCAACTTGCTACTTTTAGGAAAGTATAAAAACTGCACCATATATTTATTTTGCGTAAGCCTTGTTTTTAAATACCTATACAAACGCTTTATGAAAGTTAGTGTAAATTTGCTAAATTATGGAACAACCAAAACCTTTACGAGCGAAAGTATCACTTTGTATGGACTGTCAATTATTATTGATTAACAACATTTAACTTCTTGAGAAAAGGGTTTGCCCACTTGAAAATACATTAATAATATTTGTAAATACAAAACTCAGATAGATATGATAAGAAGACATACATAACAGGTAGTGGTTCCTATTTTAGCTTCTTTGGGCGTTCCATCTTCATAATATTGTATTTGCCGTTTACTGTCTAGCATTTCTTTTAGTCTGTGCATGTAATAGTGTTGCGTTAAAGAGTTATCGACTATCGAGTTTTCGCTTCACGCACGCAGCGGGGTGCCGGCGTGTCTGAAGGTCCCGACAGACCCCTGGTGGAAACACCTGCCCCCTCATTGCATGCCACATGACACAATTAACTTACAACCTCGCACGATAATAAACCATACAGCCTACAAATTATGTACGCGTTTATAATTTTATAACTTTATGGACTAAGAGCCAGCACGTGCCAGGCCTTCGTTATTTTATAAAAGCTGAAAGTTTGTCTGCGTATTTTCCCCAACACAGGGAGTAACGAGCAGCGTCTATAAAGTTTGGATCATGGTGGCTTTGGGAGATAACAGGTAATAAAGGTGCAAAAAAATCTTATGTCAAAGTGTAAAGTCTATTTTTTATGTTTTCTTCTGAATTGTATTAGAAAACATGGCATGTACCTACGAGTATTGCCTGACATTTAGTATCATAGCAACCCCCTGCCAGACACCCTTAAAGTTTAATAAATTATTAAACTGTAATGTTAACAATTTACTAAAGTTTGAGGTAGTTGCTAGTTGCTACGTCACTAATTATCTGGCAATGCATGCCATGATTTCTAATACTATTCCGAAGAAAATATAAAAAAGTTAGACTTTTTATAAGTACCTACCTACTTACTTTGACGTAAGATTTTATACGTCTTTGTTACCTGTTATCTCCCAAAACCACCATGATCCAAACTTCATAGTCCCTGTTCGTTCCTCCCTGTGTTGGAGAAAATACGCAGATAATTTTTCAGCTTTTATAAAATAACGAAGGTCTGGCACGCGCTGGCTCTACTTTATTACGAAGTAGACGAATATTTTCTCAAAGAGTAAAGTCGTGCACACAATTCATTCAGCGTGTCATCGACTCATCGCCCAATGAAACAGTACTCGAAAACTTGGTAAAGTACAATGCCGGCATACATTATGCTATATCGAACGCGACTTTTATGACCGACTAAAATATTTATTATGCATTTTAGAACACTATTACCACACTGTTACGGCTAGTGTATCCAGAAGTTACGATATTTGTGGGACATTTTGAATTCTTGCAGATGTCTTGTGACCCCACGCTATTAAGATACGGTAAACTCAATTTCTGTCGATGGCATCAGTAAATTCCTACGTACTTTTAGTGATATTGTTTGAATATACGGGACGGTGGTACGTCTACTGGTATGGCATACATCTGCCTCCTACTCAAGAGGTCAGGGGTTCTATTCTGGGCTCTAGCTTTTCGGAGTTATGTGCACTTTAAGTAGGTAGGTACCTACTTAATTATAAATAATGAGTATATCAGTATGTATGATTCTTTAAGTTTGAAGTATCTTAGGTACAGTCAAAGGCCAAAACTCGTTTAGCACCTAAATGATCAAAGTCACTTGCACTGCACCGTACGGTTGTGCGCCATCTGAGTGTTTGTGTGCCGTGTTTATAGAAAAAGGTCATAAGTGCGACTGGTTTTTGATGCAATAGTTTTGCGGAATTGCTACTCGAATTCTGAGGCCCACCGTACATATACAAGCGGTGATAGCCTAGTGGTTAAAACGTCAGCTTTTTATTCGGGAGATTCGGGGTTCTATCCCGCGCACACACCTCTAACTTTTCAGAGTTATGTGCGTTTTAAGCAATTAAATATCACTTGCTTTAACGTTGAAGGAAAACATCGGGAGGAAATGCATGCCTGAGAGTTCTCATAATGTTCTCAAACGCGTGTGCAGCCTGCCAATGCGCACTTGACCCGCGTGGCGGACTATGGCCTAAGGCCCTAAGCCTTTTTCATTCTGAGAGGTGACACGTCGTCAGCAGTAGACCGGCGGCGATGGATTGATTATGATGATGGTAGATGATGACGATGACTGGTATGGTAAGGTAAGTTAGGTGAGTAGGTACTCCGCTACTTTCTATAAAAAACTTAAATTGCCGGCAAAAGTTTCGTTATGTTATCAACAGACACCACAACGAAACTTTCTTGTGTATAATTTTATATTTTTTACACTTTTTTTGAATACCACATAACTGGATAATTATATTTATTTGGGACAGATTTTCCTGTAAATGCAGATCTGGCTACACTGTTCAAGATTTGGAGTACCGCTAGCCAAATACTTAAGCGGTTTCTGTGCAATCACTATTAAATACAGGATGTAACAGAACGCTGGCAAAAATTAAGACAGGTGATAGTACCTACTGATGATCAGTGATATTATGATACCACAAAAAACGCGGAAAAAACGCGAAAATAAATAAAAACACCTATATTTTATAACATTTCACGATATATTGCAAATAAAACATCTGACTGACGTTAGAAGTCAACGAACGTTCCGGAAGTAGGCCACTCGGAGTCAATGCCGCGACGTAGGTGGGGCATTGACCCAAGTTTTACCCACTATACATTGCGGGTTTGAAAACTACTAAAACTATAAAATGAGGCAAATGGTTATTGGTATTGGATTGTATTTAGGTAGTATAACAATAACGCTAAGTTTTTGCTAGCGTTCTGGTTACACCCTGTATATTTCTACTTACCATAAAACGACTCAAACACCATGCATGCACCATTACATGTGGAGTGTTTGTAAATTGTAAAATAACCACTGCACACCATCTAATATAAATATTTATCAGAACGTCGTTATGTGTGTAATTTATTTGATTTGATGCGTCCGCAATTTATTTAATATTCATTGCTTAAGATTGTCCGTCGCTTCAAAGTGAAGCGAAATATATAAATTGTTAAAGAGTGTGCACATTAATCGATTCGATATTATCGGTGGCAATATTTTTTCTGTATCCGGCATAAATAAAAAAAAGACTCATGAGTTCTTTACAATCTTCGAACGTCTTCTATTAGATAATATTAAATCTAGTTTTAATGCCTCATTATTTCTATAGATCGCTACTTATTACGGTGAGATTATGCTCAAATCAAGCGTTTACTTGTCTTCGGAAAAAATACCTAAATACAAATTTCATACAATTTATATGCTCCGATATCGCATCGTCAACTTCTGATTCCCATATCAGATCGGTTAGTGTGTGAGAACACTCGAAGGACCACAATATAATCATTATTATTATGGCTTTCGCACTTCGTTCTGACCTAACGACTTCTGACTGTTGAGATAAAAGTGTCAGCAATAATTCTGAAATACTGCTCCGACGACGGACGCATTCTACAAAACAACAATGTCTTTAATATTATTAAGACTACCTAACTTTTTTTTATATCTTTATTTTTAAAGGGCTTTTATACATTAAGACTAACTTAATTCTGTTATCTTAAAAGTAAAGCAACATGAACACGAGTAATGGACCTTACGTTCAAATAACTATGGTCGAGAACTGCATCAGTGTAAAAAATTGCAACGATCCGCTAACCGTTGGCTGTACCTACATAGAATTGCTGGACAAAGTATGTATGTATGTATGTATATACTTTATTGCACCACAGAAACACAAATGACAGGTTACAAAAAGAAATCTTAATAAGTAGGTACAAAAAGGCGGTCTTATCGCTAAATAGCGATCTCTTCCAGACAACCTTAACGCTAGGGAAAAAACGAACAAATGGACAATGGGAGGTGGTGTAAAATAAACCTAAATACCAATAGCTAAATAAACTAAACCATATAATAAGAATATAAAATACATATTATTAATACACTAATACATACAAATAAAATATAATAGACATACATAAGACTATATAGATATATATATACACATATAGATTTAAATAATAAACTATGCCGTTACTAATGATAGCAAAGAGATAGGTAATGATCTTTGACGTCAATTTTAAATTTGTTAAGGGATTCAGCACGATGGATTTGCGAGGGAAGCTCGTTCCATAAACAGATAGCAGTGACCGTCAAGGAATTCCTAAAGTATTTTGTCCGATATAAAGTCAGCTCCGCTCTCATATATCCATCCATGGTCAAGTTGGCGGGTTACACCAATGTGAAAAATTGAGCATTGGCCTATCAATGAATACCTATAAGGTATATACCTACTACTACTTTCAAGTCAACTTATCTCTTATCTTAGGACGAAAATTGTAAACTAGTAGCTTCGCACGGGCAACTCACTAGTATTTTTTTAAATAAAGAGTATTAGCCAAGTTAATTGCTAACTAATATTCCACTTTCCCCTCCAATTAAGCGTAAAGCTTGTGCTAGGACTACGTACGACAATAGTGCAACGGGTGAGATTAGAACCGGCGCGGCGACCTTTCGGTTTTCAGTATTTTATAAAATCCGAAACCAGAATCCACGCACTTTAATCATCGACCATTCATTCCTTGTAACCATCACGGCCTCTTATATTATTCCTAACAGTACAATAAAAATTCAAATGAAAGTAGAGAATAGGTACATCTCAAACAATAAAAAGCACAAAGTAAAAATACATACTTTTCCATTACCCGTACGTATTACCCGTATCCCTACAGACTGGAATCGGTGGGCGAATAAAACTCAACGCATGGTTTCCTTCAGCTTTTGTTGCCTCAGAAAGCCTACGTTGTTGATTTTGTATTTTAGCATTATATTGTTTTGTGGTGAAGTTTGTGTACATTAAATGATAAAGACCACCCGGCGTGCTTGTACAAGCATATGCATTCGGCCTTTAGGTAGGGCTTGACCACACTAGCGTTTGCCATGCCGAATAAGGGTGTAATCGAAAAAAGTAAATACAGGAGATTGAAAATACGTAAAATTGATCTACCTCCTTCGCTAAGTACACCTAGCTAAAGTTATATTAATGCATTATGTATACTTATTTATGGTTACTGTAAATTAAGTTTCCGATTACGACTTTATTCGGTTGGGTTGTATTTGTTGTTGTTTTTTGTTGCATCGAAGCATCTGCTACCTTTTCGACGTGATACTCATAAGAGCGATGCCTGTGAAACGAGTCTGTCTAAACTAAATGTAAGAAAAACGCGCATAAACGCAACGCCCAGTGTGATCGGGGCCTTACGCCAACATCAGTTGGTTTGCCTCAGAGCACACTGACACAGCAAACAAACACGATTGAGAAAAGCGCTCGCATTTGATTTTTATTTCGTGATCCTACAAAGAAAACTGCGAGCTCTCAACTCAATGCACGAACTCTACAATTCCTTTGATTTTTCTTCGGAAACGGGAAAACACCTCAATAAATTGTGTCCATTTTTTTTTTTTTTTTTTTTTTTTTTTTTTTTTTTTTTTTTTTTTTTTTTTTTTTTTTTTAATACAATAAAACTTAAAGCTAGCCTTATCTAATTACTATATAAATCATGACCGCGTGGAATGGTGCCAAGAATACTGGCTGCATTTCCGCGCTGGACAGCCAGGCTGATCCGCTGCGCAAAAAATGAGCCAGCCCTTCTGTCACCAGTTGAGGCTATTAATCGCGGTGAAATGTCTCGTAAAAAATTTTTAGCACTAAGACTCCATGGCCCCAGGGTCTCCACGGCAAACGGCACAAAAATGTAACTCTCTATAAGAGAGGCATACTTGCGCCGCTTGCCGTTTTCAGCTGTTTCTGCTGCGGCTCCCGGTCTTGATGCTGTCTTCCTGATATGACACGGGGCCAATGTGTCAACGCAAGTTGCGTCCCACATTAGCGCCCGTCCCCGTTCCCAGGGAACCAGCGTCAATCCATCAGGTCTCTTGCCATCATCCCGACTAATCCCTGCCGGCTCAATGAGCGCAGGAATATTTATGGTGGCAAGAGCTCTTTTAATTGTATCGTTAAGAGAGCCATGCCTAAACAGCCTACCGGAGCTCCTTTGGCAAGAGAGTCCGTGGATTCCAAATTTATCAACCTCTTTTCCACACGGACATCTGTGCTGATGGCACAGTGGTGTTCCCAATCTGAGACCTAGAGCCACACGAAAACTTTCGTTATCTAAAAGTGTGCCGAGATTTTTTGATGGCAAGGCATGCAGCCAATACCCAGATTCCTTTTCGGATAATGCTAGAAGCCTGGCACGATCTCTGTCACTTGTAAGATTTTGAACCAAATTCGTATGTGTCAGTTGAACCAATGGCAAATCCCAAAGTTTTTGTGTAGTACGTTCCTTCGGGATGTCGACATTGGGACATCTGACCTTCCAACTCTCTAGGGCCTCTGTGGCATAGGTCAATGATGAATTGGATTTGAGAATTTGAGAGCTAAGCTCTTTTATACTATGCACAGAGGACAGAAAAGCCGGAAGAGCTACACTGGAAATTTTCCTCACGCCGATGCCACCGTACTTGACCGGTAAAGTTGCTTGGTTCCAGGAGTGCTCATCAAAAGTTAAATTTAGAATTTGTTCTATGTCCATTTGACTTGTTTAAAGTGAACATTTACATTATTTGATGTCCTAACATTAGATGTGTGTTCAACGTGTGCACACGTAGTGTGTGTTTGAGTACAAAGCTACCGGGAAAGTAAACAGACACACCCATTTTATGACTATCATAATTTGGTTTTTTAGCATTTCATTCTAATACCTTCCTTCCTCACCTTCATTCTTATTTATAATCCCTACTAATATTATAAATACGAGTGTGTTTGTTGTTGGTTTGTCCGTCAATCAGTCAATCACAGCCAACGAAGCAACTGATCAACGTGAGATTTTCACGGATATAATTAAAGACAATGTGGATATCTTATCACCTATGTCACTGAAGAGTGACATAAGACCATTTTATCCCGGGAAACAGACGATTCCTACAGGATAGCAATTAGCATGCCACTTTTCAGGCCTTTGCCATCTTGCCTACCAGCTTCCGTAGTCGTCTGTTAAGAGCATAAATATAATTAGTCAGGTAGTTACAAAAAAAAACTGTTTTCCCTAAAACTATATCACATAGTTTTCAATTTTATTTTCCGACGAGAAGTCGCCAAACATAACGCTATCACGTTGTTAAGTACACTCCAAAAGCTCTAAAGACATTATCACCATCAAAGGGAAAATGAAGGGAAACATCGTCGGCTAGGAAACTCAGTAATGCGACGGGGAGACTAGACGAAAAAATTTGTTTCCGACGCGACGCCTACACGTACACACTCGGAGCCTCAATAAATATTGCTTTATGACTACTTCCGTTATCCACAGTCTACAAAATGACAGTTTGACTTTCTGTATTATTTGCCTCCTATAGATACGCAAGATTCACTTTTCTTCCGAATACTTCGCCCAAACAACAAGTTTTTTATTTTATTCTGTACTCTCTTACAGGTCTATTAATTAGGTGTTTTTCACATCATAACCAACCACATTATAACTAATTTGTAAGCTTTACAAACCTAAGAGAGAATTAAGAGATAAGAAGGTACGTACTAATGTATGACTGCCTGACTCTAAGTAGTAAAAACGCTACAACTTACAAGTACAGTACGCGTAAGAAAGTAATGTACATCGGCCTTTAGAATGACATTTCGGCTTTGTAGAGCGTTGTCTCTGTCACTCATACCTATATGCCGTTTTATCGGTCCCAATGACAGGGATAACGCTCTACAAATCTTCTATCTCCATCTTAATGTCGATGTACTTTCTGCCGCGTACTGTAAAGGAGCTGTCTTGTGAAAAGTAAAAGGAGATCATTTATTTTGTTTGAGTACGAAGATAGCTTGCATCCTGGAGACGCACATATTTTAGTTTCGGAATTCACACCGGATTTTAAAAATCTGAATCCACGCGAACGCAGTCGCGCGGGCATCATCTAGTGCAACTATAGATTCAGAATATAAATCTGAAAGCTTTCTTACTGGTTATTTTTTACCCTGTGGTAGGTACCAAGTCGTCCAACTCTGTAAGTGCACGGAACGTATTCGCGATCCCCCTGTCGCGATAACACGCACGGCAACTGATGGTACTCGCACCCCGTACCTATTTGTAATTTACTTAAAAATATGGCGGCAGATAAGTGGGGGGTCTTGTGGCGGCTAATTCTGAACTTTCACGGTGAAGTCTGATTGCGATCGATGGTACAGATACCGACCAGACAACATTATTGCTGAATGCGTTTTGTTAAATTTAAATGCATAATGTTTGTAAAGTACCTACAGAATTAGACACCGAAAAAAACTTGCAACCAAAGTTTTTGGATTTTGTAGGTAGATAATACTGAAGGATTCGGAAACGAAAGCTGGACGCTGACGTCTGATTTGGAAGGACGAAATTGAGAACTAAACGCTTTTGACCACCGCATACGCGGCGGAAAGTAATGTACATCGGCCTTTAGAATGACATTTCGGCTTTGTAGAGCGTTGTCTCGTTTTTGTCGGTCTCATGACAGAGAAAACGCTCTACAAATCTGCTATCTCCTTCTAAAATTCGATGTATATTACTTTCCGCGTACTAAACTGTACCTAAGACTAAGCTAAGATCAGCTGGGAGCTTTGATGCTGATGAAGGTTACGATTGACAAAACTATTGACACATTTGCCGATTTTAAAAATAATAGTTCGCGACAGGTCGAGATCGCCATCGCGGGTTAGCACAGCACCGGGTTAGCGCAGGGGCTGTGCGGGTGTGCGGGCCGTCCCCACCCAGATCATCATCATCATCATCATCATCTCGACCTGTCGCTTACTAAGTATAAGTACATTCAACAGAAAAAGAAAAAAAAGTCAGAAAAAGCTTAGCATACATTTTTATGACTATAAAAATAACTAATAGGTACCTACCGAGTAGCAATAACATCCATACAAAATAGTAAGTAATTTATTAAAAACTGACCACTACAAAACACATCACGTTTCCAATGCAAATACAAAAGAAATGGTACAACGTCAAACTTGCTAGCATAGCATTAAATATTATGCGATGCGATCGTGGATAAACTATCGATTAATCGCATCGTATAAGCTGACGTACAAGCTACTTTTCCATTTATTCGAACAAAACTTACCTAGCTTTTAAAATGAGCTTGTAGTTATTGCAAAATAATTTAGGACTTTACAGTACTGACAGGTCGTGATGGCAATCGGCGTATGAGGCGTGGGGGACACCCGCACGTCACCCGCGCTCGCCCGCACCGGGTTAGAACGGGGTATGTGCGGGGCGTTCCCTCCCCGATTGTCATTTGAACCTGTCGCGGACGTATTTTTTTTATATTTATTCATTATAGGCAAACGCTTGACCGCAATCACACCTGATGGAAAGTGATGACGCGGCCTAAGATGGGACGCGTTTACCTAGAAATTACTATAACGTATACCTACTAGTAGAATCTTGTGCACCCTAGTAACATCTAATTAAATATATCTATTTAATTAGACAAAATGTTACTAGAGTGCACAAGATTCTGTAAGTAAACGAACTTTAACGAACGCACGATTCTGTAAACTGACTTCTGTTAAAGAAATCCTAAAATATAGATAAAAAGGTGCCTTTATGATTCACATTACACCTTGATAGCTCGTACCGTGACCAAAGAATTTACAGGCACGGTCTATTATGAATTACTGCAAATCCATACTACAATGACAATGTCCGACCGGAGCACCGCGCGTCACGTTCTTTAGTATCCTGGAAGTAATAAGCTTTATCATCATCATCATCAACCAATAGACGTCCACTGCTGGACATAGGTCTCTTGTAGGGACTTCCACACGCCACGGTCTTGCGCCGCCTGGATCCAGCGGCTCCCTGCGACTCGTTTGATGTCGTCCGTCCACCTAGTGGGGGTCTTCCAACGCTGCGTCTTCCGGTGCGAGGTCGCCATTCCAGCACCTTGTAACCCCAACGTCTATCGGTTTTACGAACTACTAACTAGGTATGTGCCCTGCCCATTCCCACTTCAGCTTCGCAACCCGTTGAGCTATGTCGGTTATTCTAGTTCTCCTACGGATCTCCTCATTTCTGATTTGATCACGTAGAGAAACTCCAAGCATAGCTCTCTCCATCGCCCGCTGAGTGACTCTGTGTGTGTGTGAGCTTTCTTATGAGGCTCATAGTTAACGACCATGTCTCGGATCCATATGTCACCACTGGCAACACGCACTTAATAAGCTTAGCTCATCCCTATTTCCATGTTCTTGGCCAGTCTATCAGTCGACTATATCGCTACCTCGCTGCCGTATAGTTCAAGATAAGACCTGAAGAGTGACATAAACTCCTTTTTATCCCGAAAATCCTATAGGTATCTGGTTTCAACGGGATTTTCATAATCCTAAATCCACGCGGACGAAGTCGCGGGCGTCAGCTTGTCTAGCAAAAATGTGTCCTAAAAAATATGAATAACTAAAATATGAGCACATTTTTATCAAAAGAATTAAAAAATTTTGAAGCGCATTTAAAATTTACAAAAGAAAAGTTTACGGTTAAATAAAACTGAAAGAGTTTATTGGTATTGAGCTCAATCGTTCGAAAGTGCTCAGACTTTTGAATATAAAAGAACTGGATTGAAAACAAAGTTCAATTTAGTAAAAGCAGAATTCAAACTTTTATAAAATGACTGGCGGTGTATGAATAAAAAATACTGAAATTTTACCATTGTATTTTTAGGCAAGGGACAAATTTTTAAGTTTGTTCCTACATAGGTTGCTGTTATTACTATAACTATAGGTACCTATACCTAAGTATACTACGCGACAGGTCCAGATAGCAATCGGGGAGGGAACGCCCCGCACATCTGCACAGCCCCTGCGCTAACCCAGTGCGGGCGAGCGTTGGTGTGTGGGGCGTCCTCCCGCCTCATACTCCGATTGCCATCTCATCCTGTCGCGCACATACTATCAATTTTTATTATACCTAGTTGTTTATCATGATTTCGTATCTTTACAGATGAATATTAGGTCCGTATATCTAAGTGATCTCCATTATTTGTTGCTGTGCAGAATGATAAATTAATTGCTTAAATAACAAGGTTGTGAATTATACTCAATTTATATTCAAGATATTGTATCTAGAGCAATCCAGATAATATTATGTCAATGTTATTCTGCCAGTTCTCTTCCTAATACTAATAAGAATAATATAATCACTACGTGTCCACCTCAGTGGGTTGTACTACGAAGTAGTACTTAGAAATTCTTTGGTGGTCTCATACGCTAAAATGACACAAGGTACTAATCACAGTGATTTATTTCAGGAATCGAATAACAACCTGCTCAAATAAAGGAGGTGAACTAATAAAACAAAGGTATTCTAATAACAATTTATTAGTAGTATTACTCATTGTTTATACTAGGCAATAAATCACCGAAAACGCCGCTGTATTGCGTGACCCCCCACTGGGTTTCGTACACCAGTGTCATAATTTCTGTGTTGATTTCCTTCACCCGTGACTAATGCAAGGGTCATTTTGTAAAGTCTTTTTGGTGAAACGCCCTTCTTATGCTTTCATTGCCTATTTTAGATTACTAAATATTCTTCATTGTCTTGGCTTTGCGACAGTTAAAAAATAAAGCTTTAATTTTTTTAATTGCCGCAAATCTTCACGATGAACTGCACTTCATTGGCTGGGCAGCCCGTATTGTTGTGCATATTATTATGAGGGCAAGAATGAGGAAGTTTCGCTTCTGTCGGTTGTCCCGAGACATCTCACATCTTTTTTTTGTATGTAGATGATGTTGATGCCATGTAGAAACCAAAGGAATGGGGTTAATAAAAACTGTCGTACCCCTTTCGGGTTAGCCCGCTCCCATCTTAGACTGCATATAATCACTACCAGGAAAGAATGCACAAGGGCTAACTTGTATCTGAATAAAATAAAATAAAATGTTTAACAGTAAGGTGGTAACAAGCCCGAACCGAAGACTACCCCAAAACAGATCTGAGTTAGTCTAGTAAATTTTTAAAATACTTCAGCTGAGAATAGAATTTTGACATCGGACTAATTGTGTCGGACTAATTGTACTTGATGATTCTTGCTGGTCTTCGACGAAGGACTCGCTGGTATGCCTCTCTGTAGGCTATAGTTCAGGCATGCTGAGCTCGTGCTCTTATGCTGTAAGTTGGATGCTGTCTTCTTGCATGCATTAGTTACGCAATGCTTCTTATAATAAGTATCTTAAACCACTCTCACATAATTAATCCCTCAAAAGCATCAGGAGTCTCCTGAATAAGTATTCTAATTCAGTACTAGGTATGATGCAAAACGAGGGTAAAGTGTAAATGATTCAAAAGAAGAGTTCAAAATGACGACATATTCTCTCACGGTTCGTTTCGTTGTCAATCATGATAGAATTAGAAAACTTAGGTCGATTAGATGATGAATTATGTCATTATTAAAAACTAAAGAAATGCCTAAAACATCTCCAATAGGCCAAATAATTCGATGTTTTCAAAAGGAACTTTCGAAAGAATACAAAAACTGTTTAACTTTACTAGTATTCAAATCAGAAAGTGTATTTCGCAAGCAAACAGTCTCCAATTTTATTCTTAAGTCCATAAAGGGGAGGAAGGAATCAATTCAAGTCAAAGAAACATTCATCAAACAAGTATGCTGTCGATATTTCAAGAATCCGCTAGAGACGCCGCCTACCTGAAGTGTAGAACTGGAAATTGGAAACCATAACTCAACGAGTATTAGGGGAAGGAAAACTCCACGGCATCTGTAGGCCTTATCTATGCCTATAAATATCATACGGAACCCCGGGTCGAAGGAGTACGAATTATAGCTATGAAAGTACTTTCAGCCGCTGTGTTATGGGTAATTCATGCACCCTCGCTCTCTAATTTTACGGGAATTTTTGGTAATTATTTTCCAAAATTCGTGACTTCCATCAGTAAAGTTGATTTTGTTAAAATTAAAGGTGAATAATGGATTAGTGGTCTCTAATTTAGTTTGGATACCTACTGTTTGTTGTGGTCAATAATTTATCTTTAATTTGTAAAAGTTAAAAAGTAGATATACATAGAAGATGATATTACCAGTTCCTAGCACGATCCACTTCATTCTATAAAAGGAATTCATATGTTCCACAAATTAATATGAAAAGCTCACCAAATCTACACTAATATTATAAAGAGGAAAACTTTGTTTGTTTGTTTGTTTGTTTGTTTGTTTGTACTGAATAGGCTCAAAAACTACTGGACCGATTTTAAACATTCTTTCACCATTCGAAAGCTACATTATCCACGAGTAAAATAGGCTATATTTTATTTTGGAAAAAAATAGGGTTCCGTAAGATATTTGGGTTTTTCGGACACAAGGTGTAAAAAATCAACCAGAAAAGTTACTTATTTTGCGTACGCTGCCTAAACTATAAAAGATAGAACCATAAAATGTTCTAATTAATTGTAGATCTTATAAATATCTACAAAAAAGTCCGCGACACACTATACCCATCTATGTCGAGTGAGGCACAGCAACCATTTTTTTATTTAAAATCTTGAATTTTTTTTGGACTACATTTAAACGCGTTTATTTTACTCATGCTATTAATCCTTATCAAAATAAATGATTTCATCACTAAGAACAGTTTATGGAGATAATATTTGGTCTTTGAATGATTAAAATTGGACGTTTGGTTTTGAAGTTATGGCGAAATTAAAATATTACGATTTCTGCTGCACGGCCCGTTGTTATTATATAAAGAGGTAATGTCGTTAAGTTTGTTTGTAGGGGGTAATCTTTAGAACTACTGAACCGATTTTAAAAATTCTTTCACCAGTAGAAAGCTACATTATTCCTGAGTGACATAGGCTATACGGGATCTTTAAAAACCTAAATCTACGCGGGCGAAGCCGCGGGGATCAGCTAGTTTTAAAATAAAATAATATGATATCAGAAAAGTAACTACTTGGCAAAGAAATGCATTCCACTTCAAATATCTTTGACTTTTTGATGCGGTGCGACGAAGAGCTCTCCCTGAAAATTGTAGGGGTGATGTGATTGATAAAGTAAATACATTCTGAGAAAATTGACTTTCAAGTTGCTCTGGTTTTAGTTTTTCAGATGCAGGTTTTGAATTTACAGCGAACCTTAATTCTCATCTGCATACAAATGAAAATTATTTTTGCTATACACCTTTACGAAAACAAAATTATGAGAGACTAACACTATCTAGCTGTGAAGTGAAAGCCATGGATCAATAAAATAGCTGTCGGTCCTATCTATCCGAAACTCTTCAATGTTAACAATGTGCCCTACGTCAGCGTTTACTTTACTGACTAAGTTATGGCTGATGCTAAGTAGTGGTACATATTATATTGTTCTTGTATTGGGTATAATGCTGTTAACTCGATAGACCTTCCAAATTATGTTATCTTTATTAGCCTCATGCTCTTCAAAATATCAGTGGAACTGACAGAGGGTTACGCCGTCTATTTTCTGACAAGAGGCATCATCCAACACCTGGTGTGAAATGCAATCAAGTTTAATTATTACGGGTATTAATAACAAGGGCGTACTGGGGACTGGTTGTCATGGAAACACCCCAACTTGGAACGCAGGCTGCGAATCTACCACACAAATGTTAGATATTTACGAGCAAAGCTGATTAAGGGCTCTAATTGTTATGAAACTTTCGCTCATAGTCAAACTAAATACTTAACTGAAGAGCGAACAATTAGGAAGTATCTAACTGTAATTCCAAAGATTAGCCGAACCTTTGCCGATTAAACATTTATCTTCATTGGTAACAAATAGATATCCATACCCATACTAATATTATAAATGCAAATGTCTGTCTGTCTGCTAGCTTTTCACAAAACCAAATCCACCACACCAATATACGATATCGAAACAAATTTTGACTAAATTTGGTACAGAGATCGCTTGCACCCCTTGAGCGGATATTTTGTCCCAGAAAATTGAGGAGAGTTTGACAGGGATTGAGAGAAATTCCCACGATTTTTAAAAACCCACGCCGACTAAGGACATCATCTTGTTTAATTAATATAAAGCTGTACAAAGCAAAAGTGGCCATTAGAACAACTTCTTTATAATAACAAGAATATTACTGCAGTGTTATAAAATTTTTCTATTTGCTCAAGGTGAAAACTTTGCCTACACCAAATACCCTGAATATCTACGATTTGAGCACCTAGTATGTGTCGTACATGATTAACAAGCAATTTGCCGGTTTAGTGCTGCCTGAAGTGTTTTGATACTTGCAAACGACTATTTTATTGGGTACCTTATTATTCAGCACCTTGCCATGTGCTTGTTATAGCTTGATGTAAAATTATAGCACCAAGGATAAAAACTTTTCAGTCATTTTTCCACTTCATAATGTTTATAAAAACCAATCAGGTAACTTGGACTGCTTATAGAACCAACGCCTCCATCCTAATTCCTAAAGCAACTGAAAATTACCGCTAGGCCATTGACCAAATGCTTACGACAAACCGTTTCGGGCACATTTCCTGCGGAAACCCAGACAATCTGGAGAAAATGTTGGTGACGGAAAAAGTGGAAGGAAAAAGAGAAAGTAGCCTATGCGTTGGGCTGACCAAATCGTCACCACACTCGGTACCCCTGTCCACATCGCTCTGCAGTCTGCACCATTCTACGGACAGGTCGAGATAGCGCATATCATAAAGGAAAAGATATTCCGTGACAAAGATCACGACCCTCAGCAGTGAGGTTGACGATGCATAAGTATAGTACGCGAGAGGTCGAGATGGCAAAAGGGGTATGAGGCGAGGGGACGCCTCGCACACCCGCACAGCGCCCGCGCTCGCCCGCACCCAGTCAGCGCGGGGGTTGGGGGTGTTCCCACCCCGATTGCTATCTTGACGTGTCGCGTACTATACATTTGGACAAAAGAAAAAAGTGAAACAGCTTTATAGAAATGTAGTACTTTAATCCGGTTCCTGAGTCATCAAAATATACAAACAGCTTTTTTAAGGTCTATTATATCCGGTTGTACAAAATTCTACAGTGACAATTTTAAAGTTAACAATAAACAGTTAAGTTCATTTTCAGTAATTTGTTAAACTAGACACAATAAATAGAATAAGGGTAAAATTGTATAAGGATATCAAACATTTCAAATTATGTACAAAATTAAAAACAATCAAAATTATACTATATCACAGTCACTAGAGAAAGATAAACTATGTAATGACTACATTACGTAATAATATGGCAGTCTATATGTAAACACGTCCACAAAGCTACAACCTTTTAGAGTACCATCTTCCCCACCGCTTTTAGGTTCGAATTACTATTTAAGTGTATTAGCAGGTATAATTATTTATTAGCACTCATAAATCATTAACAATTAAACATTTTTCTCCAGTACCTATCAGATTTGAAAAATTATAATGACAATCGTTATCTTTTAGCAAAACAATAATAAAAAGCGGTGTAACAATCCTCCAAATCCTTACCTAAAATTTTGACAACCTTTTTACATTGTTTATGTACAGTCTCCCTAAGCTTAGTATTGCTTTTATTACCTTCTAATGATATTTTAAAATGTACTAAATTAACTCCGGTATGTGTGACCCGAACATCCTGATGCACCAGAATTTGTGGTGAATGCATGCATTTCCCTGTACGGTGATTCTCTGCAACAATTTCAAAATAATAAATGAAATCGACTGGAATTTCTATGTCCAGTACGCTTAGTATAAGATTTTACGTCTCGCCAACGTTGATAGTTTTTGAGAGTCGAAAAATTCATAAAACTTACCTTTCATATGGCGGCGGTGGAAGAATATCGCATAAATTCATTCTACAATTTTGTTCACTTCTCCTCCCTTGACTGGAATGTTTTGAATCTTGAGCGATTTGCCTAAAACTATTTTCTCTACCCAGCCATTGCCATTGGGGATAGTCATACTCCACATCAGCAATTGCTGTCCACTCTTTATTCCCATCATGATGACTAGATGATCGAGATTGAGTTGTTTTACATGACGGGCATTCATCTAATGACAACTCTTGAATGTCATCTCCATCATTCCCACATTTTGTCATTTCACTATAATCTTTCGTTAAAGTTGAACTACTACTTCGACAACAAGTAGAACATTCTTCATTGGAGTATTGATTGCTATCAGCAAATGATCTTGCCATACTATTGTCGTATGATTCTGGACTAACTGCACATTTTATACAAGAATCTTCTGCGTCTGTATGATCCTGCAACTATTGTTAAATTATTTCTACTTGTTCATAAAGTAACACAAATGTTTACAACGTAGGATAATGGTTGGAAAATACCTGATAGTTTAATTCAGTATAAATAGCGCTAGATGCATAAGGTTCCGGAGGGTGCCTTCTGTTATCTTCGTGAGACATCATATTGATTGCACCAGTGTGTTGTGGAAGACTATACTCAGCCTCCATAGCCATAGTACCTATAGTATGGCCACCTAAAACGTACGTTAATCAATAAGTTGCTAAATTATATAATACAATCTTAGTAAAGACATTAAAAATGTAATCAAACTTACTGTGCAGTAAGCTTTGGTGGCAATTTAATATTTCTATTCTTGGTTCATTTGACCCTTCATACAAGGGCCTTTCACGAAGCCATACAGCTTCTTTACCCAACAGACATTGAGTATTAGTTATTGGAGTACCTAAAATGCATTTTAGAATTATTGTTAGTAACTAGATACCTATTTGACATAAGCAACAAAAACACTCAAGATTATAATATCAACTAAGGACTTTCAAATAAAAGAAACATGTGAAAGTCATAATGCCAACAAAATAACCTAAAATATCCATAGAACTTACTAGCAGTGTTGTGACTCTTTCGCTGTTTAGTCTGCCTTCGCCGTAAGTAAACAATAACAACCGCCCCTACCACTATTATTGCTAATAGAAACAAAGTTAGCACTAGAAGCCAAGTTTCTTGGAACATTGACAATATTGCCTTATCAGTCGCAGGTTCCGTTCTGAAACAAAGTTGTAGCTATTTGATCTTGTTAGAGTAAGAGGGTAATAATTGGCAACATTAATAGAACAGTTAACAGGGAAATGTAAACAGATCCTTTACTAATACCTACTAATATTATAAAAGCAAAAGTTATCAGCTGTCTATCTGTCTGCTCCCTTTCTACGGCACATCTCTCGACTCTAGTATCATAAGGTCGGATGTGTACTTCCGACCAAACTCACTTTTTTACATAAAGGTAATGAGCATTTCGGGCTCTTTCTGCCAAGCTGACACCAGTATTTCTATCTCTTTTCGTTGCAAAGATAAATACATGCATAATGTCGTATCTGAACACATTCTAAAAATTTGGAGAACCATAATTATATTTTTTGACTTGCGTATGTATGCACCAAAGCAATGGAGAAAAATGATAGATGTATTTTGAGTTCGACCATTATGCTACGAAATAAGTTTATTTGTAATACTAGCTGGTACTGCAGTTACGCACTTCTGCTTCTAAAATATGTAATAATTTTGTTAGGTAAAATCACAACAGATGTTATGCTTCGAATTTTTTGTATTAATATTTGGACTGTGAATCATTTAAGACTTTTTGCCTTGTAATATAAATAATTTTGCAATAAAATTCATGGAAGTAAGTTGAAATAAAGCTTTTTGTTTGTGACTACATTAAAGTTGATGTGATTAATAGGTAAGAGATCCATCCTATTTCACCAAAATTTTGGACTAAACTGCGGGAAAAAAGTAAAGAGCCAGAATAAAGCTGAAGACATTTTGAAAATGTAGACTAGAAAATCTTTTAGGACCACGAAAATCACACCATGGAAATCTGAACATATATTATAATAATACCCCACTAAGCAAAAAACCGTGCATTTATGGTGTTTTTTATGAATCATAGTTCAAATCATCAGTTCAAAAATTTATTGCCCTAGTTTTTAAGGTAGCCTTAAAAAATTAGAGTACCTAATCAATTTTTTTCTTCTTTACCCGTCTTATAATCGACCGAATTTGATATTAATCCAGAGCAGAAATTATAAGGCACCTACAATATGTGATGATAGTGATTCTAACGAAACATACCTAATAATAGGAAGCTTTAGATTATGTTAATTTAGATATAAATGTAGTATAAATTAATTTATTAATTAAACAACTAATAAAAGTGAAAGTAAAAAAATAAAAAAACTTAACTAAAACACGAAAGAAACAGTTTAAAAAAGTATCTGTTAAAAAGAACAGTCGAAACAGAAGCAATGGAATTTTCAAGAAAGCAGAAAGTATTTTTTTTTTATTACAAAAGTGGCAATGCCGGATTTGACTAACAGTAAATCCTTATACCTGCGTAGTTTCTGCACCTTAAAAACGATTCATGATGCTACCAGCAGTGTTGCTACTTTAATGTGGTCTGAAAACATCAGCTGCAGCGGAAGGAATAAAACAGTATCTTGTCTTATTTCATTAATCTACTAGAGAAGAAACAAAGTATTCTCGAAATTGTTGAAGAATTGACTTTGTGGTCTGATAATTGTGTCGGTCATATTCGGAGCATGATAATCGTTATGGCTTACTTATGATTATTATAAGGATTACCACACTAAAAGATGATAAATCACAAGCTTTATGCTAAAATGCAACATGTACCTACGTGGAGTAAGATGTAATCCATGCACAAATAGAAAAAAAGGGAACAGCTGAAAACAATGCAGATTACTAAACTAAGAGATTGGTCACAGTTTACAAGAACATACGAAGGAAACAAAACTTTTTGATAAGTTTGATAAAAAAAAATAAGAACGGCGGGGATTTTCAGATTTCGGAATATATTACCTGGCTACAACTAACGCAATAATGCTGGGTGTTTTTATTTTATAAAAACTACTTTAAAGAAGACTTTTTTGTATTTCATAAGTATGTTATAGGTACATATAAACTTAAAATTCTTCCCCGCTTTCGCCCAATATATGACATAATGAGAAACCATTATCCACTGTAAAATATAACCAACTTTTGCAGTAGGTACCTGATGACCTCCATTCTTACTTTACGTACCTAATCATTATAAGGAAAATCAGGCTATGTTGGCATGTTTTAGATTTCTATATTGATGTAACTGTCATGTATGCAATTCCACAAAAAATGTTTGGCCCACTGTAGGTTTCTAATTACTTTGTAATTTTTTTTTCCAATTTTTGGCCGTTGTTTTTAATTAATGGGCTTTATTTGTGAATTTGTAAATGTTATTTTCATTCATTCAGAAGTCACAAGGTTTACACGGATGCAATGGTCAGACTATCGGGCGAATGCAATTATTATGTTTCAGATCTAACTAATCAGTTTCAGAAAAATCAGATAGGTACATTGTTGCTATCTCACAAAACTCCTAAATGATTTTTGTGAGATAACTACTGTGATCTTTTGTCCGAATATTACTTATGTATAATCAGTTAAGACGTATTATGAAATATAAGTAATAGATCCGACTTTTATTTCAAATTTGTAATAGTAAAAATTGCAGCCATAAAGTCGGTTTACAACTTATGCACACAATTTTTTAGCACAGTTACGATTATTACCAGCATAAAGTCGCATATCGTCCATTTTGAAGAAATTGTGAGTTTATATTTTATTTATTAATGATAAAGTATTTCTAGTAATGGTTAATGATAGGTACAGTTAAGTGTTAAATATTACAAAAACAACTGAAATCGTATCTCTAGTAGTTTAGAAATTATGACCCGATTTCCCTAGCATTTTTGTTTTGGCTCTCCTGAAAAGTAGCAAAAATCCACATCCGACCTTATGATACTAGAGTCGAGATCTATTTAACCGATTTTGACGAGCAAGCTTACATCTCGGGGACAATACAGGATACTTTTTGTACCAGAACATTAAAGAGTTCTCACAGGATTTTTAATACCTAAATCCACATGGATAAAGTCGCCGACATCATCTATTTGGTACAGAGATAGCTTGCATCCTGGAGACGAACATAGAATACTTTTTATCTCGGAAAATAAAGGAGTTCCCACATAATTTTTAAGTCGTGGCATCAGCTAGTAAGTGTAATTTTTTAAGTATTTGTTGTTTGGATATGCGACAGCGAACATCAGTGACTAAAATATTTCAACGCCTGTTGAATGATTCAAATAGAATGATTTGTAGATTCAAAAATGGTATGTATCAGTAAAATTGTAACGTGTATTGACTCTGAATGTAATTAGTCTAATGTACTTACTGCACGTAATGTCTCTGAGACTGCGTTGGCAGCATGTGTATTTGAGTGGGCGTGCTAAAGGGTCCATGGCCACGTCGCGTGACGGCGGCTGCGCGTGCGCTGTACCTTCCACCAGCACGCAGAGAACTAGCTGCTGCTGCACGGGTTCGTGCGCCAAGTGACATCTGACCTACGACCCGACCGTTGCTGTTGCCACCTACGCGCACTTCAATCTGTGAATTATTTCATCGTGAGCAAAACGAAAATACACATCAAGCATTCGATGAAATTCAACCCTGTATGTTCAATCGAGGAAGATTGATCATCAAGAATTTTAATGCTATCCTCGTTACCCTAATTGACTTGTGTTAATAAATCTATTATTTAGATTAGGATTAAAGATCATAGTACAAGTTAATGTGAGTAAAGCAAATTTTTAGTAAGTGCTACTTAAAATGACAAGTACTTCTTTTCTTATGTATTATACAAAATTAATGTTTATCTGTCTGTTTGTTGCCTGTGTCCACGTAACGTCCATCCGATTGAGTCTAAACTTTGTATAGTTGTTCTTCATAAATTCGCGTAAAGGTTTTTGAACTTTTTACATCGAGTTGCAATGCAACGCATGTCAAACATTAATAATAGTGGATATTAATTTTAATGCTCGTAAACTTACCAAGTAACCAGCAAGTTCACCATTCCATGTATGTATAGGAGGTGGTTCCCAACGTATCCAAGCTGATGTAGCGTTAATGACCCCTGCCGAAACATTTTGTGGAGGAGCCGTTGGAACTAAAACAAACCCAACCTAAAGTAAGCCAATTTGCTAATGTTTCTGTTGAGATTAAAGTGTTTCTCAATCATTTACTTACTGTCTTCTTCTGTGAGACCACTCCTCATGTTGGACGGTTTGCCTAGCAGCAATTTGTAAAATGGCATCAAAAATATATTATATTTAGCATACGGCATCAACCCTGTCAATAAATGGCTCGACGAACCACTGTTGTGAACTGTCGTCATTGTAAAATTATCATATTTCGTTAATTCGATGAAACTTTCTAGAGAGTTATTTGTCTGGTGTACATTTTGGAAGTCTACAACGTGTTGCCGGTTTAAAGAGGTACCGTTGAACCATATTTTTACACCTTCTAAATATTCGTTGTAATCTGTTAATACCTGGAATGAAAAGTAAGAGCTTTACTAGACGTACTGCACGCTTGCTGTCGATACTACCAGACAAAACCTATGTGCCGTTTTTGCTGACTGCACGTGCAGCCAGTCATAACCGTACATCAAGCGTGCAGTCCATCTGATGGAGCCCTAAGATTTGATTGAATTGTCAGAACAAATTAAACATGATACCCAGTACACTTTAGACGTTGCAAACTTACATCCCAAACAATTTTCAATGTCGTTGACGATATTCCTTCCACTCGTCTCAAAGCTAGCACATCTTGTTGAAGATATCGCCGTGCCTGAACGAGCTCGTATTGTGTCATTGGCGGATGGTTTTGTGGTTTATCGCCATACTCCGGAGACGGAGACGATGTCTCAGAATGGGCACTAAAAGAGTTGGCTTCTCTTCTTAAGACCTACGAATAGGACCAAACGTTTTAAAATTAAGGTACCCTGATTATCATCAACGTTATGATCAACCCACCATCGGCCCATTACTGAGCACGGGTCTCCTTTCAGAATGAGGAAGGTTTAGTTTAGATCATAGTCCACCACGCTGGCCAAGGGTGGGTTGGCAGACTTCACACGCCTTTGAGAACATTCTGGAGAACTATCAGGCATGCATGTTTCCTCACGGTATTTTCCTTCACGGTTAAAGCAAGTGATATTTATTGCTTAAAACGCACATAGCTCCGAAAAGTTCGTGGTGGGTACTGCGGATTGAATCCCTAATCTCCGGAATAGAAGGCTGACGCTTATCGCCGCTTCTATTTGTACCTAAGATACTCCAAACTTCATGAGTCATGTAGTTTAGATACTGAGACCAAATAGAGAACACTTAAGACAACCTAGACTATTGTCGATAGATAAGTTACATAACTGACCTGCAAAGTTGCTGTATGTAGAGCACTCCCTGCTGCACTAACAGCAACACAAGTCAGTCTACCGGCGTGTTGTGTAAACACTCGGTCCAAATAAAGAGACGCCGTTCCATGGTCCGAAATTGGAAAGACAAGTTCCTGTTGCGAAAGGAATAGATCACTAATTAGAAATTGTTTATGTAATAAATTTCTAGTTTTCTATCCGGCTTCGGCTTCGGCCAGTTTCAGCCCAAAAAATCAACTTCGGCTAAAACTTCGACTTCAGTAAAATTTTGGCGAAGTCTTGGCCGATGCCAAAGGTTTCTAGCAAACGCCGAGTATTGAAAATTATTGAAAGTCTTATAACTCACCTGAGAGCCTTCCATAGTCCAAAATACAATAGGCTTTGGCATGCCATCAGCTTCACATTGAAATGAAACAGATTCTCCTTCCCATGCTGTTTGGTCAGAAGGGACTCTAGTGAAATGTGGTAAAGCTAAAATGGATAAAGATTAAAAATATTTCATTAAATTCGATAAATGAACAAAGGGTTAACAAAATTTTATAAAGCCATTCGTAGAGAATCTTTTTGGTGATTGTTGAATTTAACCAATATATGGGCGAAGTATGTTCGATTAAAAATAAAAATCTCGACGTATTAATGATCAATAAATGAATGAAAGATAACAAAGAAATCTCTGCTTAAAAAATGGGTATGTAAATACAAATACGGAAAAGTTGACATGGCACTAATTAACAATCTAAATGAATACTAACAATGAACAGTCAATGATGCACTAGCCACGCTATATCCAGCCTGGCTTTCAGCTCTACACGTATAGGTCCCTCCGTCCGACTCAACAACCCTATCTATTCTCAGCGACCCTCGTCGTATTATTGCGTACGGTGATAATGACCCTTTATCTCGTGACCATGTTACAGATACATCTGCCTCTGGTGATGCCTACAACAAAATGCTTTCTCTATAATTTAACAACTCAGAATAAAATATTATACAGAATGTAACCAGAACGCTAGCAAAAACGAAAACAGGTGACAGTACTGATGATTACTGGTATGATACCACAAAAAAAAACGAGAAGAATAAATAAAAACTCCTACATTTTGTAAAAGTTCATATAAAACCTCTGACTGACGCTAGAAGTCAACGTACTTTGCTCAAATAGGCCACTCGGAGTCAATGGCATGTCGTAGGTGGGGCATTGACCCGAGTTTTGCACGCTATACATTGCTGTTTTGAAAAATACTAAACCACTAAAACTACAAAATGAGACAAATGGTTATTGGTATTGGATTGTGTTTAGGTAGTATAACAATAATGCTAAGTTTTTGCTAGCGTTCTAGTTACAGCCTGTATTTATAGTAAAAGTAAAGTAAAGTGAAATATTCTTTAGTATCGCCATAGTAAGATAGTCATACAAGATAGTTAGTTGTATCGCTAAAATAGGCAACGGGTAGAGGATAATTATTGATAAGGAAAGCGGAAGGACTATTCAAATAAGGAGAAAGTTGTAATCACAAAAAGACAAATAATACTTAAAGTACCCAGTTATAGTACGTGACAGTTCGAGATCGCAATCGGGGAGGGAACGACCGCACACCCGCACAGCCCCCGCGCTAACCCGGGTGAGCGCGGGAGACGTGCGGGTGTGCGGGGCGTTCCCCCGCCTCATACCCTGATTGCGATCTCAACCTGTCGCGAACTAAACGTAGATTAAAAAAGTAAATTAGAGATGATTAGAAAATATTGCAAAAGTAGTCAATATTTTAAAGTTATGTTAAAGTGGTGGGTTTAATTATTAATGTCTTTCTAATTAATGTCTAATTAATGTTAGGTATTTATGGTCAAATAAATACGCGTTACGTTCGCGCTGCATGAAGATGACACTATATAGTCGGTCACTTAAAAATTAAAATTCTATAGCAAGTCGCGCCGTTAAGGTGTTGAATAATTAATAACAAAATGCTTCGTCATCATTAATCTTTAAAACATGCAACTGAATTTTGGTTCGCTTTTAACATAGTACAAATAATTTACGATACCATCAAATAGAGTACTTAATTAAAGTAAATAGGTACTTTTTATCTAATTATGACTCAAATAATTATGACTCATCTAACTTAACTGTAGAAAAATACATTATCAAACTAAACCCTCTATGTACCTAATTACATTAACTATACCTAATTAACAGTACCTACCGGGTAGGAAATATTGCCCATTGAACTTCCGAAAGAGATTTCTGCTTTGTACAACGTCGTCTCTGTCACTTTTTTTTAATTAAGATATTTCCTTAGAATAGGGTATTTCGTTTGAACCCTAGATTCAAGCGAACGCTAGACTGCAATCTTAACTGGCGGTCAATGATGATGCAGTCTAAGATGGGAGCGGGCTAACCTGGAAGGGCAGTTTTTGTTAAACCCATGTCTCTTTGGTTTCTACGCGGCATCGTATCGGAACGCTAGATCGCTTAGCGGCAAGGCTTTGCTAGTAAGGTGGTAACTAGCCACGGCTGCAGCCGTGAAAAACTTTCCAAACCCCTGCCAGGAATCGGACCCGGGACCTCCCACTAATAAGAAACCTATTACACTCATACCTACGTGACATTTCGTCGGTTTCAACAACAGAGACATCGCTTTACGAAATCTTTATATCTTTCTAAAGTTCGATGTGAAATATTTCCTGCCGGATACTGCACTTACTTGGCAATGAAACTCGATGTTCTGCCCTATTAGCGCCGTTATGTTATTGGGTTTCACTAGAAAATGCGGTCTGCGTAACACGAGTAACGTGGCAGGACGCGATTGTCTCTCCCCTGCCACGTTGGACGCCACACATCTATACACGCCACTGTCTGACGGAAGACTTTCTACAATCTTCAAGTTACCACCATCTATTATTGTTATCCTGTAAATAAACGATTGTAGTCCGAACATTGCACAATTTGATTTAAACATTATGGCTTCTCCATATGAGGTGACTTTTTTTCTCTTTTCTTTGAAGGGTTTAGTAGGTGACTATGTCACCCCCGTAAGTTAATGAGGTGACTTGCGGTATTTTTTGGTAAATTACATATCATTCGTACTTCGTAAAGAGGTGAACTAAAAAAATCTGGACAGTTTCCAAACCAAATATTGTATTGACATAAATAAAATAAAATAAATAAAAAAGCCTTTATTGTCTAATACGTTAATTCCAATTATATCTCCTATTACAATAATTTATTTATTTTTACATCATTTTTGATCATAGATTCATCGTATTCGAAACAATATCAATTCATAAAAATATATCAGTTCATTCATCGTCATAATAAAATTAGTTTTTTATTGTCAAAATTTATGTTTATATGTTATATTTAAGTCCCTTACAATAATATATTCAGTCACGCATTAGTCGCCTCAATGGCGTAGGTATTGACATAGTAGGTAGAAAATAAATCTACATTTATTAATGACTAAGAATATGATGATCTCTGTACCAAATTTTGTAAAAACGGTTTCGCAAATGTGCCGCAAAAAGCTAGCAGACAGGCATACAGGCACACAGATTTTGCATTTATAATATTAGCATGGATTGAAATAACAGTTATGAACACAACTTCAACTAGATAAACTTAAAATAAATTTTGCTAATACGAGTACCTTCCATTAACTTCAACATCTAAAGTATGTCCATCTTTCGTCCAATGTACTGAAGGATCAGGAACTCCTCTCGGGGAAGAACATTCTAGTAAAGCTGGTTCACCACTAGCTACTCTTATATCTCTAGGCTCACTTCTAAAATCATCCCGCAAAACTGCAAAAAAGATATTTCTAAGTTTATAGCTACAAGTATAACTAAATACGATGATATAAAAGGTGGTTGAATAATTTTAAGGTTGGGGCTCAGCAACTCTTCACTTCGTTCCCATAAAAACGACGTGGAACTTGGAAGTTTGTAAAAGCCGTCAGGAGTCAGGACTTTGTTAATTTAACTATTACTTTTTGAAATCGAAAGGTGCACTTTCGAGACTCAAAACTGACGCCACAGACGCTCGACTCGAAAGTGCAATTTAAGGTCCTACACTACAAAGAAGCAGTTTTCATCTAACTTATACTCAGCTTCATTAAATTTGGCATAGAGTTGAAATTGGTATGATAAAATAAGCACCTCGGTTCAACTGCAGGTGTGCATTGCGTCTAAGAACTACGAGTATCGACCATGCGACGCGTTTGTCGAGACCAACACGGCTCAAAGCGTACAGAGCGTTGCGTTACCAGAATCCATCCAAAATAATACGAGCTACGTGAGTTGAGATTTATATGGCAGTTGTGAGTTTACTGGGACAATTTATACGAGGATCAAGGTATTATGTACACGTGTAAACGACTATTCATAGGATCGTTTCAACGATCTGTGTGCTAACTAATCAACGCATCAAAGACTCAACAACTGAGCAGTTTTAAACTACAATCACACCATTAGTAAGTGATGATGCAGCCTAAGCGGAAGCGCGCCTTCCTATATTAGGGTTCTTATGAAGGTCTCAATATTGTAACTGACAGGTAAAACGGAAGTCGGGAGGGCATCCCATATTCTAGCATATTCATAATAATATTATTATTCTCTAATTTTTTTAACAATTTGAATTTTTGCTCACACTTGAAGTTCATGGTAAGAATATTATATTCTGCATTATGCTAATGATCCTTCTTGCTTAAGTTCATTGTACAGAACAATATTAAAACTTCAAGTTAACGCTAGAGACTAAGCGCTGTATTTTCAAAGTGTTTAAAACGTCTCCTGGGTATATTTTGAGTAGTTTCAGCACATGTGCACTTCTTGCAGACTTGGGTAATTACTAAAAGTTCTTCGTTTACTACATTCATTTTATATTTTAATTAAAAAATACTTAATAGAAACAATTTCAAAGAGTGACAAACTAATTAAGAACTGCTTAACTGTTTAGCTGAATTTAACGAATTATTCTAATAAGCAGATTTTTCGACAAAATAAATGAAACTTCAAATATCACTTTCATTACTTTAAAAAAAATCATGTAGGGGAGCTACTTTAAAAACAACTACTTTAAAAAATTGAAAATATTGGATTGGACAGCCCAGTTAAAATTATTTAAGTACCTACTTATAAATAAGCATTCCTACTTCATAAAGTATGTACGACCAAGAACCTACGTACATAAAGAATTCATTTATTACCCAAGTTAGGAAATCACAAAAACTTCGTCTTTGTGTTCAATAAAACGATAATTTCTTAGAGTTTTGAAGTTATTAGTTATTCATACCTGAAATGGTGAGGGTGGCGTTCTTGCTAACCGCTTCCCCGACCGTGTTACGAGCAACGCACCAGTACACGCCCTCATCGCTCTCCTTCTTACTTCGCATAACCCTAAAACCAGAATGACGTCATAAAGGGAAGATAAGCTACACTCCTGGAGGTAAAATCCCGTAAAACATGATTAGTTGCCGTCATAAACGGTCATGCATCGCGTAAGCGGCTACATGCTGTATATCAACAAGACTGCACGAGGAAAATTCGCTTTCGGTTTCGGTTTTTTCAGAGACTTTCTGAGCTATGTGCTTAGTATGAAGTTTTACATCTCTCCAACATTGATAGAATATAGTTGAATGCCGAAACAGCGTTAAAGTAAAATGTAACATAACTGCCTTGTTTTAAAGCTCAAGTTCGTCCTTAGGTAGGTATGTACCTATATCTAAAGCCAGCGCTCCAAGCGGAAACCTTATGAAGTTAAAATCAATGCTACTTAATTTTTGACTTTGAGTCAAAGGTTTTTAGGTCCATCTTACTCTGACGTTATTGTATTTGACGCTCGAATTCCGTCACCGTTAGTGAGATGTAAAATCTCGTACTAAGCACATAGACATATTATAAGAATTTCCTAAGAACTTTTCAAACTTTGATGCGACAGCAAAATGGCTCTTATTGCCTGAATAGTTGGCCAAATCTTTAAGGTTAATTCACTGGGCCAACATGCACCTTGCCACTAATTGACTTCTATATTTTTGAAGTTGGCAACCAATGAGGAATGAACATTATGCTAAACAGGGTCTTTATTTTAGACCGGGTAGGTAGGTAGGTACATTGGTCATGGTTTACAAAGAGCCAATTCCGTCAATTTAAGCAAGGATCTTTCTACATTCAGCCAATAAAACTGCTTAATTGTGACCATCACAATGATGGTTTGCACATTTCGCATCAATTACAAGTCTGGCGTAAAGCTTGCGCTTAAAGTTTTCCAATTACAATTTACATACGATCAAATTATGAGCTTCCAAAGTTCATTCGCTTATCCTTTTATAGACTCGTGACATTTGGCAGTCAAAGCAATCGTCTAGCGTAGGTACTAATTAATTCTGTCACATCTACTATAGGCTTAACTTACCTAAGAAATAACAGTCCATCTTCTAGCAATACCCTGTGGGGATGATCGGTTGGCGCAAGTGGTAGGCCGTCCTTGTACCACTGGATGGTGGGTTTGGGCTTGCCTTCAGCCACGCAGCGCAACGTGGCAGGATCACTTCTCCCGACTATTGTGTCAGCTGGGTGCTCCTTGATCCTCGGGGCCCGACTTTGGGCTTTTGGGAGGAAATGGGGAAGAATATGTAAGTAACCCTACCCAATAAGGGCCCGAAAGCTTACAATAATAAGTGTATTATTATAATTTACTTGCATGAAGGTCCTTATTTGCTATGATGACAAAGTTTAATCGAAAGACGACTGCAATTTGTAATGTCATGTTGTGGTCATGTCTACAAGGTAGGTATAGGTAGCACTCGACCAGACGAGGTGGCAATCGGGGTGGGTACGCCCCGCACACCTGCACAACCCCCAAGCTAGCCCGGTGCGGGATGATGTGTGGGTGTGCGGGGCCTCCCCCCGCCTCATACCCCGATTGCCATCTCGACCCGTCGCGTACTATGGGTGGAACGAAGTAGGTACCTAGTCTATAGTTTTAGGCACCTATTGGTGAAGTAGGTACAGTAGGTACAGGTAGGTACCTGTGATACGCATGCGCGTTAGTTCATTATCGCATAGCGTTCAGTTCCTGATCATTACCAAAACTATTACCTATGTTACCTATCAATAATATTATGCAAAAAGCTCTGATGTACCTACCTAACGTTAATTTTGTATTAGTGCAGACTCAAGTTATAAATAGCTTATCCACTTAACTTACTAGTAAAACTTTCTAATGGTAAGAAATTACGCGATATTTAATGAATATTTCCAAGTAGACCTGTATGAAATCAGATCTTAAAATAAACAAAAAAGTTTGTGCTACCTATATCTATTTAATGAAAAGTTTAGGAAAATTAAGATAATTATTAAATCTACAATACACTGACAGTTAATTTAATTAAAAGAAACAATTACTTAATTATTTTAACCTTAATCTTTTTCTCAGAAATATTTTAAAGCAGAACGCTCGTCTTATCACTTCCATTTATATCGTTCATGACTTCCAAGAGCAACTTAATTGGCGAAAGGGCACGCTTAAGTTTTTTTACTCACCTTTTATCGCGTGAAAAGTAAACAAAAGATGCAGAAGCACCACCGACTTGAACTGGTTCCATGCACGTTTGTCTCCTGCTATAATTGCACCCGCGACCATACTTGACACTACTGATTAGTGATTAGGACCACTTCGCATTTCACACATCACTATTGTAACACAGAAGAAAATTATTCACACGAGAAAACTTCATTTCAATCCATTTTAATTAAAAAAAAAAATTATGATCATAGAAGTTAAAAGTATTGTTTTCGTAAATAATTACGACAGTTTACGCCGACATCGCGATGTATTTGGGCAGAAAAGTGACACAGCCACCCCGTCTAACGTCCAAGAGGTGACTGCCCCCCTCTCTAGATATCATTTCGCGCCGACTCAGTAGCTTTCGCGAAGTTGAGCTTTATGGGGATAAGCGGATAAATAAATAAACACGCTGTAGATTTGCGAATTTTGATTGATCTGTAAATTGTTTATGGTTGGCAATTTGCGTGCAGTGTTTTATTATTATCTTTTGAAATAAGTTTTTTTTAAACTACTTAAGGCTTAATTAATTGAATGACCGGTCAAAAAGAATAACTAAGTAAATCAATTTATTTTTCGCTGAAAGAGATCTACCTACCTACTTATTTATAATATTATACATATAACATTTAAAATTACTATCACATGAAATCTTTAGAACGGATAAACTACAGAACATAGAAAAGTTTTGATGGAAGAGGTTCTAAAATTATTCAATAAAAATTACAACGAACATAAACGTGTAGGATCTAGATAAGTTATCCACTCCTGCAAGTAGGTAGGCACTAGGCACTCTAATGCAAATTATATGCTAAGCTTGTGCAACGCGAAACAATTGTAACAATATGATAGTAACAAGATAGGTAGTCTACTAACTAGATACGCATTTAGCTACGTAGGTACATAGCTTACACATATTCAATCAATACACTCACACATAGGACCCTAATTAAATGACGACAGCAGAAAGCTTTGTCAGACATACGCAGTACGCCGTCCCTTGACTCCCTGGACTCGTGAGGTGCCAATTATGTTCCTTAACCATGCAAGTCACGTAGGTAAGCCACCTAACATTGACTTTGTCCATCTTATTAGCCACTGGCTTAGCAATTTAATATTTAAAAAAAATCTTACTTGAAGACGAAACTGAAAAACAAGTTTTAACACATTGTCATGTACTTAGTTTGAAATAAAATACAGGTCATTTTTATATAATTACTAGATGATGCCCGCGACTTTGTCCGCGTGGATTTAGATCCCGTGGGAACTCTTTGGTTTTCCGGGATAAAAAGTGTAATCTTCTGCACCGAATTCCACACAAATCGGTTAAGCGGACGGGCCTTTAAAAATGCCGTGGGAACTCTTTGATTTTCCGGGATAATAAGTAACCTATATCCTTCCCCGGGAATCGGGATGCAAGCTATCTCTGTACCAAATTTGATCAAAATCGGTTGAACGCATGGGCCGTGAAAAGCTAGCAGACAGACAGACAGACAAATACACTTTCGCATAATTATAATATTAGTATGGATTATTATCAGCAGCAAAATAACATTATTTTAATCAAGAGCCTAATTATAATATCGTTAATTGTTATACACGATAATCATTCATTAACACAATGACAAATTAATTAATGATGTGTACAGTTAAAATGTAGAGATAAAATGAACTAACAAAAATATATTTCAGAAATGTAAATCGAAATGAATAGGTAACATCTACTTGGCCATTTACACCCACACAAAGAAACCATAATAAAATGAGGTCGGCAAAAAGCCTTATCGAGCAATGGCTCGTGGCACGTGCTCCTGATTTCCTGGACCCTGGGATGTGTCAATTGTGATTCTAAAGCACTCCAGTCACGTATTTCGTTACCTAACACTGCGGTGGCTGATCTAAATTAGGTACCTACTGGATAAGAATTTTCATTAAGTAGGTAGGTATATATTTTCCTTGTAATAGGTAGGTACCTGATCCAGTTTCTATTACGTATCGATCTATGAAAAAGTAGATAATGCCCGCGACTTTGTCCGCGTGGATTTAGGTTTTAAAAAATCTCGTGGGATCTCTTTATTTTCCGGGATAAAAAGTAGCCTATGTCCTTCCCCGGGATGCAAGCTATCGCTGTACCAAATTTCGTCAAAATCGATTAAACGGATGGGCCGTGAAAGGCGAGCAGACAGACAGACACACTTTCGCATTTATAATATTAGTATGGGTGTAGTAGCTACGTAACTTAAAAGTTTCACACTTTTATAATTTCAAAGATAAACAAATAAAAGTAAACCCTGCTTAATCTAAACGGTGAAATCTTAATTGTTGTCCATTTAATTTGTCTTATCGCAAGTCGTATCTAGTAAATGAAGCCAAAGTGAATTTGGTCCGATCCCGTAATTAACCCATCAGTTCGAGACAAAGGAGGCTTCCTTTATTAACTTCACACTGCTGAAATATTCATGAGCTTGTGCACACTTTGGAGTATATTTTGGGATGAGGTGCTTCTCAAAACAATATTACGAAGTCCAATTTACTGTGTCATAATATTGGCGCCAGTTTAACTTCCTATTTGCATAAGCTATTGTAGTTCCACAATTTATTATTCATTAATGTAAAAGTAGCATTTTTATCTTTAAACATACCTATATAATATTATATAAAAGGAAAAGTTGACTGACTGAGTGACTGACTCACTGATTGACTGACTGATCTATAAACGCACAGAATAGAATAGAATAGAATATAATGTTTTTTTTAGAATAGAATGTTTTTTTTACTCATGTAAACTTTTTAAAAGTGCTTATGAATAGTCAGGTAGTTTTAATTTACCACTGGTTCGGAATGCCGTTCCGCACAGCTCAAGCGGATTGGGCTGAAATCTGGCATGCAGATAGCTATTATGACGTAGACATCCGTTAAGAAAGGATTTTTGAAAATTTGACCGCTAAGAAGGTAAAATAGGGGGTTGAAACTTGTGTAGTCTACGCGGACGAAGTCGCGGGCATAAGCTGGTATTATATAAAAATCTATAAAGAAAATATTACCAGGAGATGGTTACAGTAGGTACTGGTATAAATTCCAGCAGAACAATAAGAAAAAGGCAAAAATGCAATGTTATTACAGTAGTAAAGCTGCACAGGACATTTCCCCGGATACTGAATGCAGGACACGTGTGACCCGGGCAGGTGAGTCTTACGACGACTCAAATTACCAAAGCGTGCTTTTTGTGTTCATTTATAATACATATTCATAATATATTATGTTTTAAAAATTATTATACACTAGACAATGCCCGGGGATTTATCCGCGTGGATTTAGGTTTTTGAAAATCCCCTTGGAACTCTTTTTTCTGGCATGCAAGTTATCTCTGTACAAAAAATTGCGTAAACAGACAGGCCCTGAAAATATGTCAGACTGACAGATAGATTGACGGACAGACAGGCATACTTAGGTACTTTCGCATTCATAATATTAGTATGGATAGAGGGTCATATAATTTATATTGTGGAGAATATAATAATTTTCTCCCCTACTACCACTCGATATGGCTAAAAAACAGTTGACTCTAATAACCACGAAGAAAAATGATTCTGGCCTGCCCACAACGACTCAAAGAAATCCAGGCCAAAGTATTGTTGCGCCGCAGAAAGAAGAAAAGGACAAAGACTACCGCATTATTGGGGTAAAATGCTAAAGTTTTACAGCTGACCAATTTTATTTCGATACCCAAAGAAGCAATTTTATTGTAAGGGTTATCAACAAGTACCTATTGAACCTTTACACAGCATTGTGACCTCATCCCAGCCTCATCGTAAATTACTATGTCTTTAGATGATATTATCTTGACCAACAGGAAAATTTTATTCAAACCTTAAAAAAAGTAACTAAATAAGAGAGATAAGAACATAATTAATGTTTAGGATAAATTAATTACTTAACTGTATGAGACTAATAGTCAATTTCTTATTAGTTATTCTTAAGCAACAACCATTATACTAACTATATTTTCTTTTTATAGTATATTTTTATATTATACGGCATATTGCAGACTGGTTGTTTAAATTTCAACGTAGACACAAACCACAAAGAGACAGGCGGGGTAATATAAAATGCAATTTTATTTTCAGATAGTAAACCTGCCTCTGGCGTTTCGCTGGATACTGGATGCGGAACACGTACTGTTCGGACTTGTGTCAGGTGAGCCTTGCAATGATGCCTTAATCGCAGACACGTGCCGGGGACGACTGCAAGCTTATGCGATAGCTATGATATGTTACAATTGCTTCTTAACATAGAGGAGGAGGAGGAGGAAGATAAAGGAACGTGATGCTGGCAAAGATAGAGGTAATTACAATGTCACTGATGACAGGAATCGCAGTTTAAATGAATAAATTCTTCAGTCTATAAAATGTTTTTATCTTAAAGACAAAAACAATGTATTCAAACTCCAGACAATTTAATGAAAGTGATCGTGTATCTTTTACATGCAATGATGATGATGATTTTACTGTAGAAAATGCTTTGTCTCGTAAGCAAACTCGCATCGCCATTAATAATTACCCGCGCCGATGCCCACGACATCTTCCGTGTGGGTTTAGGTTTTTAAAAATCCCGTAGAAACTATTTGATTAGAATTTCCGGGTTAAAAAGTAGTCTATGTCACTCTCCAGGTATTTAACTATATCCATGCAAAATATCACGCCGATCCTTTGCCGTATGGCGCCATGATTGAAGGACAAACCAACAAACACTTTCGCATTTATAATATGGGTAGTGATATACCTATTGACACAAAAATGTTCAGAAGTAGTTTCACCAACATAACACACAACTTTTTAGTTAAGTGCAATCAATTCTTATCATTATTAGGTAATTATTTTAACGAAAACACAATAGTGCTCTTCTTCGTATATCACAAGATACTTATTTAACACTAGCTGATGCCCGCGACTTCGTCCGCGTGAAATTAGGTTTTCTAAAAATCCCGTGAGAACTCTTTGATTTTCCGGGATAAAAAGTAGCCTATGTCACTCTCCAGGTCTTAAATTATACCCATGCAAAAAATCACGTCGATCCATTGCTTCATTGCGACATGATTGAAGGACAAACCACCAAACCAATAAACCAACAAACAAATACACTTTCGCATTTATAATAAGGGTACGGATTGCAGAACAACAGAGTAGATAGGTACATTATAAAGTTCACCACATAAAATGGAACTATATCGGATATTCCTAAGGATATTATGCTGGATCATGCAGAGCACGTCTGTCTCGGACTCGGTCAGGTGGACCTGGCGATACAGATTACCAGTACGTGCAACTGAACTCAAAGTAACGGAGAATAGACAATAGACATATGAATTTCTAGCAGTTCAGCTTTGCAGATTTTATGATGATTTGATAAGATTAGATTTTGTGGTGCACAGGAAATTAATAATATCAGAAGAAAATAAGAATAACAAAAACGTATTTCAACAAATCTGAAACATAGGCACGGATAACATGTACGATTACAAATCATTCAAAGTAAGAAGCTCTCATAATTTTTCCACAGCTTTTAACAAAAGGGCGGTATAGGTAATTAATACCGAATATTACATAGCAATATTGTTAAGAGTAGGTCTTGTTCCAAAAACACTGTTTTCAAAAGAAATTGCAAGAAGTCTAAAGTTGCAAAACGTGATTCATATAGCAAGAATTTAAAGTAAACAGTGAATTACCTGTCTGAGGAGCAGTCATTTTAAACTATTTTATTCAAAATATATAACTAATTAAATAGCCACAGTAAATAACGTCAACTTCAACGATAATGAAACCATGAGATGCGTTCAGAATAATGAACATGAGACTTTCATCGACCGTTGTTTTTTACTCGAGTCTCACTGGAAATAGAAACGGGCGTTCGGCGCCTATGAAATAAATTCCCTTCTATATAAAGCATGTCCAGTAAGCGCCTCAAGGCCCACTAATTCAATCAATTGACTGACCATAAATAAAACGGAAGGCATTCGCGATACGAACCGCACCGCGCCTTAATTGAGAAGCTCTTGCTGCTTCCACGACAAATCAATTAAGGCAGAAAAGATAAAAGAAGTATTGGTAATGAAAAAGAATGTAAAACAAATAGTAGGTGATGTGTACATTCATTTCAGTGTAATGAATGTATTCTTTATACGAGATGATATCGCCTTGGGATATAATGAGACAGCTAATGATTTCGTGTTATTTTCTTAACAATTTTATTATTTTTCTAATCTTCCGATGTTGAGGTTGGACATATTTTATGGAAATGTTTCTACCTACGGTTGTAATTATAGTTTAATCATAGCTCAAGAAAGATATTTAAGTAGAAAGATGAAATTCGTTTAATAGTTTTGAATTCATTGAGAACCAATAGTCTTCAAAATTAAAAACTTACAAAAACGATTGATGAATTTTACAAAAAAAACTCAATTTTTCACTTCAACTTATTTAGAAACTCCACTATCAATGGATACATTATGTCACTCTCAAGGTCTTTAAAAAATCAAGTCCCATGCAAAAAATCAAGTCGATCCGTAGGCGTTGCTCCGTTGCGACATGATTGAAGGACAAACCAACAAACAAACACACTTTCGCATTTATAATTGGGTAGTGATATTTGTTATCAAGAGAAGATAAGCGACATAAGTACGACAATTTGTAACATTAGTGTAGGCAAAACTATTCCTGGTAGGTATAATATCTTAAAGACGTTAATCCATAACAACAACAAACAAGTCACAACACAGGGTGATCTAATCCCGGTATTTGTCAAGGGTGTCTGCACAAATGGAATTGACAGGCTGCAGTAGAAAATTAATCGTGAAAATCTTTCGGAACGAGAGCTGGGTGCAGCTCCAGGGATAAGCGGAGCTGCTAAATCTTGCCACGTGCGCTGTCTATTAACAGTTGACACTGTTGGGATGCAGCCAAAAGGGTGATTCAGTTAGACCAGTGTTTTTAAAACTTTAAACCACGACCTCAAAAATGAATTCGAAACACCCTCGCAAAAGAATTGACTTTGCGTCTAAAAGAGAAACCCTAGTTGATTTCCAAAGTTTTTGGTAAAAGTCATATAGGTGCCGAAATTGGTGGTAAAGGCTTGACGTAGCTACATAAGAGTCCATTAATTAATAAATAAAGAATAAATATAGATTTAGAGTCAATTTGATAAAAATCATATTTTTATTGTAACAAAAACCTAACTATACTTAATTAAATTTTTGTAGATTGGTAAATAAATTTTCTCTGTTTCGTAAAAAATTGTTTCCTTAGATGTCTATTATAAGATACAACGTATAACTTGTAGGCGTGATTATAACGACTGATACTTTGAAAATCGCTGTGCTAAGCTATCACATTCTGTTTCTGAGAAGGTGTTTACAGTATTGGATTGATGTCGTCGTTATGAGAATGTTTTCACTGAAGGACCCAATATAATATAACGGATTAGATCACATGCACTATTTGTATGATAATATTATAGTAAGTATGAATATTGAGTAGGTACCTAAGTTAAAACTACTCGTAAATACTACTACTGAAAGTTGAAACCCTAGAGAGTTTGATTACCTAGTAGTGCTGGGTGATGCAATATACGAATGCTTATACAACTCACGTTTAGATAATAATATTATTCAATAAAACAGTTACAAAAGCTTCTATTAATAACACAATATACTTAATATTATTAATTCCTTACAAAGTAAACGCAAGTGAACAGGGACAAAAGGGGACGATATTTCTTACAGTTTATCGGGGCTTTTACAATAATATTACTTATCGCGGTAATAAGAGATGGCAATGGGTAACAAATTATATCGGGCCGGTTATCTTCCACGTAAAACGCCGAAGCTTGGTGGTCCCGCTGGATTTCATATTGTACTTGTGAGAAGAATCAACTGTGTTTCAATTTCGTATATTTATTATACATACTACCTACTTTTAAGCTTTTAAATGGTATGGAAAAATAACGTGCTTTATCTTTCATGACGCAAGCTTTTATCATTTAAATTACTTGATTAAAAAGCTACCGCTTCACTTTTTTGGACTATATGGTATGGTTGAGTATATGGGTTGGGTATTTGATCATATTGTGATGATGCGTATAGCGTAACATCACCACTTACTACTTACCCTACCCATATTATTATAAATGTGAAAGCGTGTTGGTTTGTCGTTTAATCACGTCGCCACGGAGCAACGGAGTGGCGTGATCTGTGATCTGCAATAGCCGACACTTCTCTAATCTGTGAGCCGACCTGTTTCTGAAGCAACTTTTTTTTCGCCATTTGGGAGCTAATTCGCAAGCCGCAGCAGGGAGCATCATGCTGGCATCACGTGAGCGTACTCGGAACTATAATATAAATAAATGTTAGTGATAAGACATAATCAACGTATTGTCAGCACGAATACCATATTTTGATACAAAGTAACAATTTTATTTCCTGGTATGCTCGGTCGGGTGCTTTGAATCGGCACAAAAAATAACTGTCAATTTGCATGGCACACCTCTCCCATCGTAGGTTGAAAGTAGATCTTAGTCAATTTCAGTGAGAAAATGCAAAAAATCAAGGATTCTCTAAGGCGTTAAAAGACGTTTTAGTAGTCCGCCTTTGGAGGAGTTTTCTCTGAAAACCATTATCAGACGTGTCATTTATCCTTGTCCTTTCTCGTCTGCGCTTATCTCCTATTTTTGTAGGATGTGTCTTAAAAATTGTCTTCTACTATTTTCAACGGCTTTATATTTCGTGTTTGCAAAAAAATACAAATTTATTTGTTTTTGAATTATAACTTACAAAATAAAAAATACTTTTCGGGGAAAATATACCACTACAGTGCTATTACATTACAGCTACATACACACCGAGATAGTCAAAATTCGTGACTTTTTGAGTTATCTCTATTAGTTACCACTCTCTGACCAGCTATAAGAGCTAAAATGAACAGTTGTAGTAAAAATACCAAAAATACAACCAAACACAAGAATAATTGCAATAGCAGCGTTGTAATAATTACATTATTATCGTAGTACTAAAGGGGCTAGCTTTCTTTATAAAACTGATATGATACTTTCGACGTACCTACCTATCTATCAGCTACCAAGTACCCGCTAAAAGCTGTTTGCCCCTGATAAAAGCGGTACAAATGCGCTTAGCGTGTCTTTTAGGGGGTCCGTTATCGCGAAAATTCATGTGGGTAATACGTCTCTCCTGCGAATACATTTTCGATACAAAATAAGGCAAACTAGCAAATAGAGAGTTGTTTTTGGGGAGAACGTATATTTAGAGGAAAAATCTTGTATAGTCTCAGTCAGCGAGCTGCAAAGTTCCATGCCATCTTGATAAGAGATTTTATAGTTAGGTACCATTTCCAGTCAGGTATACTAATTTAGAATAAGAGTTATTTTTTTCTTAAATTGACTAAATTTAATAAAGAGATTGATTTCGGTCAAATACTTTTCTTTTTCTCAAATTACCGTCTCTTTACGAAGGTTACAGATTTTAAGAAAATTTTCTGAATTAACTGATGCCCGTGACTTTGTCCACGTGGATTTAGGTTTTAAAAATCTCTGTGGGAACTCTTCTATTATCCGGGATAAAACGTAGCCTATATCTCTCACGAGGTATTTAACTATATCCATGTAAAAAGCACGTCGATCCGTTGCACGTTGCTCCGTTGCAGCGTTTCGGTTCCAATATTCGGGGCAGTGAGGCACTTTACAAACGCAACTTACAATACACAAAATTTCAAAAACCTAGACCAGATAACTGATAACGTAAAAAATTGTTACTTTAGTCTAAGATATTTATAAAACACCGTCAATTCTCTAGCAAACGCATGCAGCCGATTCTACCTAAACTCTGACACCCTCCCATAAAATGCGCTAGTGAATTGTTTCCAACATTTCGCCGGAAGACACCGAATGGATTCGGACTAATACAGGAACCCTTCCTCACCCTCGCTCTAAATGGAAAATGCCTTCGGTTGCGATTTCCGTCGGACCATTGTCTGCTCCGCTGGGTGCAACCCTTCTATTTTGAAATGAAAATCTGTTTTGTGAAGGTACAAATACAATCAAATCGTTTGAATTTAATTTCTTGCTTGTAATTTTTGATAAGAAGGGCATTCCGAATTACCTGACTAACCACATTTCTAATTCTAATGTTAAAAGATTTTAGTAAGGGCCATAGCATACACGATGCTTTTAGCAGCAGTAGTCGGCAATTTAGTTGCTTTTCGGATGCTTAATCCCGCGATTGAGCGCTTGACGCCACCGCGCCGGCTCGACACATTGTTCGCCCAACGTGTGTGGATTGGGGAATTAGCTTTGCCAATGTTGAGGCCAATGCTAATATCCCGATCCACACGTTGGGCCAACAGTGTTGGGGCCAGCGTTGGAGCAAACGTGTGGAGCCGGCGTCACTTTACACACATTCGATCTGAGTCAATTTTATTTATTAATAAGTATTTTAATTCAGTGATCGAATGCAGGAAGTCATCTAAACGCGTCGCAGCATCGATTCAGTCTCAAAATCACCGATCGCTGATGCTACAGCATCTGTAATCTACATGTAGAAAATTATGTAAAAAAAATAAAAAGTTGCACAGCCTCGTATCTAAACTATTTAAATATCATAATTTAAGAAGTTATAATACAAGTGTGCAAGATAATTATACTCGTAGGCCCTGTGAGTAATTGACGGAAAGTGTTATTAACTTGATAGACCTTATCGTAAAACATCTCGACCTTTCGCGACTGAACGCAGCCATATACTCAGTATAGATACCCTAGTTATATAAGAGGATTCACTCAATCAACTTATTGTAGTTGATTCAGTTGTGTTCTCGACGCTCAAACGCAGCATCACGTCCGGAAAATTGTTTGGATAAACAAAACAAGAACGTGCATAGCATTCCAACTTCAAACAATGAACAGAAACTCTCAAACAATTCTATTTTTGTTACTGGCCAGTCTGCTGTTAGCCAAATGCGAACATTTGATTCTCGGAGATGCGGACAAGAAACAATTGATTTATCACACCAAAGCGGAGTATGCGGCGGTTCCTTTTATAAAGAGAGTGAAAGAAGTTTTCTTTTCTAGTCCCGATCAAAGGATTATAAGTGTAAGTACAGTTTAATTTTTACGTCACAATAGTATGTTTGAGGTCCCAAAGGAAATATTGAATCTGCAATAAATTAGATAGTTATATGTAGAATGTAGATATTACAAAAGTTGAATTTCTTTAAAAAATCTTCAAAAGTCTTTAAAAATTACTTACTTTAGGTCTCTACTTTGTACGATTTAAACTGCAAAGCCTATAAGGCGTTAACTCATTTAAGTTTATAAACAATATAATATATATATACCTACCCTACAAATATGAATGTTATTTTAATGTTGTTTTTTGATAATTCAGAGAAGATATGTACTAGATACAATTTTGGGTTTTCTATCAGAAAATTTAAATCTGAATCCAAATAGATCACTAATAGCAGTTAGATCAGTTTTAAAATATTCGACATCCCGATGTTTGAAAATAGTACCTACATGTTTATAACAGATACTTCTGTGTAGGGTTTACAATTTACATTAGTCATGAGTTACCATGAACTTAACTGTTGACTGTTTTGATGTTGCATTCATAGTACACAGCATTACTACCTACTGTACCTAAAGATCAATCGATACGATAGGCTGACGACATCAAACGAGTCACAGAGGGCCGCTGGATTCAGGCGGTTGCAAGAGCGTGGCGTGTGGAAATCCCTACATGACACCTATTTCAAACAATGAAGGTCTATCGGTTGATAATGATGATTTTTTTAAAATTCAGATACAAGTTAGGCCTTGACTGCATTCTCACCTGATGGTAAGAGAAGATGCAGTCTGAGATGGAAGTGGGCTAACTTGGAAGGGGTATGGCAGTTTTTATTAAACCCATGCCCCTTTGGTTTCTACTTTCTACACGGCATTGTACCGGAACGCTAAATCGCTTGGCGGCACGGCTTTGCCGGTAACTATAGCCACGGTATGAACATGTTATACATGAAGATTTAAGCTGCCTTTAGCTTAAATCTTTGCCTGCTAAGCTAAGTATGGAACTGAGTGTTTAGTTAGTTTTGTTCCCTTCATTCCAGGCAATAATGGCGTATGACAATCTCCATACATCAGCCACGGCCACCGTCACAGCGGGCGGTATCGGCTACTCCTACGTGAACTTGAAGCTGAAGAGCCAGCGCGGCGAAGGACTCGAATATGATATTGGCATCTATTCATAGTACCTACTATGATCCGTGACAGGGCGATATAGCAATAGGGTTATATTGGGGTTTTAAGGCAAATAGACACCCCGCACACCCGCACGTCTCCGGGTTAGCGCGGGGGCTGTGTGGGTGTGTGGGGTGTTTCCTACCCGATTGCCATCTCGACCTGTCGCGTATTATAGGTAATCATTTGAAAAGTCGTGATAGTCTAGTGGTTAAGACATCCACCTCCTGTTCAGGTGGTCGGGGCTACGATCCCGGGCATGCATCTCTAACTTTCGGATTTATGTGCGTTTGAAAAATGCGATCTGTGTTATGTGCAACTAAGTGTTTATTAAGAGCATGTTGCTTAAGACGTTATTCGGGAGGTCTGCCGATCCGTACTTGACCAGCATGGTGGACTATGGCATTCCAGAGACAGATTTGGAAAAGTTCAGAATCGGTTACAATTTTTAATGCATTTTCGTCGGCCTGTTTGGCAGAAGGGAATTGTGTTATTGCTACAAACGTAATTTTTTGAAAAATAGGGTCTTACCTGTTTTATAAAAAAGTATCTCAGCCTATTTATTATATACATAACTAAAATGCTGCTAAAAATATTTTCCTGCAGAGATTACTCTATTTTTATGTTTAAAAATTAAAATTTTGTCGTTTATCGCCTTGTGACGTCATTGATCAATACGCAGAGCGCGACGTTAATAATTAATTATTTTAAAAATCAAGAAAAATCATGATTTTTAAATAATCAAATATCCTCTTTAATAATGAATTCTAGCCCCATAAACTATCGCTATACAAAATATCACATCATTTTATTACTACAGTCCAAGACCCTATTGTAAATTCCGTAAGTCTATCTTTACAATACCTACGAGTATTTTCTTTAGTTTTTCTTTAGTAAAAAGATTCAAAAGCATAAAAATATGAAAGCGAAATGTCTCGCCGCTGAGATGTACAGAGTGCGGTTTGACGTAGGACGTAAATTGGAGACGACATGCTTTTAGCGTTGACTCAGACTCAGCGGAGAGTCGGAATAGGATCAACATTACTGATAGAGTTTGGTACAAGTGAAAAATTACTGAAATAAAGATTTTTTTACAATAATTAAGTGTATTTTCTTTAGTCTTTCCTTAGCAAAACCATTCAAAAGGATAAAAATATGAAAGCGAAATATCCCGCCGCTGAGAATGTACAGAGTGCGGTGTGACATAAGACGTAAATTGGAGACGACATGCTTTTTCTCAGACCTGGGCGCGTTTGGAACCCCTCGTAGCTTTAGTTTTAAGTGCGTATTAATTATCACCACTATAATCATATTATCATCTTACAAATAAAAATTTATGACAATCAGGAAGCGTAAAATTTTACCAATTCTGAATAAATAATAATTTGAGTTTAAGTTTTGAGTTTTTACCGTTGACTCAGACTCAGCGGAGAGTCGGAATAGGATCAACATCATACTAATATATATATCTACTTATTGGTACAAGTGAAATAAAGATTTTTTGAACTATCCGATTGTAAACAAACAAGCACAAACTATGCGAGTATTTTGCATAAAAACCAATTTTTGCGCTTTTTTCGTATTTGACGGATCCGGATAGGCTCCGCTAAAAATTGCTAGATCTGGTAGGTACCAAAATGAGCCGAATCCGCTGGATCCAGCTCATCATCCGGCAGTATAGTAGTTAAGTGCTAGCTTACACCTAACCAAATAAAAAACTGGAATAATGACAGAACGTGTCACACTATTTGCAAATATTTGCGACAAACACAGTTTTTTTAATTTGTGCAGAAGGATCTGGAATGCTGAAAAAAACATTTATCACGGTCAATACATTAACTGTGTGTAGACTGTTGGTGTAGTGTGCGCACAATCATGACACCCATTAATAAAGGGTAATCTAATTAGAGTATAAATAATAGTTAGTGACAAAGATCGACGATTAGTCATCGAAGCGAGTAGGTACATATGTCATTAGGATAATTTAGCAAGGCCGATAACAATCTTCACGTTCGGTATAATTATATTGCTCGTATTTGAGGGAAATATTACACTTAAAAACCGGCCAAGTGCGAGTCAGGCTCGCGCAATGAGGGTTCCGTACTACAGTCGTATTTTTTCGACATTTTGGCAGGATAATTCAAGAAATATGATACATAAAAATAAATAAAATCTGTTTTAGAATGCACAGGACCTTTCATATGATACCCCACTTGATATAGTTATCTTACTTAGAAAATTCAAAATACTAATTATTAGTTCATGACCACAATTTAATTTTTTTTGTGTGATGTGACCACAAATTCACGGTTTTCAGATTTATCCCCAAATGTCAGCTATAAGATCTACCTATCTGCCGAATTTCATGATTCTAGGTCAACGGGAAGTACCCTGTAGGTTTCTTAACAGACAGACAGACAACAAAGTGTTCCTATAAGGGTTCCGTTTTTCCTTTTGAGGTACGGAACCCTAAAAATACTTCTGCAGCACGACAACAGCTGTACAATACAATGGACTGTTGTCTGTACCTATCAAATGGATGATGCCCGCAAATTAATTCACGTGATTTTTTTGTAAACCTCTTGATTTTTCGGGAAAAAATGTAGTAAGGTAAGTCTTTGTCTCCGGGCTGCAAGCTATTTCTGTACCCATTAAAATCTGTTAAAAAGATGGATCGTGAAAAGTTCAGACCTGACAGAAACTTTTTCACTATAGAATATATAATTTTCGTCCTAAAAATAAAATATACTTTACGTGGATTTCGATCTTGATATCCGTTTCACCGCAGGCAATCTATTTTCTATTAATCTCTTACTACTGAACGCTAAAGGTACGAAACAGTGGAGTAAATTGAGAGTAAATTAAACCTTTTAATTCCGCGCTGCAGGGCATAAGCCGGCTCTTATTAGAGAGATACCGAAATAATCCGTTCCGCTGTGCTAGTATACACTTTGTACTGAGCTAATGGTCCAGCTGTTACTTTAGGATTTATATATGGTATTTTGCCATTTTCTATACAATGTAAGCTAAGTTTTTTATATTTAGGAGATAAACTCAAAACGATTTAAAACTTACCAGAATTTGTAGTCAGAATTAGCTTTATAGCTTTATAGTTTATTTTTTAAATTGCTGTGACAAACACACAGCCAGACAAAACAAAGCAAACAAGACAAAAGACTAGACAAAACTATTTAGGGTTCCTTAATATTTTGCTAGCCTAAAACCCGACTCTCTCTCTCCGTGCGTAGTGACTTTGACCTTGAGTTGATTAATCAAATAATGCTAGTAGTTTTTTTTTGATAATAATGCGGTGAGTTCCCATATGCTGGCTATGCGAGGAACACAACATGCACGAAATTAGTCAATTGAAACGTCCACTTCATTAGTATCATTTCAAAAGCCCTACGGAAATACAGCCAGCTAATATTGCCGTGTAAACTGAGGTAGGGCTGTCGGAAGTGCTATAAAATACCGATGTATCATGGATTCGATAATTTGAACAAGAAATATCGATACATCGATATATCAGTAATCAGTAAGATTTTGTAAGAATACTGGCTATTCTAAAAATATAATAGTGTATCATTAACAATTAAAGTGCCTAGTTTAACAGTTAAATACGCACATATCTACTCAATTAAAGTCAAGTGGATCATGGAACTTTTTACCACTTGAATACCAGTGATTTAGATCAGCGGCGACAACGATATTGCTAGTAAAAAATTACATTTTTGATATTATTTTCGATACTTGATATTTTATATCGATACATCGAAATATTCTATATCGCCAATAATATCGATGTTACGAAAACAAAATATCAATATATCGATACATCGAGATTTTTTCAACAAGCCTAAACCGAGGACGGACGGACGGACTAGACCGGGCGCTAATTGCCGCTTCAAAGGGTACAACTGAATTTGCTCTATATCGATCGGCATAAAGCGTGCTCTGGTCTGAAAGGTATTACTACCCCGGGCTATTTCAGATATGACTTATTTTCCGGTACATTTCTGTAGCTATTTGGAACCTAATTGTTATTTTTTCTGGGATAACGTTTCGCCGATTATTAATAACAGCTGAGTGAACATTGTATATGATTTATAGCAATTTACAAGAGTACTGGAAATCGGAAAACATGCACTTCCTGTAATTATTTACTGCAAATTAGATTTAATGTAATTCAAATCTAACGAGGGTAAAAACGTATTACACGATCCAAAATCATAATATTTAGGTATAATTACCTAAATATTCTGATTTACCTCATTTTTTCAATTTCGTGATTTCGTTCAATTTGATAATTCGTGCAAGATGAAATTGAAAAAATGTAAAGTGTAAAAATGATTCTTTTCCTCAATTCTTTTGTAAAAATGATTGAATTTCTCTGTACAATAAAGTACATTGGATTGGATGCCGAAATTCAATCACTTATGCTCATTTTTCATTTGGGTTGAAGAGGGATTCAGGGAATACGATCCTTTATATTAAATAAGTATTATGATTTTTGTCAAAGCTTGATCCAATTTATTTATTCAGTTTAGCTCTACTTTTTGATAGAAAAACTTTTAAAGTCACATGAAAGGTTGTATTGAAATTTTGCTGAAAGGATGGGTTTAATGTTATTCAGCTAAACAGATTTTTTAATGTTTAGTGAAAGTTTGTTACATGTCCCATAAACTGATTGTAATCATTACATAGTAATTCAATGATTTTAATAAAGTTAATAACATTACTTACTAAAATAGATCAATAATGACGTTGAATTGGAAACTCATTCGCTAACTGAAATGAAAAGCTAACTCACTGAATGAAAGCTACCAAACTCATTTGACATCTATTTATTAATCCCTTGAAGGTTTGCTACAAAAAATATTTTTATATCGCTCAGTGAAGCAGCAATGTAGAACCAACCGACGTCAAATGAGTTTGGTGACTTTCATTTAGTGATGATCACTGAGCAAATCACTCCGCTGGCCGTCCATTGCGTTGGCCAAATTAATACCATCCGCATCTATTAAATTATTATTATTAATCAGTCAAATGTATTAAGCCTATGTGGATATTGTTTTTTTGTTATAAATAAATGTGGGTACCCTTTGGGATGAAGTATTATATCCTATGTCGCTCAGGGATGCAAGCTATCTCTGTACCAAACGTTAAGGTTTAAGACTTATAAAGGAAACACAGATATATACACAATTTCGCATTTATAACATTAGTATGGATATAAGTACTTAGCTATGAATAGATAGTGTGTAGCTATTGTCTTGCATTTCATATTGCACTTAATTTTTTAAACAATGATATTTTTTTATGTATAGGTAGAAACATCCTAAAAGTATCATAGATCAGGGAGCAAAGATGTATTGTAAATGTTTTGTATATTTTTGTTGTGAACGTAATACAATTTAAACTTTTGAGGCCACATGAGCCTCGTCTGGTTGCCATAGCAACGCCCCAACGGCAAAATTTGGAATTTCGGCAAGTGCAAGCTGAAAACGCTTTTCCGAGGTGAATATCATTAGTCCATCGAGCATTCCTTACACCGAATAGACGTTTAGCCTGATTGAGTGAATGTCTTTGACAGGACAGTCAGTAAAAGAGATCTCACGCATAGGGTACCATGATGCCTTGATGCATTATTATGATAAATACTGGAGCAAGCGTAAATATGGACGATAAAAAAAAATACTTAATAGGTGCATGGTATACATAGGAAGAGTGCAAGGGGGTCAAATGAATTTTTTGATCTTCCCTGTATTTGAATTTACAATTTCTCACTGTATCTTATTCCTTATTGCTGATGATCCTCACTCCACAAAAAAAAAAAACTTTCAAAAACATTCGAAATTCAGTTATTAGAAAACCGTTTCGTTTGTGATTGGACTTAAACAGTACAGACTTAAAATTAATCATTTTTCATCAAGCGCCCTCTGAGATTTTTGTCTCTATCATTTGAATGGGATTGGGTAACAGAGAGAGCGTTATAGGTACAAACTTCTTTCCGCGGATAGAGTATAGTACTTAATAATTCTATGTTTTCTGTCAGAACTGTCAGGTTTTACATCTAAAAATAGCATTTATTGGGTAAAAGTATTTTTAATATGACCCATATAGTTCCAAGGTACCTTAACTCTGACCAGACCATAATATACGTATGAGTACTCGTAGTTCGGAGCCGGACCTTGTTTCAATTTGTAAGTATAATTCTTTCCCAAGTAATCCACAGCATCTGAATTATTAATAAGAGTAGGGTCGATAAGTCAGAATCGCTATCCAATACATTTGAATCACTTTGGCCGATAAACGGATCAAACTGATCTAAGTTGGAAACACATTTATCTACCTATACTAATAAGTATAAACATAAAAATGTGTTTGTCTGGCTGTTACCTTATCATGGCCCATCTGTTCAACCAATTTGGTACGGTTTGGATGGATATAGGATATGTAGGTACTTTTTATCTCCCAAAATCAAAGAGTTCCCAAGGAATTTATAAAGCCCCATTCGTTAAAACCGATTTGGACGTTTGGTACAGAGAAAGCTTGTGCATATTATATTTCCATAATATATTTGTATAGACATATTTATATATCTATGTACAATGTACAAAGGTACCTACCTATGCTGCTTTTTCCCAGTATATATACGAGTTTCCTTTCTCATTACTTTTACCATGTAACAAAATTAATAAAATGTTAACAAAACGAAGTAGGTCGGTACTTGCTACTATAATATGTTATAGATACCGTTACCAGATAAGTGCCAAATGTAATAAAAAATCAGACTAATAAAATGTGAAATACTTTTTCTCTTCAGTAGATATTTCAAAGCTGCAAAAAACACTTCAAGTAAATCCTTCCCGTAAAAAGGCAATAAAAAATAACTGCAGGAAACGAATAAGAGGATATTTAAAACGAAAATCCCAGTACTCTTTCGGATAAACGGAATATATCACCGAAGAGCAATGAAAAAAGAATCCATCCCGAGCAACAGTCAATACATTATTTATTTTATTTACTGTTCTAAGGAAACTTACATGCAACCAAGCCAGCATAAGTAGGTACTTAATGTGTTTTAAATTCTTGAAAAGAGGAACCGCCGAGTTTTTTGCTGGTTATTCTCAGTAGCAAGGGCGTTCATATGTATATATCCGAACCAGTGCAGTGATAGATTCACCTGACGAATAAAAATTCAATGTAAAAGTTTATTGAAAAAAAAATACATAATACTGTATTTCTTTAATGGAATTTGACCGGGATGAATTTTCAAACTGCAGATCATTATTTAGACTCTTTATTTTCTAAAAATTCGGCAATCTATGTCTACATTAATTAAATGGAAGCTCTGTGCAAAATTTCAGCTTTCTAGATCCAAGAGCTGAGCGTTGATGAATGAGTCAAAACGTTCCTTCCTATATTATGTGTTGGTTATATTTTGGATAGGCTAGCTGTAACGAACAAAATCTATTTTTTTTAACACGTTAGTATAATAGGCCTCTTCTTGTATTGCATTCGATCCGAATCCGAGAGGAAGGGGTTCGGATCTAGTGAGATCTGAATGCAATGCGTACCTAAGGAGCCTTCGCTAGTATAAAATAACTCTGGAATAGGTAGGTATCAAAAATTGTTAAGTATGTAAGCGGCCTAGTAAGGATTTACTGATTTTAGTTGAGAAGATCCGTTGTGGGCGGCTGTACGGCGTCGATGTATGTTTTCCAAACTGAACTCACTTTTATACGTACTCGACATTGTTTGAATAAAATCAACATTTCTCTAGATTTATTTCAAAGGTTATCGTTTGAGACTTATTCCTGTTACTCTACAGATCAAAAGAAATGGAGAATAAATGAACAATAATATTACAAGTAGTATCTAATAATATAATAGTATAAGGCTTTAATTAAAGAGTTTTTTATTATTTTTATTAGACTAAAAAGCTCTGGTCTAAAACTAAAATGCGTTCACGAAATTTTTCGTTAACACATTCTAGTTTTTTTTGTGATGTAACCACAAATTCACGGTTTTCGGATTTATTTCTTTACTTGTGCTATAAGACCTACCCATGATTCTAGGTCAACGGGAAGTACCCTATAGGGTAACCTTAGGGTAAAGTAACCTATAGGTTTTCTTGATAGACACGGCGGACATAGGGACTGACAGACAACAAAGTGATCCTATAAGGGTTCCTTTTTCCCTTTGAGGTACAGTATCCTAAAAATAAGTAGATATAAATTGGATAGATTATTATGCACGTAAATAGCTAACAAATAACGTAACGTAAGGAATCAAAACAATAAAAATAGACACATTTTCCACTCCGATAAGCACGGTAGACAATTGTAGAACGTTAAAAGAAAAAGAAAATACTAGCTTGTCGAGTGAATTCCTTTCCTAGAACGCGTTCGGTTCTAGCTATATCACTGTAGCGGGGAATGAACCCGGGTAAATCCCGGCTTACGGCACAATCCCTCCCAAGCCCCGCCGCTAGATGAATAGCTACTGGTGTATGTAGCACCAATTGTTTTCATTCGGTGCAATTTTCTTAGGTAGCATCATACAATTTTCTTTAGTAATAAAGTACCTAATACCTTTTACATCTCAAATGTATAGCAGGTGCCGGACTGAATGACTTGAGTCTGAAAGGTTAAGTTAGTTCAAATCTAAATATATAAAAGGAAAAGTTAACTGACTGACTGACTGACTAACTGATCTGTCAACGCACAGCTCAAACTAATGGACGGATCGGCCTGGAATTTGGCATGCAGATAGCTATTATGACGTAGGCATCCGCTAAGAAAGGATTTTTGTAAATTCAACCCCTAAGGGGTGAAATAGGGGTTTCAAAATTGTGTAGTCCATGCGGACGAAGTCGCGAGCATAAGCTTGTCTCAAATATTAATACAACGTTTTTATACTTTTCTCAGCCTAAGTCTTACGCTTGGTTGGAAGAAAAAAGGGTAATTTTGTAAAAAAGAACCTGAACCTTGTGTTAGTTTCAAAGTTAACAAACTTTTATCTCATGATTTATTAAGATATCAATTCAGCCTCTGATGCCACTTAGATAGCTAAGTACTACCTACTCGTAGTTTTCTATTACGTTCTATAAACAATTACTCTAACACAGATTCCAAAACTCTACGCGTACCTACCTAGCTTATTAAAAACGTTGGAACATCGATGCGTTGAAAACGTTTTATCACTAGGCAAATACAGTCGAGCCACAAAAGGCCTGCCCAAGTTTGTTCTGAACTACACCCACAAGGGCGAGGCGAGCAAATGAGTGATTAATCAAAATGAAAGCAATTATCTAACCCTTTTCACTTACAGACTACCACGAAGCAAGGTGTAGGTAATGTGCCGTTAACTAAACGGCCTTGCCCTTTCTATATAATCTATCTACATACAAATTGAAATTAGTGAAATTAAACTTCGACCTAGTAAATTTCTTAAGCACTCCGTCCTTTTTATAGCTCACATAGGTAAAGGTAACCATACTTATATATCATTTATGATAATTAAGAAACCTTTTGATAGTGCAGACTTTAAAGGCCCACCTGTTTAACCGATTTGACGAAATTTAGTACAGCAAGCTACAATAATCATCTGGCTTGCATTCTGAGAACGGACATAAGCTACTTTGTCAAAGAGAAAAAAACACACGGACGAAATCGCGGGCATCATCTAGTTATTACATAGGTACATAATTGGATTTCTAGATTGACTGTTTTTGATAAATAAACTCCGCAGTAATTAAACTTTGTGAAATGTTTTCCTATTAGTTTTCAATCGTTTTTGTTTCAATGAAAATGTTACGATGGGAAACTCACATCTTAGCCTACTACAAGACAAAGTACTTAGGCATTGCGTACGTACACCAAACGCACCCTCAAAACCATAATAATATATTTAGGTTATAATTTAAGCGTCCAAGTAGCGACAGGGTGACAGGCCTTAATTAGCGTCAATTATAAATGAAACGTTTAAGTTTAAACAACTTTCGGAGACTTATTTCAAGTTGATCAAAAATGGCGGTCTTCCGGTTGTTTCCAAAAAGTTTGTTAAATTTTCCTGTCAGAATTCGAGAAGCAAGCTATTAATCATTCTGTCAAAAGAAAAAAGTAATAAATGAGATAGGTACCATTAAATAAAATGCAAAGGAGAATTTCTGATGAAACTTTACTTAATTTTTGAAAAATGTCTTTCGTAACAGAAACTGAACTGAGTGGAAACCCAGAGAGTTGCCATACATACCTATACTAGAGTAGGTATAAGTCCCGCAAATTGATAATGCGCGTGGCCGCCATTTTAGTGACGTCAGCACTAGACTAGAAGTTTCGAGCTGATGGTATATTTTTAAATATACGTCATTTCGATGTTAATGAGACATGGTTCCAGCGCAATAGCAATTTGCGGGACGTATAGTTACAGTACTGAGTGTATACACTACAGTACAAAGTGATCCTATAAGTTCTGTTTTTTTGAGGTACAGAACCCTAATAAGTACCGACAGATTAAATATACTTAGTTGTTGTTTATTTGTTAAGGATAAATAGAAAACAATGAACAATAAGCTAATTGTAGCAGTAGGTAGGTAGAATAATATGTGTATTTGGTTGGTTAGAATACTTCATCGAATCCGATTAAAATTATCTAAAGCTATAATCCTATAATATGAGTAAGATGGCAACTGATGTTTATAATATAATGATGATGTAAATGGCTATGATTTTTTTAAAGAATCAACCAGAGAGATGTTAACTATGAGGAGACAATCTCAGATGTCAAAAGTAATGGTAAAAATAATTTATTAAGCAAAGATCTAACCCTTTATCCTCGGTGCGCGAGTCTGACTCGCACTTGGTCGGTTTTTTTAGTAAACTCGTGACAAGGAAGCATCTTTAAATAGTTTGGATATCGATTACAAATGGGTAGGTATGATTTAACGAACGATGGAAATATGTTGTTTTAATGTCGGGGAAATGGACTATTTACTATCAACATTCGAGGTTATCGCTCATACACTTCTATACATTAGTCACTACTCACTTGACGCCGGTCGGTCGTCGTGCCTATACATAACTCATACGTAAAATAAAATGATAGTTAGTTTGGTGTTAGTTTTGCCAGCGACATGCGTGTTTTGTTCCTAGTTACTGCTTTGTGTTTTTTGTGTTTGTGCGAGACATACGATATGATTATTGGTGACACTGTGCACAGAAAGATGGTCTTCCATCAGAGAGTCAAAGATTTCGCGATACCTTTCAAGAAGAGGATAAAATTATTGTCTTACAGTGATCCGGAGAAAAGAATTATTAAGGTAACTTTCTTAACCGATACTTTCCCAAACTTTTGAAGAGAGGACAAAGGGCGTCTCCCAGGGGACTTTAATAGCCATTTAATATGGCTCCACTATAGAAAGGTTCACCACTATTTATTCACGAATATTATACTACATAGGTATAGCGGTAATATTCAGTATAATGAGGTTCATTTGCACTTTACATATCTGTAATTTCAAGTTTCGGAGACACGTATTTATAGACATTTATACAATTTTAAAATGATTAACATTATAAATAGAAAACACGATTACTACATAGATTTCGTTAATATTCACTGGAAAGATATTAATTTGCACTGATCTTTACGTAATTTCTTAATTTCAAGACACGTAATCGCGTATTTTATACAGATTTATGTAAATAAAATGAAATTAATTAGGTCCCTAGCATTTTTAGAAACACAAAACCGCAAAGTATGAACTACGAACACATATAAAGATTACCATAACATAAACCTATAATACTTTTTTTTTAACTGGTTTTACGGCTCTGGGATCTATAATAATCTTGCTGGGAACCAAAGACCAATAAAGTAAACTTAGCAAGATACTTTTTTTTTAACTGGTTTTACGGCTCTGGGTTCTAATCTACACCTCCCCCCCGCTCCCACCATCAAGAGCGAGCGAAGCGAGCTCGGGACTTGGGGCACTCCGACTCGGAAGGGTTAGGTTAGAAGGGGATGGCGGGGTCTGTAAGATGTAATATGTAATATGCTCGTGACCTCTTCCGCGTGGGCTACACAAATTTCAAAACCCCTATTTCACCGTTTATAGATTTGTCAGTCAGTCAGTCAGTCAGTCAGTCAGAGAGTCACCTTTTCCTTTTATATATTTAGATAATTTACGACTTCCCATTAAAGGAACATTTTTTTTGGTTTGCTTCCAACTGATTGTTTGTACTGTACCTACCTATCGGTGATTTTAAAACAATAGCTTTGACTAATAAGTAGGTACTAGGTACCTATGTACTTATTAGTTAAACAATAGGTATGTTAGTAGCAGTGATCATAACTCTATGGTTAGTAGTGTAACAACAACCATCAATACTATTTTTGCAATTTTTCACATTTTATGCAAAGAATGTCTTAGTTAGAAGTTTTAGAGTTAGCCTGTAGGTAAGTGAGTATGCATTGATAGTCCTAAGTTTATATAAGTCGTCATATTATATTAGTTATTTCTTTGTATACCGTTGGCTTCCTATTAAATTAAAAAAATTAAAAAATACATCCTTAGATAATTATAAATGCGAAAGTGTGTCTGTTTGTCTGTCTGCTTGCTTTTTATGGCACATCCAAATCAAAATTATAATAATAAATAAACAATAACATTATTCGTGCTTTCTGCCCATCATTACCACTCATTACTTACTTACCACTTAATTATGAGGATGACTCATAAAAAACTTATTAAATGTCGCTGAATCAAGGGAATGATTAAAACCCAATAACTAGGTAATAATTAAATACCTTGTACATAACGCATTTCATACGTAGGTAATTGGTATGCAATAACGCAATGGTTTTATGTGTGACCTTGGTTTCTGTGACTTCTAGTTCTGTAGTATGGATTTAGTATTTGCGTGCAAATACCTATGCAAACATTTTCATGTTTGATGGCGTCATGTTAGGTAATTCCCGTGTATTAGATTTTTTTCATTGATTCATTCGCACAAAGCTACCCAATCATTGTAGATTAAATGAAATGGCAAGATGATTTTTTTTCTCTTTATTTCGACCAAAATAATAAATGTAGGTACATTTATCCGCTTTACATCCAAAAACTCTCTAAAGTTTGTGTGGATGTAAATGTACTGACAGGTTAAATTAGCTAACAGTGCAAGATCGGAAAGATTGCGGTAGGTAATAGCTATCGTTGATTGATTGATTACAAATAAGAACTTAAAGATCTTCGATACCGCAAAGCCTTAAGACTAAGGTCTTCAATGATTGTGTCCTACCTGTGATGACGAATGGAGCGGAAACGTGGACACTGGCCTCGTCCACAAACTAAAAGTCGCTCAGCGCGCTATAGAGCGAGCTATGTTGGGTATCACTCTCAGGGATAAAACCCAGAACGAGGAAATTCGCAGAAGAACAAAAGCGACAGACATAGCTCAAAGGGTTAACAAGCTGAAGTGGCAATAGGCAGGTCATGTCTGTAGCAGAACCGACGGCCGATGGGGCAGGCGTGTTCTGGAGTGGAGTCCGCGTACCGGTTTGTGCAGTGTGGGACGACCTCCAGCCCGCTGGACCGATGACCTGAAGAATGTGGTGGGGAGCGGATGGAAAGGCCTATGGTCAGCAGTGGACGCAAACAGGCTGATGAATTGGATTGGATTGGAAGAACTTAAAATGTTACCTACCAAACTAAATAAACATGTCCGAAAAAATAGGGTCACGTGCCCGGGTTCGAACCCCGGGCTCCCCGAATAGAAGGCCGACGTCTTGGGGTCGTAACTCGATTTGTTTATTTGTTCTCGCTGGTGGTCACTGTTAATAATTGAATGTAATAATTATGCAATCAAGTCGTGCAGATGCAACGTCGCCAAAAGGATTAAAATTTTGATTGCATTTAATACTTAATTGAAAATTTCTAAACATTCCACAGTCATTATTGAGCTCATACCTATATTCGCTAATAAAGAATTGAGCTCGTTTAATTTAATTGCTATTGTTAAGACAGATATAATTAGGTTTATTGCAAACATTGAGACACGATTGTGTAATGATACCAATAGTTTAGGCTGTAATATCCAGTTTCGTATACCTTTTAAAATACTAGTATGATTAAATTGTAATCAAATCGTTCGCCGGGAAATTATTGTCGGTTCGGTGGTGCTAAGTGGCCCCGCAAATACATAAATAGAGAATCATTTCGTTTGTTCTAACCACCCAATGATGAACATGATCCCAATTTTAGTTAGGTTCTGCTAATTACCTACTCTAAATTGTTATTAAAGTTTTGTGTAGTTACCCTGATTTAAAAATCGGGAACATGCTACTAGTGTTAGATTTTGTTTTATTTGATAATTATGTGTAGATTTATAGTTAATTTGCATACTAACCATGCCCCATTAACCTACTTAAAGAAGTACTGCAATAAGTCTACCTCATAATAACGGCGCCGATCTGTCGCTAAAAGATAAAATGGGTCAATTTTGTCACCTTAAAGTATTAAATAAATTAAATAAACAGCAATTAAATAAAAATAGTGTGTTAATACATTCCATTTCTTATTAAAACGCACATGATCCGCCCCGGTTTAATAGAAAATTTGTATCTTTCCAGGGTGTCGCTGCAATAGACAACGACTTCTCGCACGCCAGCGCAAATATCACTGAGGGTGGGGTGGGCTGTTCACACGTGACTGTGAGAATGAAGAGTCAGAGACATCATCCCTTGAACTTTGAGGTGGAGATATACGTGTAGGCAAATGTTTAGTAGAACTGACTGAATGGAGCAACGCATACTTACACAGTGATGTGAAGCTGAGCTGCAGCATCTTTTCTGTTAACAACTCAAAAGTACCAAGCTTTATTTTGCTTTGCGACTGGGGGTGGCGGCGCGCGTCTCTTCCTCCGAGTCTCCTTTTTATCTATGTCATTTTCAATATTAATATTATGTAATAATAAGATACTTTAATCATCTAAATAAGATCTGATTCTGTGTATAAACTCAAGAGATTCTATCATAAAGATCTCACTTTCGTAGTGTCTAGACTGTCGAGTTACCTACTAGAATAAGTTATAGGTAGATATAAGTTCACGACAGGTTGAGATGACAATCGGGGTATGAGGCGGGGGAAACACCCCGCACACCCGCACGTCACCCGTGCTTGCCCACACCGGGTTAGCGCGGGGGCTGTGCGGGTGTGCGGGCGTTCCCTCCCCGATTGGCATCTCGTTCTGTCGCGTACCTACCTATAGGTAAGTTGCATTGCGTTACTTAGGTAAGTACATTTATTTTACACAAAATGTATTTCATTAATTCATTATAAGGAACTTTGTAAATTGAATGAATCGTTTTATTAACACGTTTTCATATAAGTACCTAGTTAGATATTTCCTCATCATGCAGCATGCAGGTCTCCACGCATTCTTTTCCTTCATCATTTTAAAGCAAATGATATATTTAATTGCTTGAAATTAAAACGCCTATTAATCACCAAGGGTTCCGTACTACAGTCGTATTTTTTTAAACATTTTGCACGATAAATCAAAAACTATTAAGTTTGTTTAAAAATAAATAAAAATCTTTTTTAAAATATACAGGTACTACCCTTTCATATGATACCCCACTTGGTATATTAATCTTACTTTGAAAGTTGAAAATACATAAGTACTAATTTATTTTTCATGAACACATTTGAATTTTTTTGTGACGTAACCATAAATTCACCGTTTTTACCCTTCTTACCCTTACGTGTGCTGTAAGACCTACCTACTTGCCTTTCATGATTCTAGGTCCACGGGAAGTAACCTATAGGTTTCTTGACAGCCGCGACAGACAGACAGAGACAACGAAGTGACCCTATAAGGGTTCCTTTTTTCCTTTTGAGGGACGAGCCATAAGAAATATTTTTATTATTCGGGCGTTAAAACAAACGAATAAGATTTTGCATACCAAAATAGTGCGCTGTAAGCTTATTTACAAACATAAACGGATTTCGTGAGACAAAAGATAATAACAAAAGAAAAGCTTACGAAAACCGAAAAGCAAACAGAATGCCTTGTTTTTGAAAAATGGGAGATAGAAGAAAACCGAATGATAAGGAACTAACAGCAACAAAAAGCTTTGGTAGTATTAACGGATGAAGGTAAATCCAATCGGACGTACAAAGCGGGAATGTTCACGATGCCAGGTTTTTGCGGACGCCCGTAATAATTCAGATAGACCGACATTGGTCAGAGTTTGTGGAACTAGAAATTTATTGGACAAGACAGCATTATGTGGTACAGAAAATTGCAACGAAACTTTTCATTATGGAAGAACTTTTACGGTATTGGTTGGATAAAATTCCAATCGTACCTACCTACTACGTTTAAGTAATAAGTAAGTAATTATTCACGCAATATAAGATCACAGTCAAGGGCTTCAACTTGTAAGAGAAAAAAAACGGCTAAGTGATAGTCAGACTCGCGGACCGTGGGTTCTGTTTCGTGACATTGTGCACGATAAATCAAAAACTATTATGCATAAAATAAATAAAAATATTTTTTTGCATGTACCTACAGGTCAATAAATCCCTTTCATATTCACCATCTTACTTTGAAAGTTGAAAATACTAATAATTTGTTCATGAACACATTTAATTTTTTTTTTGTGTGATGTAACTCTGAATTCACGGTTTTCGGATTTTTCCCCTTACCTGTGCTTTAAAACCTACTTACAGTGCCAAATTTCATGATTGTAGGTCAAAGGGAAGTAACTACCCTATAGGTTTCTTGACAGGCAAACAGACAGACAACGAAGTGATCTTATATAATGTATAACGTTTCCTTTTGAGGTACGGGACCCTAAAAAATAATAAATAAAGTACAATTTATTTGAGGCAATTTCAGTATGAGAATTTCCACCCGTCATAGGCCTATTTATACATCCGGGGCTTCATCACAGTAGGCGAAAGTTGCAGATATCCCTCGGGATGAGCAAAAAGGGTTGGGTTTTTGCGGCCTACGTTATTAATGTAATAACAAACACTTTGTTTTATGAGAGTTCCCACTTTACTAGCATGTTTTCGCCTACGCCTATCGGCGCCTGAAAGGTGCCTTATGAATTTCGTAAGGCCCTTTAATCTTTATGCAAACATCAAGCAAGTTTGAAAATTAGGCTAACATACGTTTACCTTAAACCCTGTTACTGGGGCCTTATCAGTGAGCCATTTGTGTTGTAAACAGTGGGTGTGTTTGTTTGTTGGTTTATTGGTTATTAGTTTGTCCTTCAATCACGCCGCTATGCAGTACTGAACAAGTAATGAACATCGACTTTTAGAAAATGTAGCGGTTTTGTAGAGCATTGTCTCTTTCGTTGAGATCATTGATGTTGGAAGGTCACTGAGACCGACAAAACGTCACATAGGTATGAGTGACAGAGTCAACACTCTACAAAGCCGAAACGTCATTCTAAAGGCCGATGTACATGCGTGGCGTGCATGATTTTTTGCATGGATATAGTTAAAGACTTGAAAGGTGACATAGGCTACTTTTAATCCCAGAAAATCAAAGAGTTCACACGGGATTTTTTAAAACCTAAATCCATGCAAACGTGGTTGCGGGCATCATCTAGTTAAAAATACCTAACTATCTAAATATGTTGTTATGTCGTACCTATTACTACTTAATAATATTATAATTACTCATAGTTACATATAGAAATTACATTAGAAAAAAATATTTAATTGCGATGAAAATTGCAGTTTTCTTTAAGCCACGTAGCTGGTAAGCGGAAAGCTTGAACGTACTGCAATCGCAGCACAAGTAGTCGACGACATCCGATATCACAACACTCCGGACATTCAGAAATTCCAATAATACAACCTTCTCGATACAATTTTATCTAACAAAACCCACAAATCTCATCAAGCAACTATATTTCAACGTAATAAGACACAAGTTCCAATGAGTAAGTTATTTTGAGCGTAAAAGATAAGTTTGTTGAATTCCGTACGATATAAAGGTAAATTCGAAAGAGTTTCTCGTATAGAACGCCTGTTTTGTTAAAAGGTTGAGTAGAGAGTGAAACGATGTTGCCTTGATAAACGATACTTTTCTAACAATAGATGAGAGAGTTTAGGAAGCAATCTAAATGGAAACGTTTTTTCTTTGAAATGTGCAAGTAGCTTAGTTGGCAGTTCCATCTAAAATTGTAAGGAAATAATCAACGTAAAACGTTAAGGAACAATTTAGTGAGGGCTATAACTACCTGGTTGAATTTGGCAATATTGATCTATGAGCTAAGTACCACGTTTTTTCATTCTGGAATATTCTGATTTTTTTAGAATAGAGCACATTAAATTTTACTCTCACTATGTTTTCTGTTACGGGGGTAACAGAAAACATAGTGAGAGTAAAATTTAGATTTAATATTGATTATAAAGTAAAGGTTGGCTAGCTAGCTTTCGCCACGTCTTCTTTTGCATGGATTAGTTTTTTTAATCGCGTAGGAATATTTTCTCCGAAAGCAAATTCTTCTTTTTATCTAGTATGGAGTAGTAGTATTAACCTCGTGGAGTACACAAACAAACCGATATTTTACCCTTTAGGGTTGAATTTTCAAAAACCCTTTCTTAGCGGATATCTGTCATCATATCAGCTACCTGCATGGCAAATTTCAGCCCGATCCGTCCAGTAGTTTGAGCTGTGCGTTGACAGATCAGTCAGTCGGTCAGCTTTTCATTGTATGTACCTATATATCTAGATTATAATATCAACTCAATTTAATATTAGTCTGGCCATTCAACGAGATAACGCTGCCAGCGTTCTGGGCACCCTGCCTCGTTGCGGTGGTTTAGATGATATTTTCGATCTGTAATTTTTATGTTCTAGAATAAGTTTGGTATTTTTGTTTATTGTATTTTCATTTGCATATAATAATTGAATATATAATTTTGAATCGATATTAGAGAGAGCGTAGGAAATAAGATAAGATTACAATGACAAAAGTTCAACGTGTGAAATTCGAACCTACAACATTGTTCGGCTGTTGTACCATTGAACTATCAAGTATTGGACCTTTTTGCTTGCATGTACTTTTAGTAGATGGAGCCGCCTACGAAGGGTTGATTACATTGAAAGAAGCGCCATTAACCTACTTTCTGTGTATTTTTAGCAGCGTCAGCGCGTCAGTTTGCGCTGTCAGTTCGTTGAACTTTGAGACATAGATAAACATAATCTCGAATGCTTGTGTGAATTCAACATAAGTATAATGTGCTCTATACCTTCTAAAAGGTACTTACTTAATCTGTTAAGTAATTTAACTAAAAATATTTGTGTCTGTCTTGTATTTCTATGTATACCTACCTACTGGTTTTACCATTTTATAGACAACATTTTGGCAACAAAATTCGAAGATTCGAATGATTATCTTAGACCATTTAAACATCATCATCAACCGATAGAAGACGTCCAATGGTGGACATAGGTTGCTTGTAGTGACTTCCACACGCCACAGTCTTGCGTCGCATGAATCTAGACACGAAACTAGCATAGACATTTTTTTTTTTTTTTTTTTTTGTCGTAAAGCACTGTCACCAGTACTTTACTACCATTACAATCTAGCCTATGAAAGAGGCTAATAAGCAATATTATATTAACCTAAACTTATAAACGTACTTATACCTAAGAATCTGTCCATTGACTTAGCTTAGTTTATAGTTAAGATACCTTATTGGAAGACACTTTGTTCTTGTGTTCTTTAAATTGCACTAGCACTATGCTTTCACTTTGTTCGTGTGATCTTTGATTTGCACTAGCACTACACTTTCACTATAACTACACTAGCTCAAAAGGCTTAGTCCTCTTAAGTCTACGTATTAGGTCTGTGTTGTCGAGGAGCTGGATAGCCTCGACGTTAACATGTTCATGGAGCCTGCGTTCGTGGGATTTAGCGTGTTTGCTAATAGCTGTGTCCACGAAGCCCATTTGGAGATCGCGATGAATGTCTACATTCCTGACGTACCAGGGTGCATTGACGATACCCCTAAGCACTTTATTTTGGAATCGCTGAATTATTAGTAAATTGGTCTTTCTGGTACAGCCCCACAACTGGATACCATAAGTCCACACTGGCATTAGGACTTGTTTGTATAATAGTATCTTATTTTTAGTTGACAGTGATGAGTTTCTGCCTATGAGCCAGTACAATTTTTTGTACCGTAACTCTAGCTCTTCTTTTTTCTTCTTGACATGTGCTTTCCAGCGTAGCTTACTGTCAAGAGTCATTCCAAGATATTTTGCCGTGTTAGCATAGGGTATCTTTTGTTGGTCAATATAAATGGGATAATATTTTGGTATTTTATTAGTAAAATCAATATGGGCAGACTTGGAATCGTTAAGTCTTATTCTCCATTTTTTCGTCCATTTGTGTAGTTCATTTAGAGCTATTTGAACTTTGCCCGATGCCTCCTGGTGAGTATTACCCACAGCTATGATAGCAGTATCATCGGCAAAAGTAGCGATGGTATTGTGATCGGGTTGTGGAAGATCACACGTGTACAGGAGATAAAGGACAGGACCCAGAACGCTTCCTTGAGGTACTCCAGCTTTGATCACCTTGAGTTTGGAGTAAGCTTCCTCTTGCCTCACTCGAAATACTCTATCAGATATATATGATTCTAATATGTTTGCAAATGGTTGAGGAAGTAATACTTTAAGTTTCTGAACAAGACCTTCATGCCAGACTTTATCAAAGGCTTGTGCTACATCAAGAAATACGGTTGAACAGACTTTCTTTTCTTCTAGTGTTCTTTCAATTATATTTGTTATTCTGTGTACTTGATCGATTGTCGAGTGCTTTTCCCTGAATCCAAACTGATGGTCAGGAATCAGATTTTTCTCATCTAATATAGGTTTCAATCTGCTGAGCAGTAGCTTCTCAAAAAGTTTTGAGATAATTGGTAGCAGAGAAATTGGTCTGTATGATGTGACCTCATTTGGTGGTTTGCCTGGTTTGGCGATCATAATTACTTCTGCAACTTTCCACAAATCAGGGACGTGCTTAATTCTAAATGCTGCATTAATCAGCGTCGTTAATTTTACGATTCCTTTTTTTGGAAGGTTTCGCAGGATTTCTGTAGTAATAAGATCATATCCTGGAGTTTTTTTTAAGTTCAGTTTATTAATCATACTGAGTATTTCCTTAGGCGTTACTAGTTTAATGGGAGAGTTTTCTTGATTTGTTTCCATCGTAGAAAAATCAATGTGCTCTCCTTCGTTTGGTTGAAATATTTTTTCGAGATGTTCTGCAAATCTTTTAGCTTTTTGCTCACTATTTCTTGCCCACATTCCATGTTCTTCTTTAATTGGAGGAATATGCATACATGGTCTTTTTAAATTCCTAGTTGCTTTCCAAAGTGAATAGTCGGTACTCCTTTCACTCGTGAGGCTTTGGAGATAACTGTAGGTTGACGAATCATTAAAGTTTTTGATTTGTTTCTTTAGTGCCTTGGTCAAGTAATTCAGCAACCTTTTATCAAGTGGAGATCTCGAATGATGCCACTTTTTTCTTTGCCTTCTCTTTTCAATGATGAGTTCAAGGATATTTTTGGGATAAGCAACCACTCCTTGGGGCTTTTTCCTAAGCTTTGGTGTATTATTCCAAGCAGCCAGCTGAATATCTAATACAAATTTTCTTACTTCTTCGTTCAGTTGTTCCGAGTTTTTAAGCGGCACATTTAAGTTAATATTGTTAGTCAAATCCATTTTGAAGCTGTCCCAGTCTGTATTTTTGTTTACAAGACCAGGATAGGTTTCTTTATATATGATTGTGTCACTTAGCGTTAAGAGAATAGGAGAATGATCTGAATTCATGTCGAACATTTCATCAATGTCTAGATATTTTGTTGATATGTTTTTATAAATAAAAAAGTCAATTAGGTCTGGTATTTTCATCGTATCTGTAGGCCAGTAGGTAGGCTTACCTGTACTTATTACATCGCATTTTAAATCTTTAATGGCACTTAAGAGTTCTCTACCTTTTGTAGTAGTCAATCTGGAGCCCCAAAAGGTATTTTTCGCGTTAAAGTCACCTCCAATAATAAATCTATGTCCAATTTTCTCGAGGAAGTTCACATAATATTCTTTTGAAATTGAATGCCTTGGGGGACTATATATAGCTACTACCGAAAATTCGTATTTTGTAGTTTTGACCTTCACAGCTACTGCCTGAATCTCCTGTTCCTCATATTGGAATTCTTGATAATGGTACAAATTTTCTTTAATTAAGATGGCACTGCCGCCTCTCGCTGTATTATTTGGGTGTATGGCATGGTACACTTTATAACTGTTAAATTTAATAAACGATTGCTTAGTAAAATGTGTCTCAGATATTAGACAAATATCAATCTTTAGTGTATCAAGGACTACTTGTAGCTCTTGTTGATGTTGTAGTAGTCCGTTTGAGTTCCATGCAAATATTTTAAGCTTATTATTCATTTTTTCGGCTTATTGGTAGCCTTATTAGCGCCACTTTCAAGTTTTTGCAATCTTTCGTCAAACGAGGACATGTATTTGAGAATTTCATCTAGTTTGCTCTCCATATTTCCCTGGGGCAGTTTTGTGCTTGGCAAATTTCTAGAGACTTTTTGAGCATAAGTTTGATGTTCACTTTTGTTCGTGTCTTCATTAGTTTTATTTATATGGGAATTAGTAGATTTCTCAGGTTTCGATGAACGCTGAGGATAAGATGAGGATGATTTTGATGATTTTTTAAGATTCTTATTTTTTAGGATCTGCATTTCTTTGGCAACCATGCAACCCCGATAGTTAGCAGGGTGCGCTTCACCGCAGTGTAAGCATTTGGGTTTTTCTTCTGCTGGCTTAGTGCAGTCTCGAGTCAGATGTTTTCCTGTACATTTTACACACCTGGCCTCTCTGGCACAGTATTTCTGCGTGTGACCATATGCTTGGCATTTTTTACACTGAGGTACCAGTTTTGATGTTTTGATAGGGTGAATTTCAACTTTACACCCTAGAATGTGTTTAATGTCATAAATTTTATTTATATCTTCTACATTATTAAATGTTAGAGTAAACATATTAAGCGGCTCTTTATTCTGCCATCTTAGTTTGTTCACTGCATTTTCTATTTTATAACCCTTGCTTTGAAGGTCTTCAATTATTCTTTTGGGCTGGCATGAGGCAGGCAATTTTTTAGCCATAACACGAATAGGTCTTTCTTGTTTATTCTCATAGGAATGCCACAGAAATTGATTTTGAGTTAAGATTTTCGTCAAGGATCGGTAGGTGTCCTCATTGGTAACGTTTATTTTGACATTCTTTGCGTTCATCATTTTTAATGTAAAATCTGATGAGGCTTCGGGAAGATTTCCTGACAGTAAGTCAAAAAATGTTTGATAGTTTTCCACACCGGACACCATTATAGGCGGGGGTAGTGGTACTTTCTTAGTTTTCTTTTTTTCATTTTTACGCGTTTCTGTGTTTGACGTTTCGAATTCTCTACTCTGTGACAGAATGGGTGACGTGCTTAGTTTCCTTTTTTTCCTACTCTTCACTCTTATCCATTCTGTTTCTTGCGCAAGTTCCTCTTCGTCCGTATGATATTCAGCAGATGGACCCGAACTTTCTTTGTATCCGGACGTATCCATTGGGTTGTTATCCTTATTAGAAAGGAGCTTAATTTGTTTTTGGAGCTCCAAAATTTGCTGCTCCATTTTTTTAGTTATAAGCTGGAGTTTTTCATTTTCAGCTTTTTTTTCTGTAAATGCGTTAAAAAGCAAGCGCTCATTTTCCGTTTTTATTTCTATTTTTATATCGGCCATAGTTGCAGGAACCAAGTAGTATAGCGATGATTATTTATTTTATAATAAACCTGACGCGACGAAACGCGGAACTAGGTCATTTTGGCTCACGCACGGCCGCGGCGACGGACGGATCGCGGCGTCAGCAGTTTTCGCTGTTATTGCGGTAAAGACACGGTCGGTTCAAATGAAAACCAAACACTGACTGAGCATAGACATTGACTTAGGTATATGTATATTTCTTCGTATGGACAGGGCTATTGAACAAACAAAATGGCACCGACTCAGTGGTGCTATAGCACCAATGTAACATCAGTGACGTCTGGATTTCAAACTGGTCGTTCATTAGTATCTAAGAGGTAGCGCTGATTTATTTGGTTCCAAAACCGTGGAAAATTTTGTTCGCTTGACCATATCTTGTCATTTATATCGATGAGCATAGATGATTTTTGAAAATCACAAATGTTCCCCTCCCAACGAAGATCCTATATTGAGACAGAGGTAGTAGTCCGAGGTAATGTTAGATCCAAAGGTAAAAGGTATATAGGCTTTAAACCAGGTTTCAGTTCAAACTAGTTACTCTGTACGTTATTAAGTCTGTCTGTTATTAAGTTAATCTATACTTTAATCTGTAGTCTGTAAGTTAGTGCATGTTAGTTTATAAGCAAAGTTTCACCTGTAATTGACGACCATACTGTTTATTGTATGTATTTAAATGTGCGGTCTTTTATGTATGGAAGTTGTCGGTGATAAATAAATTAAAAAAAAAAAAAACTACTAACATTTTTGATGAATTTTTTTAAGACAGATCTTGCAAAGTAGGTTTAGATTATGACGTAACAGGGGTCGGGGTCTAGGGGTCGTTTCAATCAGCCAAAATTGTTGGCGGCGAGCGGATCTCGCCAGAAGTTAATTGCGTAAGACTCCAACCCATCCATCAATCAGGCTCCGTCAGGCCGAGCAGAGACTAATTTGCTCGTTTGTTTTACCGCTAAACCCCGTGCGGCTTAGCCTGATAGATGTTTGATTAGACGAGCCCTTTGAACGGCACAATATTGGGATTTTGTTGTTCCCCTTTATATTAACCTTCATAGAATGTGGGAGATTTGGCATAGCTTAGCTTAGTTCTGACGGCACAATATTATACGGAATATTTGCATTACTGGTAAGTACCAGGGTAACTAGTAGGTAACCAGATAGATGCTTTAGATGTACTGTCCAAACCTATTTCTATTGTTTCGCAGATAATATGGTGACTGATATAAAGATAAATTAAGAGAAGCACTTGTACTTACTCCAAAAAAAACAATTTGATTGGTATGATCATGTTCAGGAAGTAGGTATACCTACATAAGACTAGGAAAGTTTTGTGGACAAAAACAAAACCAAGTAAAAGTATCTACTTACGTGAACGACATAGTTTAATTTATGTGTGTGATATACAAATTGTAACTTGATCAAGCCAGAGTTTATAGAGTCATTCAAGATAGGTTAAATGAAGCCCAATATCCATTTTCCCGTATAAATGTACCATTTTGAAATAACTTCATTAAAAGAATCCGACATGATCATGTTACAACCTCATAAAATATGTAATTCAATAATGGACATCAAAATAAACTTGTTTATAACGTAGATCACCTACGCTATGAAACGTGACATCTAAATATATCGAAATGTAAAACGAATTGCATTCACATCCCAAAAATATAGTGTTATTTCATGATTTACTATATTATCACACTTCTGAAAGTTCTAAGCAATACCTACGCAGCATTCTTCTGTAACAGAACAAGCAAGAAGATTTACATCTATTGTTAACGTATTTCGGTGAATCATATTTAATAAATTATGCCTACCATTTTACGGTTTATGCATAGTCCCACGCAAAGTGTTCATAAGTTACCAAACTCAACTAGGAGAGCAAAATAATATGATTCGTTAACTCAGTGTTCAACACTGAATGATAGCCACTGAACTCATTTGACATTGTACTTGGTTCTACATTATACTGCTTCACTGAGTGATATAAAATAATTTTTCGTAGAAAACCTTCAATGGATTAAAATAAATAAGCTCGGTGGCTAACATTCAGTGTTAAACACTTATTTAGCGAATCACCCCACTGCGCCGCGCTAGTGAGCTACAACCCTACAAACAAAGCAAATTTTCACTCAGGCATATTGCCTATAGAGAGAAATGAAATGATTACGATACCGCGTAGAACCCGCGGGGGGATTACGTAAAACGTTGCAGTAGCGACAGCAACGCGACAGCAGTAGCAATCCGACAATTCATTTGCTGTCTCTCTTCTTCTTATTGTTTTGCTTTGTGGCTATTGTTGTCTCTCTCTAGCCGGACGATTGACAGCAATGATCGCGAGATTTACGCCTGTCGCAATCCTGTCGCGAGATACGTAAGCACCCCGCGTGGTCTGAATTTGAGTCTCTTAAACTTATACCTACTTACTTAATGCATCAATACTTTCAGGTGAGAATTGAGAACAATTCTGTTTTCGATAAACAGAGTCTGTTGAAAATAATACTTTCTACTTAAAAGTTGCTCTTAAAAAACAGTCGAGAGAAGAAAGAAGTATAAAAAGTAATAAAAAGTTTTCGGCAAGCTTCCGTTGGGTTGGAAGTAATAAAACAGTTACAGCTGAATCTTGGGGCGGTCCTATATAACTTCTCAAGTATTTGTTGTTGGAAAAGAAACTCTTTCCCTTTTACTGCGGACGAATGGCCGAGAAAACAGTGGACTGTAAATCTTTTGGGGATTAAGATGTTTACACTCTGCTTCTAAATTACTCTGTGCACTTCCTGATAAAAGTATTTCAGTACATGGTAAAAAGAAAACGGTTCTATCTTTAATCATGTTAATAGTTAGTTCCCTAATCCCTTCTTGAGGAAACAAAATTAAAAGTTTATACCAATAATAACGACAGGCTAAGATTTCACCTTAAATAGCATACCATTAAAGGTAGGTAGATATTATGAATTTATTATTTTTTAAATGCGCTTGATAACGGCCGAAGATAGATAAAGCTTGTCGACCTTTGACACTTTGATTTGCACATGAAAACTTTTAGTAAGTAGGTATTAACTGTAGGTACTTACCTATCTTATAAAATAAGACAACGCTTAAAATCATAACCAACTGTGTCATCTTATTTTTTTTGTATAATAGTAAAATTGAACAATTTTAGAGACCGTGTCGTCGTTCAGGTTTATAAACCGTGTTAAAAATGTCAATGTATCTTATTCATAGGACTTTTAATCTGCCAGCTCTCGGACAACTAGGTAAGTACTAAATTCTCACCCAGACACACTCGTAATAATTACAATAATTTACTAAGTTTCCGTTTTCCATTTGGACCATTTGCAATCTGATCACGAACCACTATGAAACTTGACGAAGGCTTTTCGGTAGGGGGAAGTTCCCTAGCAACGAGAGTGTTCCGTACATACAAATGGTCGTAAATGGTGGTGGTGTTATAGAAAAATATTCACAATTACCCATAAGAAAGGGAATTTATAGTGCTTTGTATATAATGCAGGATACATTTCCACCATATATAACCTTCTTATAAGTTTCTGTAACATCGCAAGCAAATATGTTGTAGTAGGTACCTACTCCTTATTGCTCAGGGTTGTGACCCCTTTGCAATAAACACGTAATAGTAGGGGTTTTTATTTGGGATCTTAATGCTGTGGTGGTTTCCCAGATCCTTTTTCATAAGAATCGACTGAGTAGGTAAGTATGATTTCAACTCTTATGTTTGGTCTTACTTTAATATCAACATAATTATGCTATTGATAACCGTGACCATCCCGGTTATCAATAGTAATATGTTGGGGCTTTACCGAAAGCTTAATTTCTACGGAGTGCGCTCCATAGACTCAAAGATTTGTATGAAGATAGATCTATTTTTCCCGAAGTCTGTTAAATCACATGGCTATAAAGCTTTCTAGAACCTACGAAAGCGCTGGGGAGCATGCTAGAGAAACTTCTCTCGAATCACGAAAGCATTTTAGCAATCCGGTACTACCTCGTATTTGGAAACCTGATCACGTTTAAAAATATGCCTAAGTAGGTACCTACCTATATATTTTTTTTCATTGTTTATGATCTAAGTAGGTACTTAATAATAATATAGATGGAAACATATTATTATGTACTTATCATGATATTATGAAGCAAAAAAAAAAAAATGTTGACTGGACGTAAATATAAAACAGTTATTTATATAACCCCATTTCTTTAGATCGAGTTACATCTATTTGAATAATATCATATTTCCGCATACTAAACATAATAATCTCACGAAATGTTAACACCAATGAGACTAAACAAAATGATAGAGAGTGGCCATCGGTAAAAATTTCATTCTACTGTAGTAACTAATGTGAATAGCATTTTGATTGGAGTAAAGTCTACTGATTCCTGTGAGATTCGTATCCACTATCCAGGTACAGTTCTTGCATTTCAGAAGGCGAGTGGCTCATGCTTGTGTTTATGCCGTATCGGTATAAGTAAGGTAAAGCAAGTGTGTGCGTTTGCGAGCGTTTGCTCGCGACTGATTGTGGTTGGTGGAGTGGTTCACGTTGTGGTCTTAAGTGGAAAACACAAAGTACCTACTATTTGTATGAGAAGTCATCGGGATAATCAGCTTGGAAAATGATTTCCAAATTTTCTCTGGTCTGGTCTAGTGTGAGGCTTTGGCTGTAGCAAGTTACCACCCTACCAGTAAAGCAGTACTTACTACTAAGCGATTTAGCATTCCAGTTTACATGGAAAGCGATAGGGTTGGTTTTAATATAAATGACATGCCTACCCCTGTCCCCTACGTTTAACCATAACCATCTAAGATCGCAGTCAAGGACTGTCTTGTCATGATAAATACCTAAATCCAAACAGAAAAGTCAAGAAATAAACCTATGAATGAAGTGTAAATAATAATTGTAACAAAATTGATATGTAGCTGACGTAAAGTGATGCATGATATATGGTGATGAGAGATGTCCATTATCCTTTCTGCCACTAGTGTAAAATATCTTCGACAAACACATTTCCCTGACCACGCAGAGTGTTTTTCTCGGCCAGTATAAATCATTGTAAGCGGTTTCTGTGCTCGAACATATTTACACCTTTTTGCCGTTTCTTGAGAAATGGGACAGGGGGTATAACGCTTCGTCTGCTGAAAGAAAGAAAAATTGTGGTACAATATTAAATAACAGCTCCTTTGTAACGATAATATTGTCCGAAAATAACCGTTCTTATTATACTGTGTCCTTCAAATTAGTGATATATCATTACCAACGAAAAATTTTTAATTTTTATATCGCAACTTGAATACATTAGATAGGTAGTTCGATTGTATGACAGATCAAAATGGAGGATTATCGTGAAAAAAGGTCCATGGTAGGTTAAAGGTCCACAAGCATTAAAGAAGTCGATGCAAAGAGAGAACCTAGACACTGTAAAAACTAGAAAAGTTGTTATTTACCTACCTAAGTAGCTAAACGTTTTCGCCTAACATTTAATTATTTCCCAAGTGAAATGTATTTGTAGCAAACATAAGACATTTATTTGTCACAAAAATGAAAAAGAAAGATGTGCCCAGTTGACAAAATGCGGAAACAGAGCTTTTATAATTCAATCCGCAAAAGGAAAAACATTTCATAGCATTCCATGGAACAATTTAATTTGCGGTGATGCACGCTGCATGCATAAATCACTCTGAGCCGTTGCGTTGCGGTATTAAAGGGTATCTAGTATTTTTTTCATACAAATACACTCACCAATGTCCGTGGCTTTCCACGTCCATGTTATAAGTTAACTTTGCCCTTTCGGCTTCCATTTTTTTTTAAACTAATTGAGTAATTTAAGAGTCTACCACTAAACCAACAGTAAATGCATCTTTTGACTGGTGTGCTTTACGATCCATGATACCAGTAGGTACGACGAAGGCTTCAAACAAAAATTTAGAAAGCCACAAGAAAGATATTTGTGTCGCACTGCTTGTACTGCTCGTTATGGACATCAATCTAATTAACATGGACGATACAAGAAAATCCATGAGTACCCATGAGGCGAAAACCCCTGAAAGTCCTTCAAAGTCTACAGTGAGGCACAGATTTTATAAACGTAAATAAAATCTGTAGATAGTCCAGTAGTATTTGGTATGACATCTTTTGACGACATCTACTTACTCCTATCCTTGGCAGTTATGTAATAGGAGTCAGGTAGATGCCGTAGGTAACACGTGACCAACACGTCGATATAGTTGTGAAGAGGTTTTGGGTCTGCCCTTTGCTCCGAAGGGCTTCCCACGTGGCACTGCAGTAGAAGTTCTGTTTAATTTAAAATTAAACGGTTTATTAGACGTCTAGACAGGTGTGCGTGCTCTTACATAAATTAAAGACCCTTCTAGTTAACGCGGTGATGGTGTTGACGAAATGTTGTCCATCGTTCGACGATTAGTTAATTTTTAATATTATCTCTATGGTATACTTTTATAAAGAACCAAGCGGTGAAGTCGTGGAGCGGATACTACGTCATAGCTTTTTTTTAATTTGTAGACTAGCGCTTGGCTGCAATCAGACAAAGTGGCAAGTGATGATGCAGCCTAAGATGGTACGCGCTTGCCTAGAAGATGCCTCTTCACTCTCGACTTGAAGGTACCCATATTATTATAATTGGAGGAAAAACTGATGCTGGAAGGGTGTTCCAAATCTTTATTATTCTTTATCATCAACCCATCGCAGGCTAACAACAGCTGAGCACGGGTCTCCTCTCAGAATGAGAAGAGTTTAGGCATAGACGCATAGTCTACCACGCTGGCAAGTGTGGATTACCAGATTTCACACACCTTTGAAGAACATAATAGAGAGTTCTTATGCATTTAGGTTTCTTCAAGGCCTTCACCGTTAAAGAAATCAATATTTCATTTTTTTAAACGCACTCTGAAAGGTATGTAACCCCGGACCCCACGATTTCCTAGTCGTGGCTATCACCACTTACTTATATTTTACTTATATAAAAAACGTGAAACGTGGCTACAAATGTCAGAAAAGCTTTAATTTATGACGACTATTAAGAATACGGAAAAAACCGAAGATTCTTCACTCCATAACACTTTGATGCTATTAATAAACGCCCACGGATAATTTCAAAATTTGTGCCAGGCCGATAAAAATAAAGTGCTCTCTTTGAATTAACTTTTAATGTCGAACTATTAATACAGGAATGTGCTTGGTGCATGCTCTTCTTCGCTTATTTTTGACTAGATAATGCCTGCGACTTCGTTCGCGTGGATTTAGGTTTTAAAAATTCCATGGGAACTCATTGATTTCCCGAGACGAAAAGTAGCCTATCTCACTCTCCAGGTCTTTATCTATACCCATGCCAAAAATCACGTCAATCCGTTGCACCGTTGCGACGTGATTGAAGGACAAACTAACAAACCAACAAACCAATAAACCAACAAACGAACACAGTTTCGCATTTATAAAAAGGGTACTGATTTTCATGAAACTATTATTCTATTATTTATTTAATTGATAACAATTCATCATTTAGTTGAACCTTGATGTGTATTCTAGACTCTTTGAGCCATGAATTAAATTAGTACTTAGGCAGGTACTAGAAATGTTAATCAAACGAAAACCGTGTTCTATAAAGCTGCCGATCATGTCCATCATCGCCGGCCCACTACCTGAACACTGGTCTCCTCGGAAAGGTTTAGGTCGTAGTTACACCACGCTGACCATGGTATGATGATTTCACACATGTATGTGGTAGTTATGGAGAATTGTCAGGCATACAGAAAGAAAAAAGAAAGAAAGAAAGTAAATGTATTTATTTTTTGTTGCTGTCGCAGATAAAAACAAATACCTACAAATGTAATATTTTCATCTGTGACGCCACCCCAAATAGGTGTACAGCTCAGCATAATATCTTGCATCATATGCGTTAACACAAGATGCAGGACGCTGATTTTCAGCTGTGACCCGGTGAAAGAGTTAGTTAGTTTTTAGGTTTCCTTACAATTGCTTAAATGGCCTATGTCTCTGAGACACTTTCGGCACGTACCCAAGATCGGACCCCGGACGTCCAGTTCTGAATAGAAAGCCGAAGTCGCAATCACTAGTACCTAGGTACCTACCTACTTACCTATACGAATTTGCGAAAAAGACTGCAACAAAAATATTCATGAAATTAAATTATACAACTTGTTTTTTTTTAATATTTTTTTCAATAAAAAGCAGAGTTAAAGGCCTTTGCTAGTTTTCAAAAGAGTTGTAAGTTGCAATACAAGGAGGTAGGTCCGTATTTCATTACCTGATAGTGGTAGGTAAGTATACAGTCATATTTCAACGTCCGTAACGATCGTTAGTAATTATTGCACGTTAATTATAGCACAATTAAGCGACATAAACAATGATAAATGTATAGGTACGAGAGATTAGAGTGCTTACGGCGGTATGTACGGTTTCATACCACATAATATTTCAGTCCTATCGTCTATCTTGAAGTATGATTAGAACTGTTGAAGAAAAAGTTAAAAGCTCTTTATACATGGACGTGGGCGATTAGTTCAGAAGGTGATATTATGTGGTTTGAGTCTACGAACTACGAATGGTATAAAATAAAACTCATGTACCTACCTAATTATTGAACTTACAATGTACTTAGGTACTACCAACCCATAGTAGGATTGTTTAGCAAAAAGCTCTGGGTAGTCTATAGATAGCAAAAAACCTGAGTTAGGATATAGCTACGAATACATCCACGAAACAGATTCCAGGCAATGCGTGAGGCTCCATAATGTGAACTCTAGATTAGTACCTAACCTAAGTTCAATTACAAGGCATCATGCTCTTGGAGTATAGAAATGTAGCTTTCAACCAAAGAGTGTTTGGAAAAGCTTAAGATACTTTTCATTTACTACTTAGCTAGGTACATTATGGGGATAGTTAAGAATATGCTTAAGCCAGATGCCAGATTTAGGAACCAGTTCAGGATTAGAGAGCCAGTTTTTCAAAGTTCCAGTCATACACCTAAATTAGGGGCCCTAACCCTATTATCCTTAGCGCTAACCATTATTTACCACTGTGTATAATGAAGATGGGTAGGCCTAAGTAAACTACTTGACACCATAGAGCAGAAACAAAGAGGAGATGTTGTATTAAGATTTCCCTATGAAATATCGAGTGACATTTTGCGGGGTGAGGGGTTGTGGAACGCCGCCCACTTCTCAATTTTCCATCTGCGGGTTAGTAGCAAAACTACTCGCTTAGCGACCTAACATCGATATATTGATGTCACTACATAGTTCAGCTATCTCACACTAGATGTCAATAATCTAGAACTATTTTAATAATTACGTATAAAATTACTTACAAATGAAATGTGATACCATTCATAGCATCAGAACGTCTGTCTGAATAACTTTGACACGACAAAACACAACACTTCATCCTTTTGTTCTTAAAAACGCGAAAACACACCGATAATACGAGTCTCAATATATGTGAACCTGACGAACGCAGACAGCATACTAACTAAGGCCCCGCCCACAGTGATGACGTCAGGACCTAGTTGAAAATCACAGTGCACAGTTGCTTAGGCCAACTCCTCTTTGTTTCTGCTCTATGCTTGACACCTTCGCCTTTGCTTTAGATCCTTTCAATACCTGTTTAATTTATCTACTTGATAAAAATAAAGTACCTATCTAATTATATCTACGTACCTACGTGAATAAAATATACTAAAGCATATAAAGCAACGAATTATTTGCTGGGCCTCTCATGGAAAAATTTAATTAAAAATTACGTAGGTAAGTAGCTACATAAAAAGTTAAAAACACTTTATTCATGTAACTAAAAAATCTCTTTTTCCTTCGTTAAAATGGAGTTCCCCGTGCTGAATGATGTGACGGCGGCCGCTGGGGAAATTTTTCAAATTTTCATTGAAATTAAAGTAGGCGAACTGGGAAGGCATTTATCATGTCTGAATTACCTACCTCAGATAAAATTAAATTTTATCTGAGTGAAATGAAATGAAAATGTTTAAAAATAGTGAATTTTAACTTTTTCTCCAACTAAGTTATTAGGTAGGTACCTACCTACAGGTACTTAGCTTTGATGGACTTTTTCTTTTATTAGCATGTATAGTGCGCGACAGTTCGAGATGGTAATCGGGGTATGAGGCACACCCGCATGTCACCCGCGCTATCCCGCAAGGGGTACGCGCGGGGGCTATGCGGGTGTGCGGGCTGGCGTTAGAGACCTGTTTTTATTAGCATCTGGCTAGCTACTTAGTACGTACTAAGCTCTAGTAACTCACTCTGGCTATAGTACCTATAGTACGCGACAGGTCGAGATGGCAATCGGGGTATGAGGCGGGGGGACCACCTGCACGTCAACCGCGCTCGCCCGCATCGTGTTTGAACCGAAACATCTCGACCTGTCGCGGAGTCAAACTATACCTACTTAGTAGGTAAGTACCTACCTACATCATGGACAAGTTTTAGGTGATTTTTGAAAAAGATCCCAGTTCTTTTTAAGTAGATGCAAAAGCTCAAAGGTTATATAAACAAAAGCACGGTCTCGCAGCGACATTTAAAATCACTGACGCAATACAGTTTTCCTTTTGCTTTAGTGCGCTCGCATTGAATTTGAAAACGTGTGTAAACGTAAGAAAGTGAGTGTCGGCGTGCAATAAGTTCCACAAAGGGGAAGTAGTTTACGACCCCGCCTGCCCGCGCCCTCCACGTTGTTAGGCTAGTCCGGGTTGATTCTTTGTCAACGCAGTGTATACAAAGTTTTTAGATAAAACTTCCACAATTTTATAGTAAAAGTTTCGATGTTCATAGTTCTTCTGAATCAGATCAATGGACTTCTGGCAAGGAAGAACCTGGAGCTAACCAATAGATATTTTAGAGAAACGACGTGAAATCTGTACCTACCTAAATTAAAATAACATTCAGTCAATTTTAATTGCTAGGTCTGTATTAGTTAATTGATTTTCATTTATAAGAGAAACATCATCATCATCATGATCAACCCACCACCGGCTCACTACAGAGCACGGGTTTGTGAAGGGTTTGGCCATAGTCTACCACACTGGCCATGTGCGGATTGGTAGACTTCACACACTTCTGAGAAAATTATGGAGAACTCTCAGGCAAGCAGGTTTCCTCACGATGTTTTCCTTCACCGTTAAAGCAAGTGATATTTAATTAGGTAGGTACTTAAAACGCACATAACTCCGAAAGTTAGAGGTGCGTGCCCGGGATCGAACCCCTGACCTCCGATTAGAACCTAACCTAACCACTAGGCTATTACAGCTTTTTTACTTTTTCAACAGAAACATACCTGACCTATTATTATTGTAACTAGGTACCTATTAGAGTAGCTAGGAGGTTAAATTTCTACAATAGAAATTAACATCCCATGAAAAGGGTAAGAATTGACACTAACATAATAACATAATAACATAATATTTAAATCGATCCATAACTAACTCACTGATCACAGCTCCAATCGCTTGGTCTGGAAACTTGAGATAATATTGCATGTAGTCTCTTTATCGTATAGGTAGGCACCTACCCTTTAGAATTTTACCCAAGTGAAGCTGGGGGGGATAAGTTTGCCTTACGCCTTATAACTGACGCCGGTAGCTATAGTACGCTGAGGTTGAGATGGCAATCGGAGTATGAGGCGGAGGAACTGGACGCTCCGCACACCCGCACGTCACCCGACATGGGTAAGCGCGGGGGTTGTGCGGGGCATCCCCTCCCCAATTGCCTTCTCAACCCTTCGCGTACCTACTATAGATGAATCGGTAGATATCGACTAAAGAATATTTAATCTATTTTTTCGCATACTCTGATTAAAATATAAGAATGCACGGGCGTCTTGAGACGTCCCCCCAAGGTTCAGTGCAATTTTACGACCGACTGCCCCTAGCCATCTAGGAGACCCTTGCACGCACCACGACAAAAACAATGCCGATGAATTATACTTATTCCGACGCTTGCACGGTAAAGCATTCACCTTATAGGGTTACTCGAGGGCTGAAGTGGTGCATTTTTAAAAGGACTCTCTAGCTAAAATATAGGTACCTACTTAGATAAATAGGTAGGTACTAGCTATCTACTTACCTACCTACTATATGTCGAGATGGGAATCGGCGCGGCGCGGCGGGGTGATTATGTAAAAAGTTGCAGTAGTGACAGCAACGCGACAGCAGTAGCAACCCGAGCTATCCCGCGTTGGGTTAGCGCGGGGGATGTGCAGGTGTGCGGGGCGTCCCCATCTCGATTGCTATCTCGACCGGTCGCATACTATATACCTACCTATCTAGTATACCTAATATACTAGATAGGTAGGTAGGTACTTACTAACGAAGTGCATAAGCATATTATTATCCTCATTTTTAGGGTTCCGTATTTTATCCACGCGGACGCATTTGTGTGAGTATTGCCAGCAGTAGGAATAATGACTGACTGGCTGCTAAATGCTAATAATATGCTGTGCCAAAAGTTTTATACTTATATTCAATACTAGCTGAGGCCCGTGACTTCGTTCGCGTGGAATTAGGTTTTTAAAACATCCCGTGGGAACTCTTCGATTTTCCGGGATAAAAAGTAGCCTGTGTCACTCTCCGGTCTTTATCTATACCCATGCAAATCACGTCATTCCGTTGCACCGTTGCGACGAAACCAACAAATCAACAAACCAACAAACAAACACACTTTCGCATTTATTATAAGGGTACTGATTGTATAAAACTAGTCTATAATATAATTTTTAACTATAAATAGATACGTAGCAAAAGTAGTACCTACCTACCTTGATATAACTTAGGGTTATCTGCATAAAATCTTCATACTGGTCTCTAAATAGGAATCCCATTCATCATTTAGGATTTTATCGTTCACGTGACGAAGATTTATTGAGGACCGGCCTATAAACGATAAAAATAAAAACGCAGCCCAATTATGCATCATTTATTGGAGCTCATGCATATAAATCAAAGTAATCATAGAGACTAGGTACCTAGCAGGTACGTACTATGATAATAACAAGGTGGGCTACCGACTTATGAGTCTTGGCTGTCATACTTGACAGCGAATCAAGGTACCCATACCTACAGGCAAGTTTTTAATCGAAGTAAGCGGCTCCAATTATGTAGGTACTTTGATTTAAAAAAGTCTAGATTCTAGAAGCCTGGTAGGCATAGTAGATAATAGGTACGAACCTACATATCTACATCTACAAGTCTATAGGTAAGTAGTTAGCTCGTCATCAGACATCAACCATAGACGTCCACTGCTGGACAAACGAGTAGGTCTCCGCACACCATGGTCTAAAAACGCTGCGCTGTCCGGTGCGAGGTCGCCATTCCAGCATTTTCGGACCGCATGACCGCAACGACCAACGTCTAATGGTTTTTTGACCTTAGGTAATATGTAGGTGTGTCTCATTAGTTCTTCTTCTCAATCGTTCACTCTTGACAGAGTGGTCGTGGCTATGAATTCTTCACGGCTGCTCGTGCGATCTCCCTCCAGCGACTTCTGTTGGTGGCATTATGTGCACACGCGGAGACAGGCGCGTTTGTTGCGGATCTGATTAAGTCCGTCCACCTAGTTGAGGAACGCCTACGTGGACGTGTGCCTCCACTCGACCTTGTACCACGAGGTTTTCGATGGTACCACTCTTCCTTGTGATGTGCCCAAAGAACTTGAGGATTCGCAATTGTACCTACTAGTGACGAAAGTCTTTGATTTATTTTCAGTTCCTTGAGAATGGAGACGTTTGTACGATGTGCGGTCCATTTTATTCTTAAGAGGCGTCTCCAGCGTCTCATTAGTAGTTGTCTCAAAAACTAGCTTAGATAAGTAAGTAGACTAAGTAGGTATAACCCGCGACAGGTTGAGATGGCAATGTAAAATAAAATTGGAAAGCGTGAATATGAGACCATTTTCGTAGGGACGAAGAGTGGTTCTATGAATGAAAAATATATATAGGTACAAGCTCTGCTGTGTCTGCTAATTCCCTCGTGTCCTGAGCTGAGACTAAGTAGATAGGTAAGTAACGGGTTTTAGCCATTTTCAAAAGTTCGAATTGCAGTATTATGTCAGACACCTCTCAGAAAATGCCAGGAAGGTAGAAAATACAGACACACATAGGTACTTCTTCTTTACTTTAAATCTTTGTGCTTTTTATTTAGTTCTTTTATCTATAGTTACCTACTAGCACAAGTAGCTTTCAATTACACCATTACAATATTATTATCTTACAAATCCAACAATCGACAATCAAAAAGTGTACAATGTTACCTATATTTAATAAATTATTCGACGTTGTCTTTATATCTCAGTTAATAATTATATTATTTTCAATCAATCAATCAATATTTTAATGGTACAAATTGATATATTATTTTAATGGTACAAAACTAATCACACATTTCGAGGCCTTTTCGGTTGGAAACGCGTGCTAATATTGAAGTCACACACACATTTGAATTTTGGAAATATATTACCTAAGTAACTATGGAAAATGGCGGTTGGAAAAATTACAGATTGCAGTTCGGTACCTAGCGCCACCAGCGCCACGCTAACAAATAGCGCCATCTGTCAAAAATGAATGGTAACGCTTTATCCTAAGATATTTCACTGTCAGCACAGCATCATTCACCTTGACTATAGGTTTGGGGACTTCACACTAGTTGATGCTGTAGTCTTCTTTTATTCTACTAGGTGGCTTTAAAGTTCCATAGGATATTTCTCTCTTATCGAACCCGGCTGACTAGTCGACAGTGCGTAATGGCTCTTATATCATAGCTAATTTCTATAGTCGTGAATAGGCGAAGGCAATACGTGACGCCGACTTGCGGCGCGAGCATCATTATCACTCATCATGCTACATTTCCGCTCTCGTAGAAGTTTTCCTAGCGCGAGCGCGTTTACTTGTCGCCAGCGTTCTCCATACAAACGTAGTTTGATTTTATTTGAAAACTAGCTGATGCCCGCGGCTTCGCCCGCGTGGATTTCGGTTTTTAAAACCGCCCGTGGGTACTTTTGATTTTCCAGGACAAAAGTACCCACGGGCCTGTCCATAGTAGCCCTTCCCCTAGATACGGAGACATCCCGTAGCGTAGTAGTCTTATATTCGCACACGATCCACCTAACTTTTAATTTAAAAAATATAAATTACTTTTTTAAAGCTTCAACCCTATTTCAATCCAACACCGCCCGCCCAAAAAAGTAGGACTTTATGGGCGGGCAGTGTTGGAACTTTAAAACCCTTCCTTATAATCCTTTGCCGGTACGTTATTCGGCTATACAAGTCTAGCGAGAAGGTCTTATCATTTTAAAGGAAATAAAAGACCAAATTTACATTTTCTAAATAATATATTTACTAATGCCAAATCAATCTTAAACACACATCAAAACAGACATAAGTAATATGCACAATCTCACTTAACTAAACTATAAAAGTAGATATACTCTATTTTGTTTTTGGAAAACAATTGTAAGAATTTATTCTCCTTTATATAATACTTTGAAAAATATTAAAATAATGTATAAAATATTTACAAAGTTAATTTTAAGGCACTTGTGTGATTTGCCATTTTTATTAAAGTATAAGTACAAATAAAATAACATGAAAGTCCGTCTGATGATGGCACAAAAAATGTTTCAAACATAAACAATAAATGAACCGCATAATTCATTAGTGGCTAAACCTAGATCATTTCTCAAAGATGGCTAATTTCTTTAAAAATATTAAAAACCGGCCCAGTGCGAGTCAGATTCGCCCACCGAGGGTTCCGTACCTTGAGAAGAAACGTATAAATAGTTATTTTTTTAAACGTATAAGTAAATTAAATTTGTGTAGACCATTGATCTATTATTACTAGTTCATAATAGGTCAACGGTGCAGACAACTATAAAATATGTTCTAAAACTTGGATATTTTTAAAAAGGATATTTAGAATAATTTTTAAACTAAGTATTTCAATTAATTAAATTAAGAAATCGCAGCCATCTTAAAATTTAGCAGCTCACAATTTGTTTATGGTTCCACGAAACACAAAGTGTTCGTTTTGAAACAACGTAAAATAACTATTAACAGATAACAGACCCTCACAATCTTTGTACGTTATTAGCTTTTAATCACAATCAACTATTGTTATTTAAGGGTGTAATTGCGCAACGCACTTGGTAGGTATCTAATCAAAATAGCTTTGATTTTCACGGATGTTGAATTGGTTCACTTGAAATTATAATAACTTGATTCCAATGTCAGATCCTTATAATATTACATAACTTTTTATTATTAGCGTTGCGTAATTATTATCCTTCAGGTTAGATTTTCATCCAAAGCTATGGCCTCAAGTTATTTTGTAAATGCTTTTTCTTATTATTCAGTTTTGTACAATATACAGCTAAAAATTAAAAAACGGACTTAAAATTACATTTTTTTTTTTAGATTTTATGTTTTTCTTATATTCAAAAAATTAATAGCCATTTTAATCGTGTGTGTTTTGTTATTGATGTCTACGTTTTAATATTTTATATTCGTAGTTATTGCTATAATTCATTACTCTAGCACCATATAGTATGGTGGATGTTTAAGAAAAAAAATCAGATCATCGAGAAAAAAATTACTTGGATAAACATTTTTGAGATTTTTCAAAAAGAGAAAGGCGTTTTCAAAGAAAAATCATAGTAATTGAGTTCTTTAATAATAATAATTAATCGTTAATGAAGATGAAGAAGTAAAAAATAATTTACGTAATTTTCGCAAATTATTTTGATCGATAAAAAAATGTAATCAAAAAATTAATGACACGACTGCCCTCTCAAAAAAGAAATAAAAATCCTAAAAATTAACATTTGAAAATAGCGCCGCGCCATACAGCCGCCATATTGAATTTTTTTTTCAAAAAAATTATAGCTAGGTTCACTCGAGATGATATTGTAAGGATTCTCACGATACCCATACCCGTACATCCGATTCTGTTCAGGCATTTAGAAGTTAGTTATGGTGGAATAAAGAAACTCTCATACATAACCCTGGAAATTCCTTTTTTGGGCAGTCGTGTGAAAAGGGGGTGGCTTGGGGTGATTATTAGGTATTACAAGAGAAGATAATAGATTTAAAAAAATGTTAACACAGATGTGTATATACGGTCATACAAAGAGACCAAAATATTAAGTACTTAAATTATGAAGTAATCATGGACGGAGTGTGTTAACTTCACGGATTCTAAAATTTAAAAATAAAATAAAAAAATATGATTTAAATTCTGCCAATGTTCTGGAAACTGTAGATTTTTTTTAAATAAACAATATATTTTTCCCCCATGTAATAAGTATTAGGGCAATGCATGCCCAATTTGATTCATGTTGAGTAATTTTTTTTAAAGTTTGCTTAATTCTAAATAAATTTTTATGTTATTTTTTTTGTTTTAAAGATTATAGGACGATTAAACATTTCTTATAACATTTCATTAATCTCAACGTCAGATCTTGCTAAAAATATTTTATTTTCACTCAAACGTAAGTTATAGATAGTGAGTTGAGAATCCTCTATAAAATATCAATTTTAAATAACATCTATTGCACTAGCGTTAAAATAGTATATTACTGAAATATTATTGCTTTTAACAATATTATTATGTTAGCTATGTACATAACAATTAACTACATATTATATACGAAAATAATTGCCACAGTTGCGATTGCTATACTACCTAATTCCGCAATAATATATAACAGTCGATTTGTTTTATACAAAAAACTTATAATTGATAAAAACATTTTAATGGACCATTATCCAATGCAAAATGATCTTGAAACTGGTTGTGCTAACCCAATAATTTTCGACAAGCAGGTAGTTTAGTTTATAGCAAAGTACCTACATTTGATTATATAGAGCCAAATAACTCTCAAAAATCTAAATGATACAATTGTAAGCAAATACTTCTATGATAGACTCGGTACAAGCTACAAGAGATTCTCTCTCGAGATTGCAACAAAGGCTTATATAGTTATTATAATATACTTTCAAAACTACTCAATCTACTAAACTTATAAAATATGATTTATAGTTATTCGCGTTAAGAAAATAGACTCTTTCGATAATTTCGATAATTCGTAATTTCTGACCCTATAGTTATATTTTTAGGCATAATTTACGCTGTTTTTGTATCTTATTTAGAATAAAATTAAGCTTATTTGTCAGCGATATGATCCATGGTCAAGTCTTTGGTCAGATAGCAGAGAACGCTATTTTTTTACCGCCAATAAACTATATAAAAGCTACTTCATCGAGAATTCCTCAAATAGTATAAAAATTAACATAGCAAAGTTAACAATAATTTAATCTCTTCTAACTTTACTATTAAGTATTAATTAAATATAATCAATATTAACAGTTTTTATAGAACCACAAAAGTGAAAACATTGTACATTATTAAGGCACTTGGGATGCGCAATATTTGATTTGTTGTGTATAAATATTAAGCACTAAAAAGTATAAAATATAATGATTAACTACTTTTAAATCTGTATATCAGCTAAAAATAAACACAAACTCATATCACTTACTCATCAATATATTGTGTGTGGTCATTTTTATACTATCTACTTTACAATATATACCTAGATTTTTACGTCAACTGTCATCCTCCCACACCATTATCTTGTACCTAACCACCTTCCTGTCCCATCAACAGACCCTGGTAGTATATTTAAACCAACTTTGCGACGATATCATGTGCCCAATGCGATACGTCTGCTGTAAATTTTCAAAAAGTTAGGTAGTTTGCAGATTTAGTTCATCCTGGTTGCAGAATCAAGACAAGGTGAGCATATTGCAGTGTAGTCGGGATCGAGTTGACAAGTGCAAGTATTACAAACATGAATTGTATGACTTACAAAATGAGCTAATAATCTTCAATCGGCTGAACCGATTTTCATTAAAAATAGCTATGGACCATCTCGTTTAAACATACATTCGAATAAAATACCGTATTCCCGGTATCCCATAGACATACAAAACGGTTAATCTTATACCTAACACGTGTTTACGTCGGGTTTTAAAAATACCGAACGAATTGTCAATATTTCTAGCAATGTAGATAGTATAAAAGCGCCCCCTAAGGAAGACATTTGAAATTTTTGTTCAGTAATAAGCTCTCAAAAATTACTGCGTTAAACATAATAGTAAGTATACTCTTTGGCACCAAGTTTGTAATTTGTGTTGCCAAAAGTTATAAGTGGAATTGATGAGTAAATGAAAATAATATCATTTATATTAATCTAGGTACCATTTTTGATCATAATAGTCCAATGAAAGATCGTTCTATATCTATAATTTTGAATTCATACTTACATATTTTAGTAACCGCTATCCTCCCTCTCATCTGATGATTATACTTATCTGAAGATGTGATATTTCTTCTCGCCTCTCGTATCCGATCATTTATGTAATTTGTACTAAACTCATTTTACAATTCATATAAAAACTGTAAAGCTTAATATATAAAAACTTACCCAAATTCTGTGCAAAATAATATAATACTAATAATCATGCATTCAGATAGCAGTCAGCTAACTATACTTATAAAATTCATTTACGTCTACCGAACTGAGTCAATATAATGAGAATTTAGATTTTTGAAAATCTATCAACTTCTCTGAACGTGTGAAATAACGGCGCCAAATTTGATTATTTATCGATTCAACTGATACTTTTAAATATTTCGAGAAACTATATTATATAAATATAATATCTAGATCTAATAAATAACTAAACACTAAACATATTTTAAATAAATTTAGCGCCGCTGTAGGTAGGGTAACCTAACTAACACTCGTGCTTCAACAACAACATGGTCAAGCGACAACAGAAGTACAATGTTACAATACAGTAAATATAGTCGATGGCGTGTGCCACTAAAAAATAATATAAAATGTTAATAAAGATCATCTTGTTATAAACATAACAGGCATATAAATGTTAATAGTTAGACTATTAAAATACATAGTACATGTTAACGTGAAAGGCCCAACAGTATAGCTACATGGTGGTCGATGTTCCGATGAGAATGTTACGCGGCGACATAGGGTCCGGTGCGGGCGGCCGGCCGCGTCTCCTGTTAGTGCCCCGGCGCCGTTAGCACGCACCTAGCCGGGTTAACGAGAAGAGAGAAAACAGATGTTAGTATCGGTCCATGTAAGTCCGACCACACGTAGCCACGATCGCGAGGTCGAACGCTTCAACGCTTTTACGCTGCCCGCGCCGCGCCAAATATGGAAAAGGTGTTAGCAATTTATTGTGCTTCCAGCTTTACGAAGGTCAAATTAGAGGACAGCGGATTCGACAGATCGACTCGTATGATACCATGTAAGGGACCGGCACGACCATGCAGCTAAAAAGCGATCAAACTGGATCTCGGATCGATGTCTATGGTGTACGGATATAAAAATAAAGAGTTCGATAAAATCATATCGGGGGAGGCTATCAGGCATTCGTGCCGCGACATTGAGACTCGACTGAGGTCCTGTTAATAAATTATATAACGTATATTTAAATTAGTTTACTTAGTTAATGAAAATGTTAAAATAATTTAGTATGATAATGACAATCTACAGTATATTATTAAATGCCCAATAGTTCCCAAGGAGCAGTGTTTGATAATGGAAATGCCACGCGCGATGCGCCCGTATCAAACGCTGCCCACAACAAACAAGCAGTAATAAATTTATCACTTATGTATAACCATTACACCCCGATGCAAGTATGTAAGTTATTTTAATTAACACATCGCTGCAAATTCAATAATAATTGTATATGATAGCATTTATTTAAAAGTTGTTAATAAGTTTGTGATTCGTATCCATAATGTCGTTACATATTTGCATGTTAGTGACTCATATAATATAAATACATAGCTACAAATAAATCTGCAGTGACGATAGCAGTTATGACAGTGCGATTCGTAATTAATATTATGTCAATATACGGGGACTTGGCCTTGTGGAGTTGCATGTTAGTTGTGTGAGGCTACAATTCACCAAATCGACTGCACGTCATCAACTTTATTAACTCATTGTTTTCAAAATTGTTTAAAACTTTAATTGAAACAATCGCGATCCTGTCCAAGCTATAAATAAAAAAACGCACGTTGAAAATTTCAGACAGTTTATTGCATGTATATCTTCTGAAAATGCATTTTATATTTACAAATAAAAATCGAGAAAAATACTTTACACAAACATCATCTCTTATAAATCTCTGTTTCGATAATAATATATGGATAGCAATCGTATCCAAAATTCATTGCAAATAAAGCGTGAGATTACGTAATAGGCATTCGAATGCCTTTCAAAAATCCACAAGGACACAAGTGCAAAAATCTTATGTTAAAAGACTTTCAAATAAGAAAGTAAATAAAATAATACCTAAGGCAAATATAGAATCAACTAGCTTAGAACTTCATATAAAAATCTTATATTGACTAAGAAAACTTGTGATGAATATAAAAGTCACATAAGTCAAAGGATGGGGCATTTTGATTAATACTGGAGCGATGGCACAAATTCAGAAAATGCTCTTTCCTTTGACTAATACTGGGCGAAACTTGGGAAAGAAGGATTTCACAACCCGAATCTAGCACCGGTGTAAGATTTTGGCTAAGTTGAACACGACAGCTGGGTTAAATCCTTATTTAAAACTTGAACTAAGAACACTTAACTATCACTGGAATTACAATCCTTCTTCCCTCGAATATATTTCTAAACAATACTAGAAAGAACGCTATTTGCATAAATAATGCATACGTGACTCTCAGAAAGGCACATGTTGTGATATCAAATTACAACAGCAGCATTAATAGAGTAAAATTATCAAATTTGGTAACGCTGATGTTTAACTTCGAAACACTATAAAATATCTCAAAAACAACACTGTTATAACGCCTCGCATCACAACATGTAACAGGTTTAAAAATCTAAAAAAAAAAGAAATAAGTATAAAAATCACAGTTACAATTATGCAGTGTCACTTCAGATCCGGTATGAAGTAGTGATGGGCATAATATCGTTCCTCGTACAAACTATTCGGAAACTTAACTAATAAGTACACAATAAAAATAGAAAAAGGACACAGAGAGACGACGAAGCGAAGGCACTCACGCATTCTTACCGACGAATATGATTGCTAGCTACTTCAGCGTGTCACACTAGGAAAATACAAAGCTTTGAAACGATCAAGTGACGTATCGAGTTACTATTTGATTGAGATTCAAAGATAGATAAGTCACTTGTAGGTTTCGATAAAACCGACATGTGTATGCAAGCGTATTCATGGTAAGGCATGCGTGCACGCGCGCATCTCACCTTGTGAACAAAATGGCGGCGTGAGAGCGTTTTCGCGGGAATTAAGGCGCTGGTAAGGCAGTGCGCTGGTAAGGGTGCTCCCTCACTTGCGCCAGCCGACCCGCCCTCCGCACGAGACCTAACGGCATAGGACATTATCATCTGTGTCTGAATAGAACACAATAAACTTTCAACCAATAGGCGTCCAATGGCATGCCCAGGCTCCATTAAAAAAATTAAATAGCTAAACAAATTAAAATAATGTTAGTAAAGGAATGAAGAGAAAATTTAAAAAACAGTTTTGATTTTAAACAATCTGCATTCTGAATCGATATAGCTAACAACCTGGGTTGCCGATAAAAATAAATGCTGAAAAAAAATTTATCTCATTAGATTAATCATAGGTCATCTTCAACTTTGATTTGCAAACACCTACTTAATGCAAAAAATACTGCCAACATGCGTTCGTATTATTTTATACTTAACGGACGAGTACTTTTGGCAGTATTTATACTATTATGCATACCTAACGCCTAGAATTTACCAATAAAAAATGTATTGCTTTGGAAAAACAAAAACACATTAATATCTCAGGTAGGTATACCTAATTACCTATACCCGTTCAAGGTACAAGTGAAAGTCTGTTTTCAAAAATAAATGATTTGGATAAAAATAATTTGTGAATATAAATGTGTATATAGTATAGTTATCTATACTAAACGGCTGTTTAATATTCTTTTCATAAAGCTCACTCTTTTTCTAAACTAAATCTTTAAAAGATAAAAATAATACTTAATCCTATGGTATGTTCATAAATATAATAATAATAATATGGCTAATAATTTAATAAATTACGACTTAAATGTTATTACAAAAATATAACATTTTCGTTCGCTTGCTTTCAGTTATTTTTAAAATAATGTTACGCTATCGTTATATTGCGGAAAATTTGTATTATTTGTCTAGAATGTTGTTTTTCGTGTCTACGATTTAAATGTTTGTAATATTTTTAGTAAGTAGTAGTCAGTGTTGTTAATAAATATAACATTAATTGTGTTGTTTGTTGTAACAAAATCTATTTTTTGGTCCCTTTTGCTTGTAATCATTGGATTGTTTGTCTGAATTAAATTGTCATTCAGAAGTATTAATAAAAATAAAACTTTATGTTAATCACATACGGGAAAATCTAAAAAGGATCAGATCACAATACATGCGCGTTATGTGTGTAGATATAAGTAGTTATTTTTATATGACGATCCAAAATATTACGTTATGTATGGACACACATTTATGTTGTTAATAATAGATTAGTGGTATTACAAGCGCGGGTTATCACAATAGAGAATGGTGTTTTGTTCAATGCCACTATAGAGTGTAGGCAATAAAATATAAATAATTATTAAATCGCATAATAATACATTATAATCCAAACCTAAGTGTATACGGAATATATCGGTAACTAGAGAAATTCACTGGCAGTTGCAAAAGTGTTAAAACTCGAGTATCATTTATATAAATCACCAACTGCCATACTATAAAACACTATTACAACGGTAAAATAAAATTTGCAATAAATATTTGAATAAAAATAATTTATGATAATAAATAATAATCTTTGTTTGTTCGGAAACAAAATATACTTTGTATGACTGTACAAAACGGCTAAAGAGAGTAAACAAAGTCGGTTTTTAAAATTAAAAACATAACGTAGGTACAATAATGTTCGAGTTACTAAACTAAATCGTCCTTATTTTAATACTTAAACTACGTTAATAGCTCTTACGACTTTATAAGAGGCGTGTGAAAATCTGTCAGGGACGGAAGACCCAGCACGCATAAAAATAACCTTGACAAAGTCTATTTTTGATTAAGTAGGTAATTAATCCACTTTATTTATTAAGTCTTTATTAAGTTTTGCAAAAATATCGTTCTATTAAAATTTAAATATAAAAAGTTTTGTTTAGTTTTGTATCAAAGTTAGTTAGCCGAAAGAGCCCAAATTTGGTCTCTAATTTTTTTTTAAATTTGTGACTTGTAAAGTCATTAGGTTTAAAGAGTTAGGCTGTGGCAAGGTTGTTTTCGTATACTAAATGCCGGGTCCTAAAAATGATGCGATGGCCGAAACGGTGAAGTTGGAAGCCTGCCGTATCTTATGGTGGTCTGCATTTGTGGCCAATGTCAAAAGCCAGCAAGTAGGTATCTCGACGCTGCAACCCCATTAAAACATTTCTTTAATAAAATTCAAGAAGCTAAGTGTACAAAATTAGTCTGTTAGTTTTCCACATCTACCGATATTTTGTTAATCTTTGATTTAGGTTAAACTATAGGTTATTATTTATTTGGGTGTTATTTATGCAGTATTGCTTTATTTTATTAGCCTTATCTTCAAAACTAAGCTCAACATTTTGTATGCGTTTCCTAACTTAGTCTCAAAATTATTATGATCCTTACTATCCTATTCTTTATTATTAAACGAACTATTCTCGTTTTAACTAACATCGTCAAACTATTAAACTTAATGGGGTTTGAAAGCGGGTGTTAGACGGGCAAGACAAGCTAAGCTTAACAACAAAATTTGAACACGGTAAATAGGCATGCTCTCTAAATGATTGAGCTATATAACGTGCTGTTAAATACCTACAGGTACTTTAAACTTATAACACTTAATGAGAAAAATCTTCAATTCATCTTAGCTTAATATTTGCGTAGGTACCTATTACCTACCTAAAAAGATAATGACTACATTAATTGGAGTCTACTGGACGTTTGAACTCAACCCGATACCTTTAGCGTTAGTATTTTAGTAACATTCGATAACATCTAAAAGTTTTTGTACGAAAAATAATAAATTGTCCGTCAACTTCTGCTTTTTTCTTTGTCCACAAATCTAAATAATAACTTGTAACTTTAGCTGACTAATGTATGCCCCTAGTACGAATTTTTATTGTTTCGAAAATGAAATTCGATGCCAGATTCCTGCCCAGCTAGTAACTACTCCTATAGATAGCAGTCCTCCGCGGATAGAGTATAGTAAATTTTTTATTATATTTTGTATGGTTGGACTGATTGTAAACTAGGAGTTTTGAGTCTATCTCACTTTGTAGTTCAAATATCGAAACTTAATGGCGAAACTTAAGATGATACCTAAGTAGAATACGCGTCGCGGGGTGTGATAAGTGTGAGCGTGTATAAAACTTGTTTTTAAATGCGTAAATTTGTACTAGTACAGAAAACAAAAGATGTTATCGAATGTTTGTTTTGTTAAGAGATCAGATCAGCGGGCGAACAACCCACCCGTATGGTCAGCGGCGGCGTACGCTTCAGTGAGAAGCGGGTTGCCCGTCAGCGCCGCGTAGTTGGCGTAGTCTGCGTACGGCGACGCGTAGATCAGCTGATGCGAGGGCTCCCCGGGGGACAGGAGGCCTGCCGCGGCGCCAGCCCCTGTCCCGTTCAGTAGTCCCGCCTGGGCCCCGGGGGCTGCAGACATGCGCGGGGACAGTATCAGCGGAGCCCCTAGAGGCGCGGGGTTGCGCAAAGCCACACTGCCCACTCCGCCCCCTGGCCCCAGCAGTCGCTGAGTCTCTGCAGCGACGCGTCTCCATTCTTCATCAGCTGTGGATCCCTCCTTATTATCAATGGCTAGCAATAATTTTTATATTAGTTGTCGATCATTAACATGTGACGTTTTACAATCGGGATTTAAAGGGTAATAAATTAAATTAAATTAAATAAATGTTGATGAGGAATTGAGTCAATCGGACGCGAATTTCAAATGTGGTCTCGTACGGTTATTACTACATCTACATCTATCCATTCATATCCATCATTCCATACTAATATTATGAAAGTTGTATGTTACCTTGTCACGGAACATCCGTTTTAACGATTTTGATGAAAGGTACAGAGATAGCAAGCGTCCCGGAGTCGGACATAGGCTACATTTATTTTGGAAACTCAAAAAGTTCCCAAGGGATTTTCAAAGGTCTACTCATTTTACCGTAATCTGATGAAATTTCGTACAAAAATAGCTTGCATTTCGGAGACAACTTTTCACAGATTTTAAAAAATCTAACACGCGGACGAAGCATAAGGCATCGTCACGTGGACGAAGCATCAGGGCATCATCTAGTACCTACTGATAAAAGCCTGTCTGCCTTAACCGCTCTAAAGTGATCTTGCTAAAACGTGTGCAGAGATAGCTTGCACTCTGGAACCCCGTCAATGAATACATTGTATCCTGGAAAAGCAAGGACTTGCTATGGGGTTTTTAAACTTAAATCCAAGAGAAAGAATTCACGGGTATTTTTTAAAAGGTGTAAAACAAATACTTGGATTTTCTTTTGTTAGCTTAAAAAGTTCTCCCGGGCCACTCAAGACAATCGCACCTCAACGTCAACGTCAACCTCACCACTCCTTTATTTTATTTTAATTGAAAAAAATAATTCTGTAATCATGCGTTTAATTTTCACACTAATCAGCTATCGGGTAACCGTACCCATATAGGCCATATAACTATTTCGAATAGGAACCTACATTAAAGTTACAAGGTTTTACCGTTTCTACATCGAAATGATACGTTACGGCTAGCCATAGTACTTTATTTCCATGGTCTTTGTGATTGTAAAAGCGTCCTTAAATAGCTTACAGAAATACAGTACCCAAAGTTGTAACGTAATGATTGCAATGAAATCACCCATGTTAATGGTTAACAACCGTAACATGCCACAAATCAATTAAGTTAGTCAGTCAGTTAGTCATCTTGACGTTCGCGTGATGACTCATTCTTGCGGGCTTAGGACAAAAGTTGACAATACCTAAACATTAATAAATATTAATCACAAAGATGAATACCTACACGGATATTTACATGATAAAATATAAAACAATAAAAATGTAAATAACATACCTAATCGTGAATTATTTCAATGTAAAATATTATTAACAAACCCATTTTGTTAGTTACTTTACAGACCAATAAAGTTTAAAAACATTGAGGTTGGGGCTTACGTCAGCCGCCATCTTGAAAAACGAGCTTTTGCGAGTAACTTTAAATGGCTGGTGCTATAAAAATAATTTAAAATTTCTTTTTTATAGTACTAATCTTAGCTCAATCCATACAAATATTATAAATGCAAAATTATCTTATATTTGTCTGATACCTTTTCACGGCAAATCCGTTGACCGATTTTGACGAAATTTGGTACAGTACAGAGATAGCTTGCATCCAGGAAAAGGATATAAGTAAAGAGTTCCTACTAAAATACTTATAATAATATTTAATACTAAGTGAGCTCTTAAAGTAAGTTAGTGACAAAACATAAAAGGGACCATACTTATTAGGCACTGACCGTTGACGGGCACAACGGCTTTCGTGGTAGAATCTCGGTATGTGCCGTTTATGATGGCCAGTTCCATGAGCTGGCGCTTCTTTAGCTCATCTTCACCGTCTGCTTGCTGAAAACAAATGACATACTTTATAGAGAAACTTTTATTAATTTCCATTAAAGCTCCTAAATGTCCTAAGCATTTTAAATACATAAAAGGAAAAGGTGACTGACTGACTGTCTGACTAATCTATCAACGCACAGCTCAAACTACTGGACGGATCAGGCTGAAATTTAGCATGCAGATAGCTGTTATGACGTAGGCATCCGCTAGGAAAGGATTTTTGAAAATTCAACCCCTAAGGGGGTGAAATAGGGGTTTGAAATTATTGTAGTCCATGCTGACGAAGTCGCGAGCATAAGCTAGTTTACAATAAAACTCCTGAATGTCCCAAGCATGCTGGATAAAATATCAGATGGATCTTGGAACCTACACCTATCTTGCGCACATTTTCATTGGCTTGCTTTTCTTGCATGTTTAGCACTGGAAGGGCACTGCACGTTGTGCCCTATAGATTAGTCTGTTTTAGCGAATTATCATAGCAAATTTTTCGATCCTGTGTAACATGGACTTCTGCAAAGTAACGTCGGCTTCTATCCAATGTTGTCCATGACCTATTTCTTTTAATGAACGGCAAGTGCAATTTGAAATACTTAACGGTATTAAGAGAGAGAAAATAGCTAGATAATAATATTTTTAAAGCTTACACGAGCGAACTTGGAGAAATGGGAACGTTGGCTCTAACAACAAAGATTTTTGGGTGTCTAGTAAAAAAAGATTCGGTCGTAGACGTAATTCATTAGAAGCTCCAAGACTATTTCTATTATAAGATGTAATAAATAAAGAACCTATATCTAGCTCTTTCATCGTAGAAAGTAGAAACGATTAAGAAATGAAGTAAACAAGGTAAATAATTTAGTGACATGAATTAAGATAATTATCGAAAATTGTATAACAGATTACAGAGAGTTTATGGATGGTGTGACTTTGGTGATGTTTATCTGTGGTGTATAGTTGTGTTAGCGCATAATATCACTCGAGTGCTCTGATTTGCTGATTCTTCCATAAAAACCGGCCAAGTGCGAGTCAGACTCGCGCACCGGGGGTTCTGTACTACAGTCATATTTTTTCAATATTTTGCACGATAAATGAAAAACTATTATGCATTAAAAAAAGTCATGCGCATGTCACCCGCGCTCACCGAATTAGCACGGGGGCTGCGCGGGTGTGCTGGCATCGCGACCTGTCGCGTACTATAAGATTATGGATAAACATTCCGAAATATGGGAAACTTACAGGAATTAGAAGGCGTTTAACTTCTTCAACGGCTCTGGCCAACTTTATCTTCGCCCGATTTTCCGTGTCTTCGACTGTGAGCAGGACGTGTAAGTCGTCAGCCAGATGCTCCCAATTTGGCTTCCCCCTGTTCGCATCCTCCTGGAATACGCCCAAACAGTAAATCATTGGACACGTAATATATAGAAGACATTTATCCCGATTTATATGAACGAAATTATTCCGTAAGAAAAAGGAACACCAGTGCCAAGAATGCATAGTGCTTCAAAAACGCTCGTAAACATGAATAAAGACGAAATATAACAGGATTTAAGATGACTTAATACTACTAGATAGTCTTTAAGTTCAAAACATATAGCGCAAAATTAATTTGAAATACTGACACGTTAAATCCTTTAAAAGGATCTTAGAAGCTTCATGGAATTTACGAATTTACTTGACGCATGATTCTGAGGAATCTTAGTAAAAAGTATTGTATAAATAAACCTGACTTGCATTCCGATTGATGCTGCGTGAAATATAATAAAAAAGAGATTAACATTGTAAAGATGGGTGGTTTTATTCTAAAGCTAAGAGGCATTCATGAGTATGATAAAAAATTACCTTTTTCTTATCCCTCATAGATCCTTTGCCCCTGACCATAATTTTGCATCCAGTTTCTTGTTCTAACTGTTTTGCAGTCATACCTCTGGGTCCAAGAATCCTTCCCACAAAGTTGAACTGTAATAGAAGAAGAAAACAAATTTAAATATCTTTACACATTCAACAATAGTTACTGGTATAAGTGTTCGAGAAAAGTCAACGCATACCGGAAAATACACAAACATTGATTACCTACAAAACGCTGCCTTGTATTTGAACGTTAACTGCGTAACAGTTGGGTTAATTACCGGCGTTAATGCAGAAATCTAGCTTGGAGCAAGCACGTTTCACACGGGAACATTACGAACACAGAACATTAGACCACAACCTCATTCTCCAGCATCAAAGCCGTGGTCAGTTCGACGTATACGAACCGTGAACGGCTATCATTCTCCCGTCTACAAAGTAAGAAATGGAACAACTGGAATAGAGCCAAGGAACACATAATATCATAGCAGTTGTTTTTCCATACTCTCGTCTCGCGTTCGTAATTTCGGGTGAATCTCGAAATGTTTAGGAGTAAATCGTGGATAAAATTAAGCCTAAAGTTTTGTCACACGTGTCACGTTGGATTGTTTCGTGTGACAGCGTGTAAATTATTTGAATAGTTGTTATTGCTTTTAGTTAAAATATTTTAGTTACTATACTATGTTGCTGTACCTAATAACTAAGTTTTTATTGCAGCAACTGTTTAAGTGCAGCATACAAACAATTTTAACGTTACGGTATATAATGGGTAATTTAAGGAAAATGTTTAAAATGCGAAAACACTGAATAACCAAGTTTTGATAATATAGTAGGTATCTATTGCCTATTTCAGACCATTTGTCAATTCAAACATCACTACTCAATTTGTGCAACAGAACAACGGAACGACGTGATTTTTTGCATGGTTATGCCTAGTTAAAAACCTGGAGAACGATATAGAATAAATTACCACGATCACACCTGATGGGAAGTGATGATATGGCCTAAGATGGGATGCGTTTGTCTATAAGGTGCCTATTCACTCTTGTTTTAAAAATACTAGGATTATAGGTAACTGTTAGGAAACACAGATCTAGGTAGAGTAGATATTCCAAACCCTAGCCATGACAAAAGGAATATAGACGTAAAGAAATATACTGTAATGTACTACTTTTCATCCCAGAAAATTCAAAGTTCCTACAGGATTTTTAAAAACCATATCTACGCGGACGTCTATAGTCTAAAAGGAAAAGTTGACTGACTGACTGATTTATCAACACACCTAGCAATCAAAAAGACTGTTAAAATAAAATGAAATAATTACCTACTGAAACTTTCGTAACCAATAAGGTTAAGGGAATATTTTGTACTCAAGAATGATTTGTATAGGTATCACTAGTAACTAGTTTCATTCTATTAGTGTTAGCCTCGTGTTAGCCGAGTTTATAGAAAATTGTACAGCTAAAATAACATGGAGTAAGTATGTCTCTATTTGATGGTCATAAGATTATGGCGAAATCGTTATGAAACTTCTCTTTCATGTTAGATTTTATACGCCCTATCAATATCTCGGCTTACTCTGTAGGTATTATTTGAAAAATATTTGCTTGTCCGTTTAAAAATCAAACAAATATTTTCATTTCCTATAGTTATAAATACTTAATACTAGCGATCCCGCGGAATCGCGCCTGTGACAATTTTGAAAAATCCGGCCTTATTAATTGCCTAGGTTTTAAAGAGAACCTCTATTGCATAGAGGTTTATATCAGTTTTCTAGATGCGCAAGGGTAACGGCTGGGTGTTACAGAATCAATCAGTGAGTCGGGACTATTCTTTTCATAATTTAGATAGCATTTACCTTTATTTATAAATAATCGGTATAAAGGAATATTTACATGTGGGAAAAAAAACTTATCACTAAAAAATATATTTACAAAAAATATACGCCGTCCAAATGGTCATTTATGGGCATTGTGCCTAATACACTGGCGCTATTACCTCGCTGAATGGCAAGGCTTAATCGTTGAGCGAAATAAGCACCAGATCTTGGGTCACCAGACGCTTCGATCAGTTTTTGGGCCAAGATGTTTATAAAAGCTTTCGTGTCCGATGACCATGCGCCCAGAGTCTCAAACGCAAGCGCCGCAAATATATTACATAGTCCTTACTAATAACTAAGTATTTACGGCGCTTAAGCTTAAGACTCGTATTATCGAGCAGATTAATAAGCATTTACCTATTAATCAGCATAGGGAAAATCACCGACGGGTATTTAATATATCATCGTCATCATGATTAACACACAGCATGCTCACCATTGACCACGGGTCTTCTCTCAGAATGAAAAGGTTTGGTCGAGTCTACCACGTTGGCCAAGTGCGGATTGGTAGACTTCGCACACCTTCGAGAACATTAAGGAGAACTTTCAGGCATGCAGGTTTCCTCTACACTATCACCGCTGTTTAATAAAGTCTAATAAAAAAATTGTGTTTATCTACGTAACACCTTGTGTCGTTACTCAACATGTCTGGCAAATATAAATTAGGAATTCACACAGACGATTCTTTTGTCGTAAACTTCTAAACGTCTGTCGCCTGTCAATAACAATACCGACTTTATTTTTCCCAAGTGCGAATAAAGCTGAGGTGAACGAGAAGCCACAGCAGCAGCAGCCATGTTGAAATAGCGTCGCACTACTTGGCCACGCGCCCACATGTGTTTTCTCACAACCAGTTGATATTTTCATGACAAAAGTGATTACTGTATTTTAGAAAACAGGGATCGTAATTTACAACGGTATTTAACAACGCCCAAGCGAACATTTAATTTTTTTAGTAATCTTTAATAAATTATAAATTAATCTTAAAAACATATAATATGTATTAATCATTTAACAAACTGATTTGAGGCCCCTGCTTCCAGAGTTCTGAGGAAGTAAAAACTGTGTTACAGGATATAAATAAAAATAAGATGATGCTTGAAATCTTTTGTATATTTCAACTCAAGTCTATGACTAAAATCAAATATTTTTTAAACAAAACTAATGCGAAATGATAATGATAACGAAAGAGATGTGTTTACCTACAAAAAGTTACTGATCTTGTTTCCTTGACTCGTATTGTATTCACGTACTACTTAGTATTGATATTACTGTGTGAAAGGATATGAAAAGGGTCTGAATGAATACATATTAGAGATAAATACGCTGCAATGCAAGAAAGATTAAGAGGTTCTGAATAGATGACTGATAATAAATCGTGGCAAAGGGGTCGCCACGGTCATAGCTGATTGCTCAGTACCAATTAACACGGTGGTCGCAACAGAATGTAGGTTAGGCATTCTAAATGCTTCCCAGTTGATCATAACTCAATTTGAATTAGTGTTACAGCTGGTACAAGATAATATATCCGTTGTGCCTCAACTCCCAAGAGTTATAGATTAGTTGCGGGGAAACACTTCCTAAAAATTTATACCTACGCCAAGGATATTCAACTGAGCAATCTAAAATTCATGCTCCATTTTCATATGTTTACTCAAGCAACGGACGTCTGTTGATTCTAAAACAACATTTCGATTATTTTGATTTTACACGCTATCGATGACGCAGTATTTATGCTTTAAAAATTATTTTCTTAAACAGACTTAGATGAATAAATTGATAAATACGCTGCAACAGAAATAACATTTATTATATTACAAAATCTGTTTTTAAGTGTTTAATTTTTATTTATATCGATCCACTATGTAAATAACTGGATTTATAAATGTACTTACATAAGTAATCATTCCTACATTGGAAACGCCCAAGCCGTCGGCGCATCTAATCGATAAACATCAATTGTATTTTAGCCTGAGCCAGTATTACAAGTTGCGTAGACTATTTTATACCTAAAATTTGATTCTACTATGGACAAAAGACACTTTGAAGATAACTACTGTCCTTTAGAGAATGAATTTTGCTACTGAGCAAAATAAATGTTTTATAATTTATCGCTTAACCTCAGCCATTTTACTGGGTACTTAGCCAAAATGACTTTTTCCTACTAACCATAAAAATGTTATACCTAAGGGTTGGTTATCCAGTACATTGCCTCAAGCAGAAGAATCGCCGGAATAAACTAGCCTGCAATTCATTGTATTGTTAAGGCAGTTTTTATTTCCACTTTAGCTTACTAATTTAGTGCCCTCATATTTTAATTGAGTTCATCTACACAGGATTCGGTAACTTGTTTTTAGTCTTTGCTATTATAAACTTTGATTTCATAAGCAAATCGCATTGAAGTGTACGGTATTTTATCTTAAATCTTAATGCGGTTCATTGTATCATCAACGATGTGATTGTTAAAAGATACCTACCCTTTAAAAGCGCTTGTGTTTTTTCAGCTATTCCCGACTTCATAAAAACATGTGCGATGCACTTACTCAGACTGTTTTGATTTCTCAGATTGGATCTTCTGCAAAGTTATACTCATGGATATATAAAACGTTTTGAAAAGAAAACATCTCCAGATTTATAAGCAAATTTATTGGACGTTATAATTTTACCTACCGCAGTTTCACGCATGAATATGAGCTCGTGATTCAAGTTAGGTTTATCTATAAAATTAATGTACCTACTTAATTTTTAACTATTGACCACTACTGATCGAGTTGATTAGTAAGCAGGTACTCATTAGAAAAGTACAGGTGTATTAACCATCTCTATTGCAATATAAGATGGGTTAATTTCTTAGCAGATAATTGCCCTACAATCTGTCACGCTAATATTTTGCACATAATCAGGATTCTGGTAACTGCTGCATTGTAATAAGGTGTACTTTGCTAGTAGCGTTCAAAGAGTAGTATTGTTGTGGAGTAATGTACAGATTAGTCACGACGTGCCTTACCGATATGTGCCGTGGGCGATAGTGCCATTTAAAGTTAAGCTACAAGTATATACATGGAAGTCTTATGTCATAATGAATTCAACTTAGCCGTCACATAATATGCATGTTTACAAACCATGCGATTAATATGGCTTTCCATGTATTTACCTACTTATCTATTTTATAAATTATAATTTGAGATAATATTTCATTCCGTGAAATCTTTATAATAGCTTGAAACTTTGAAAAAAATGTAATTTCGAATTGGTTACGTGTTAAGCAAGCTTTGACTTATGAAATATGTATATTGTGCTACTAGGTACTGTTTAATGTTTATGCGCAAATAAAGCATACCTACTACACCATATCAGTATTATTTATGCACAAACATAGGTGCGCCTGCAAACCTTTATTTTAATTTATTTATATAACCGTAAGTAGATACATTCCCTTATGTAGGAACACATGAACCATATATAATACGTCCAAACTAAGAATAGGAAAGCCAATGACCTTTATCTGTCAACTGTAACTTGAAAATTACAGTTTGCAAGTACCTAACTAAAATACTTTGAACTTAAAACGATTTATTTCTAGGTACCTACTTATTTTTAACTGTCTTAGTAGGTACGTACCTACCTAGTACCTATTACAAAATTTATTGAAAATATTTTAAATCAAGATTCAATTTTCAGCTAAGATATCAAATAAGGAGAAAAACTCCTTTTTTTAGCTTGGATATTATGAATTTTACATTTAATGGAAATTATACCTACTTTAGACCTATTAATTATATTCAGTTTTGAGTAATGGGTTAACAAGCTTTGTATTCTGCATCAGTCACGAAGTTTTAGTTAATAGTTTTAAATTGGCACGACAATCGTTAAATACAGTAATTGAAAGTCTAATTTGAAACTTTTCAGACAAAATATTGACTTTGCGGGTGGATACTGACAAAAGTTGATGTAATTTCTATTCTAATAAGATTATTTCTATACTTGGCCATTATTTGAAGAAAATACGAATATAAAAATGAAAGTTTTTTTTCTTATTTTTTTAAAGAAATATTCAGCCTTGTTAATTATGACTAATATTCCCCTTTCCCCTCCAACTAAGCGAAAAGCTTGTGCTAGGAGTAGGTCGACAATAGTGCAACGAGTGAGGTATGAACCGTCAACCTTTCGGAATTCAGTCCGCTCCTCAACCGTTGAGCTATTGAGGCTCTAAAGGAGTTAATAAAATAAATGACAGACAAAATACTAAACGCTTGTATTTTTTCAATATTGGATGCATAGCTATTGGCCGTTGATGATGATGATTTCATAAATCTTGTTATTTTCAGATTTTTGCAGAGTTATAATCTATTGTTGATAGATATGTATATTATGAAACCTTCAATATCTAGCCAACCGACTGAAGATCGCACTAACTACGTCAATAGAAAAGAGACGAGAGATGCTGTCGTAGCGATAAATAAAACCGATCAAATGCGAGTCAGACTCGCGCACCGAGGATTCCGTACTACAGTCGTATTTTTTCGACATTTTGCACAATAAATCGAAAACCATTTATGCATAAAATAAATAAAAATCTGTTTTAGAATGTACAGGTAAAGTCCTTTCATAAGATACCCCACTTGGTATATTATTCTTACTTCGAAAGTGTAAATACTAATTAATTGATCATGAACACATTTAATTTTTTTTGTGACGTAATCAAAAATTCACGGTTTTGTAATTTTCTCCGTTACGTGTGCAATAAGGCCTACCTTCCTGCCAAATTTCGTGATTCTAGGTCAACGGGAAGTTCCTGTCAAGAAACATATATTTCTTGACAGACAGACAACGAAGTGATCCTATAGGGGGTCTTTTTTCTTTTACAGGTACGGAACCCTAAAAACAAAAATAGGTTTCAAAATAAACCCTAATACACAGTATATATACACTAGAACAAAAAATAGCCTGACGGATTGTAACGCCTTCGACATTTTTTTTTGGTTTTGGCACAAATCTTGTTCATTCACACGTTGCGGATGCTTTGGACGCAATGTGCTATGTCCGGCTTCCAAATTTACTAACCTAATTACTGGTTTGGCTAAGAGACAGACGTTGGAGGATGAAAAAAGTATATTAGTATTGACGGGTAATAATGAAATTTTATGTCGCGTCTATGAAAATTGCAAAATCTGTTTTGTTAGACAGCTGGCTGCCGGCTGAAAGCTTGTGATTTAGTACCTACTAGCTATATCAGAGTTGGTATGATGATATTTAATACTGGACAGAATACGATAGGGGTACCTACTGGATCGAAGCCGAACATAGGCGATAGGTACTGAAATGAATACCTATATCTATCTAATAATATTATGAGAGAAGAGGCACTGATCAGAAGCGACCGTTCATCACGGCCACCTCTCACCTTATACATCTAACTGTCAGATTAATAATAACGCCAGAATTCAGGATTTACAGCAAACTTACAACTCCCTTTTTTATTAATTTTTCTAGTCGAACATCCTTTTTTTCTTTACCACTATCATAGTTTTACGATCTATAAACTGTGGCACTATTCAAGACCAGATTTCAGTTATGTAGGTACTAGATAAAAATATAAAAACATAAACTAAAATGTAGTTGGAATTTATTGGATACGGAACACAAAAGATGTTATGTTCAACAATGTGTTAAGTAGGTACTGATGATCAATTCAATTCAATTCCCAATTATTGGCTTTTAGGTGTGCCAGCTAGGCACAGAGTGTTTCGCCAGTGTCACGTTTATGGAGAAGGCACGAAGGAGATTGTTCGGTGAGACCTGTTAATATGAGAAAAGAACTGTAAGGATGATGAAAACAATTTTACCGTAGGTACCTAATGAAAATAACCACGTAGACACAAATTAACTTCGCCGTATAATACAGTCTTGATTTTTCAGTTAGTAGGTATTGTTCTCTTTTATTTATATGAAACGTGAAGCGTCCTACAGACTTATGGGTTTTTTATGGGTTTCACAAAATATTATTCGTCTATAGATAATCGCCAGATGGTTTAAACACAACAACTAATTAAGTCTGTTACACAGTTTCATATGGAAGTGTTAAAGTCGTAAAGTGAGAATTTCATGTTTTGACGGTGGTTTTATATCTTGCATAGTATATAATTATCCTACTATTAAATAATATCCTAATAGCTAAATTAAGTAGGTATAGTTGACTGTCTTTAAGTACGGCACTCCTTGCTACGTCTCAGTGATTTGCTAAAAGTTCGTCACTATTGATAGAAAGATAGATAGATAGATAGAAATACTTTATTGTACACAAAATATTAGATAAACAAGACAAAAACATTGATCAATAAAGTAAAAAAGTCGAATATTAATCGTTGAAAATTTTCTAATCGACTCGCAATTGAGTTGATAATATATTGTTGTATTAATTTGGTTAGATTGATCGTAGATTTGGTTATTAAAACCAAATTTTATGATAATGGTGTTATTGCAAAGTGATCAAAAATAATTAAAAGTTAAAAGTGACAGCTGGTATAACTGGTGTTCAGTGCTAGTCAGACGTCATATTATCATAATCATCATCATTCATCCAAGATCATCATATTATCATCACAAATCTAAATCGCGCTTACGATGTTTTAAAGCTTAATTGAATATTACTAAACGACTTTTATAAACTTTTTAGAGAAAGTTATACTGACTAAATAACTAACTCGAATATTCGTATGAATACAAGTGATCCAAGTGTCCTGCCTTATTAAGTTTTTAAAGATATTTTAGCCAGTGTCACTCGGAGTAATTTAAGGATTCTAACGATATCTTATACATCTAAAACTGTTCAGGCATTTAGAAGTTAGTTTAAAGAGTTAGATAGAATAGCAGGGTATTATTAGCTGTTTAATATATTTTATATTTTGCATTAATAATAATTCAAATGTCTTCTCTTATTGAACTTGCGCGCGGATATTCATCACGCATAGAGGTTTATCGAAAGTTTCACTCTTTGTAATAACCTAACTGCAATATAAACTTGATTAGTGTACAATTGCTATTGCAACTACACAATCAAAATGGCGACCTAAACACAAAAAAACATTAATAGTCGTCGAGTCTCGAGTGAACGAGACTGTCTTAAAAACCATCAATAGGTACCCGCATTTATACAAATCGATTCAAGATGGCTTTCCCGCATGTTGCTAACGTAGTGGAATAAAGAAGTAACATCTTGAAGACGTGAATCACCCTATGAAAACGTTACTTACACTTCTTTTTTTTGGCAGTCGCGTAAACATGAATGAAAGTAGTCAAATCGCTAATCAGACAAGGTAATAACGAGAAGCGCAGAATGATACATGACCTCAAAATGCACGGTCTTGAGTTTGATCTTTATTGACCCGCCAGCTGACACACAGATAAAATTTACTACAGAGACTAGAACAAATCCTTACACAATACTGGCTCTTGTAGGTGCATACCAGACTTGATGCCATAGAAATTAATAATGGTACAGTTTAGTTGTGGAATGGGACAAGCCTGCATCGAAATAAACTTACAGTACGCGACAGAAAGTAATGTAGGTACATCGGCCATTAGAATGACATTTCAGTTTTGTAGAGCGTTGTCTATGTCACTCATACCTATATGATGTTTTGTTGACAGGTTGCGATGGCAATCGGGGAAGGAACTCCCCGCATACCCGCACAGCCGCGGCAACCCGGTAAGGCGCGCCCGGGTGATGTGCGGGTGTGCGGGTCGTCCCCCCGCCTCTAACCCCGATTGCGATCTCAACCTGTTGCGGACTATAGGTATTTATTATTAATTTTTAAGGTGCACCCTGGACTCTATAGTTAGCCCACAGTCGTAGGTAACACAAAGACACTCATGCAACAAAACTCTAAGAAATGCATGAGAATTACGGAGAAATAGATGAACTACGATTGCTTAAGATACGTCACGTCATACGCTTGACCTCTCACCGTTGACACCGACCGACTGATACGAAATAATATGTATTTACAGTGTTCCTGTATTATGGACAAGGTGAGTTTACATTGGTTTCTATATTTAGTCGTTTGCTTTGTATGTATTTTGACATTTTTTTAAAAGCTTGCAATGTAGGTATGTAATTATGTTTCAGGTGGAATCATGCAACTTAATTTATCTTCAACCGATTGAGCTGATTTTTTTATCACCATTATAGTAAAACCAATAAAATATTAATGTATCACCGAAAATGGGAACTGTGCAATGTAAGCTCAACTAGCACAAGTACAGAATACAGATGTTAAACAGATTTAGTTTTTGGGTTCTGTACCTCAAAAGGAAAAAGGAACCATTAGGATCACTTCGTCGTCTCTCTGTCTGGCTGGATGTCGTGTCTGTCAAGAAACCTTACAGGTTACTTCCTACCTAGAATCATGAGGCAGTTAAGTAGGTCTTATAGCAGACCGGAAAACAGCTATAACATCAGAAGGGAAAAATTCGAAGACCAGGAATTTGTGGTTAGATCACAAAAAAAATGTTGTCATGTAGGTACAAAAAATTAATTAGTATTTTCTACTTTTAAAGTAAGATTATTATACCAAGTGGGTTATCATATAGAAGGGCTTTACCTTTACATGCAAAAACAGATTTTTTTAAAAAATTTCTGCATACTTTTTTTACTTATCATACATAATGTCGAAGAATACGACTTTAGTACGGAACCCTCGGTGCGCGAGTCTGACTCGCACTTGACTGGTTTTCGTACTTAATCCCGGCACTTTTTGGTAAGAGCATAATGCGGTTGTCGAAAAGTGACAGTATCAATAACAAACAAGTTGTTAGGACCTAAGGTGCCCTACTGGACGTTAGGGGGATAAATTAATCTAAGTATTAAAAAACACCTTTTTTTAAGATCAAATTTTACATAATATTATATCAGTGCTCACAATATAACTAATAGAGCAAATTTTGTATTAAAAAACGCATTTTTCTATAACCAAATTCCGTGTAACTTCACTAAAATCACTGTTCACATATTATTATTATGTGATATTTATAACAAATACCTACTTAAGTAAAATTTCATTTTTAAATGTTTCACATAGCGAGCTTTGCTTTTGCTGATAAGAGATTAGGGCGTTCATAATGTAGCGAAGGTTATGGTCTACGACCCGTCAAGTGCATATGCAATCTAATCATCAATTCTGTATGCACGTCTTATCGAAACAAATATGCAGGTGATATATACAAAGTATGTAAATAAAATAGTATGTAACTGAGGTCCAATTTCACCAACGATGCTGTTATCCAAGAATAACTATGCCAAGAATAAAATTAACCGTTACATTAACTCTTGGATAACTTATATACGTTTCACCAATCCTTGATAATTACGCTATTCTTTCAAATAGCGTTTTTTAGTTGTCTATGGCTGGTTTGAATGAGTATCTTGTCTTCTTAATCTTAATAAGTTGCTTAATCTTATTAGTTACAGTAATGCCCGGGTGGAATGAAATTGTTGAAATATAAGATTTAACTTTCAACTACAATTGGTTTAAGCAATATAATAACAACTAACGATTTGTTTATATCTACCTACCTGATTATCATTTACTTACCGATTTATAGTTAAATTAGATTTTAGAACCGTTACAACATTTTAGGGCTAGATACTAGGCGCCAAATAAATTATTAATGCAACATGAATACTAAATATTTGTATATTTTAAAAATATTGAGCACAAAATTAGTTGTGATGGCGAATATATTCTTAAAATATAATCTATTATATTCGTCACACATTCGTTCTGAGCTCGATAACACTTTATTTCAGTGTTTGTAAGTAGGTATTTTTTATTTGAAAACTAGTATTTTAATAAGGTTCACTGATACATGAATAACACAATCGTGACAGCTGGACGAATCGAAAATAATTTTCAGCGACATAGAATCGCCTCTATCGTTTTGGATTTTAGCATGTTTACGTAAGTGATGTAATAAAACGGGTATTTAAATCTAGAAATACAGTCGAGTGCTATGAAAATAGGTGCCTATGATTCATCGTTTGCCATTTCGTGCAGCACTTCGCGATGTGTGTGATAAATGTAACGGAAATTAACGTATCACCTACTCAGTGCGTTTACTGCTTAGTTGATGGCTTAATACCAAGGAACAGTTCGACCCCATTCCTGATTTACTTTTTAATAAAGGCGACTTAACAACTGTAGCTACACCGAATCGATGAGACGGCTCGTGGGACTGGGCGCTGGATGACAGTTGACAGTTCAACGTCGATGTCACCCTGTCGATGTCTCGTGGGGTAGAATCCGGGGCCAGGGGTTCTATAGTATTCTCTTGAACAAATGTCATCATATTGGCGAGAAGTTCTTTCTTCTTCTCGTATTACAATAGGATAAGTTCGAAAGCTCGTTTGTTTTATCAGCTGACTAGATATACTAAAATTGCCGAACCCCGAAAGCGGCAGAAAATAATGTGCATCGACCTTTAGAATGAGATTTCGGCTTTGACAACGCTCTATTGTCTCTCATACCTATGTGACGTTTTGTCGGTCTCAACGACAGACAACGACGATCTACAAAACCGCTATCTCTTTCTAAAGGTAATAACTGACAACCCTACAGTTCCTGTTGTTTGTTTTATTTGAAGACTATTTAACCGCGACGCCGCCTCTACAATTTTAGCGGAAAGCTATAACTCACGGTGGTATAACTACAACTGTTACAAAACAGTCGTTCGTTTGAGCCGCCATAATTATTTTGATTTAGAGAAAGATGGCTTTTAGTTTTTATAGCTTTTTTTATTTCTGAATCTACTGAAAACTTTATTCGTCGTGGTGATGAAAAAACTTTCGTACCTACATTAAGTTTTTATTATTCTACATTTTTCGATGTAAAACATCGAAAAATGTATTATTTAGTTATATTGTATATCTAATATTTAGTTTCTTTTATAATATAAAGTTAGTCATTCAAAATTTAAAAATTAAATTAACGGTTGTATTGTATTAATTAACATAACTACGTGTGTAAAGTACCAAGTAGGTATTTATCATAAGTAGGTATTTAGCATTGTTTTGAGTACAAAAGTTTGGAAATAAGGAGTTTTTTCATAAAGCATAACAGGAAGATCTAATGGCAGCTTTATTAATCTATGTATCATCATCATGATCAACCTATAGCCGGCTCACTACAGAGCACGTGTCTCTTGTCAGTATGAGAAGGATTTGGCCATAGTCCACCACGCTGGCCAAGTGCGGATTGGCAGACTTAACACAACTTTGAGAATATTATGGAGAAGTCTCATGCATGCAGGTTTCATCACGATATTTTCCTTCACCGAAAGCGAGTGATATTTAATTTCTTGAAACGCACAGAACTCCGAAAAGTTAGAGATCTAACCCCTGACCTTCCAAACAGGAGGCGGATGTCGTAACCACTAGACTATCATGGTTTTGTATACATACTAAATTATCAGAATAAACCTAAATCTACCGTCCATACTACTGATCAAACTACGATGTAACAGCAAGAAGGAACTGCGCTACAGCAATAGATTCAACATATTTATTTATACGCATTTGTTTACAGTGAAATATTATTGCTTGTTTCTAGATTTCCTTCGCAGCCTAAACTGTTTTATCTTCGTACGATTCAGCTTTTGCTGACGCTTGCTCTCGTGAATGATAAAGCACACACTGCTTGGGGAATATTTCGTATTTCTATTTTAGTTGTTAGCTACGCAAATGCATTGCTTTTGCCTAGACCAAAAACGTGCCTTGTAAAATTCTATCCTGCAATTTTTTAAACTGACAGGTAATTGTAATGGAACGCATGTCAACTCCATATTTTTATTAATACATATTATTAGTTACAGAATCCTAAAAAAATCGGATCTAGGTGCACTCCATTTTCTATGATTGAAACGCCATCATTTTTATGGTTAACTAGTTGATGCCCGTGGCTGCATTGGCACTGACATAGGTTTTTTAAAAATCCCATAGAAACTCTTTGATTTTCCGGAATAAAAAGTATAACTCTTAGTTTAGAGATTTATGATATTTGTGTAAAGCTCCATTAAATTAACTTGTATTTAAAAAAATTGTACACGCGAAGCTTGTTGTAGAATTAGATGAACATTGCACTTGCACTGCATCTCAAAATATGATAGCGTGAAAATAGAGTACTGCGCAGTTTTAACATTTATCTCAATGACCTACCTCAAACATCTTATAGTTATATATATATAAATTGTACAAAGATAATAATATAATAATAAATATATGATTATAATTAAACAGTTACTCCAACGTAATAAAAACGAGGAAATATCTAAATTAACTAGAATTAGCTGCTGTAAACATAAATTATGTTAATTAAATATTTACAAACAATAATTAAAGACGTTTATTACGAATCTATATATATAAAAGGAAAAGGTGACTGACTGACTGACTGACTGACTGATCTATCAACGCACAGCTCAAACTACTGGACGGATCGGGCTGAAATTTGGCATGCAGATAGCTATTATGACGTAGGCGTCCGCTAAGAAAGGATTTTTGAAAATTCAACTCCTAAGGGGGTGAAATAGGGGTTTGAAATTTTGTAGTCCACGCGGACGAAGTCGCGAGCATAAGCTAGTACATTATAAAGTTAATGGAAAAAACAGGAAAAAAATTAATGCAGTGACATGATATCAGAATTACACTAAGAATTTGTCCTCTGTTGGTGCGATGGCAATTAAACATAGATTGATTTAAAATCTATGATAAATATTCAAAACAGCGTTACCAACTAGAAATCTTTGCATTACCATAAAAGGATAAACTGACTGTCTAACATGTTAACAGCGTGGGCTTGTTATTTTTCATGTTAATTGTCCTCCAATTAATTAAGTTAATAAAAAATTGTCCATTAATTAAAAAAGGATTTTTAAAAATTCCACTCCAGCGAAGCCGGGGTGGTCCAGCTGTACTAGGACAACAATGTGGCCAAGCTAGAGAACTTTAATTATTCATTGATACGTGTTACATACATAATTATTAACTGCACATGATTGGGATTAAGATGTACACAAAAACTGAACTAAACTGAACGGTCTTAAAAGAGCCCTCATTTCAAAATATTTTCTGCTGAAAAGAACAACTCATTAAAATTAGACCTGTTCAATTATTTTAGAGTTTATGCACAACCTGAGAATCTTTGTGCGACAGGTGCTATAATATCTTTAGCTGTAGCGAAAAGTCTGGAGTGTGAACTTACGCTTAGGTACATTATATTTTATCGCCACATCGTTCAAACGTGCAGTACCAACTACCAACCAGTGAAACCAGTGAGACGACTTCACAAGTTGCAACAAACTCTCGTCTAGTTGATACAGCTATGATTGAACCTGATTTCTATGCGCATGCGACGTTATATACCAACCGGTGTAGGTACCTACGCAATATACAGGATGATATTACTTTTCAACCGATGACAAGTTTTACGCTTGATTGTGGTCTCAGCTAAGTTTTTCGTAATCCAATCCAATCCACCAGCCTGTTTGCGTCCACTGCTGGACATAGGCCTTTCCAAGAGCGCGCCACCAAACATGGTTCTCCGCCTTCCTCATCCAACCGCTCCCCACCACCTTCTTCAGGTCATCGGTCCAGCGGGAGGGAGGTCGTCCTATACTGTGCTTACCGGTACGCGGTCTCCACTCCAGAACACGATGATAATGCAATTTTCGTAATGATGCAGCCTAAATACGATAACCCGGAAGAAGTAAGTAAGTACACCGAACAAACTACGTGTAACAGTAAGTAGGTAACCTAAACCCCAGAACCATTCATGAAAGTATGAAGTTTCTGAAAAATTTCAAAGTCAGAATCCTTATCAGAATTAAGTCAGATTACATCCTGTACATATAATGCGTTACAACTATGCGGCATTGTGCGCTACATTTGGCCCACGTTTGCTTCTATTAAGGGAAATATATCACAGTCTCTAATCTAAACAGCACCATTTTTACCGTCAAGATGATGGATTGCACTTGAATGATGCCCGTGCATTAAAACTTTAGATAGACAATGAATGAGACACAGATTTTCATTCATAATATTACGATGCGAGGGCGAACTATTATTTATGCTTTATTGACCCCAAATAAACACTTGAGGAATTTAAAGTATGCATGCCTACTTTAGACGAACGCATTATTAAATCTACTCGTAAATGTTGTTAAAATATGTTTTTATTCAAGTAAACATTTACAAGTGCTAATTGAATCGTCAATTCCTACTACATAGTTCTGTATTCTGTACGAGTTTGATATTAGTGCTAAAAGAAGTTAGCTTTTTTCTAATAAGACTTTATCCAGGGAAGAAAACACGGAAACTTTACTTGTTCTTGCACTGCAACAGAGTGATATCGAGTTTTATATCCAACTTTCTGGTAATGATCATAACGTGGGAGTATTCGCAAATACCTTAAGTTCTTGCTGCAACACTAATGGTTGTGCTAAATTGATTTTGGTTCTATTTCAACATTGCGTGGTCATAAATAAAATATATTGGGCGGAAGAACGAGCATTAGAACTTAGAGCGAACTAACATACGCGAGAAACGGAGCCGCGAGTACAAACAAGTCATTAAGACGAAATTAGGGTGGCCTACATATGAACGAACGCTTTAAACGCGTCCGTCCGTCGTAAACTAATATTTAGAATTGAATCTAATGTCCTGATAGATGTAAGTTCGAATCATGATTAGACAAGTGATCGACCAAGTGGTTTACATCTAGAAATACTCGTTACATTTAAAATGAATAAGATGAATCATTATTCCGCATTCCACAAGAGGACATAAGAATGCATAATAGGCCATAATAGTGTAGAAGCTTGAGCTTTGAGGTAAAATGTAAGCAATTTTGATGGTAAACGAGAAAGAAAAAGGTTAAGTGAGATGATAGAGCTAGTTTAATTGAACAACTAGATATGCCAACAAAAATAAATATGAACCTTACAAAATGTATTTTAGGACAGATATGATTCCGAGAGAAAAGAATTGATAACAGCATGTTGGTAATGTTTTACTTATAAATAATAATCAATCAGATGAACTATCAACCTATCAACGAAGCGCAAAGAAGTAAACTTTACAAAGTCAATAAAACGTAAACAGTGTGCGAAAAGTACACTAATTCCACTAGTGAAACATATTTCGTGGCATTAGTCATGGCCTCCAGTGCTCGAGGTCTCACCATTGTTGCCACAATGTGTCCGACATACGAATATCACTCACTGTTTTATTCCTATTCGTATTTCAGTTACCGTTTGTTTAACGTCTCGGTTTTTGCGAATTGTAGATTCTCAACACTAAACAAGACAAATACATACATATTATAATGAATCATTCAATAAAATCAGAGACTACAGTCTACACCATGTTTTATATTAAAACTGGCATCTCAAGTAGTTCCTCATACTAACATAATTGTACATTATTCGTAATTTTTATTGCTTGCATAATCCCCATAGATATTATATGACTAGCTGATGCCCATTACTTTGTTCGCGTGGATTTAGTTTTTAAAAGTCCCATGGGAAATCTTTGATTTTCTGGGATAAAAAGTAGCCTATGTCTTCAGGTCGTAACTATAATCATGCAAAAATCATGTCGATCATTGTCGGCTTCTATAGTGATCTACACAGAAATTTTGGACAGCGACAATACTTTGTTCTTTAGGACGTAAGAACTTAGAACGGTGAAGATTTTTATGAAAACTCAATTGCCTCAAAATAAAATTACTTACGTATTTCAGAATACTTCTATTATTCTAAGAACACTTCAAGGAATATATTACAATATGTTCCTTCAAACGGTACCTTTGATCTCAAATCAATTCCATGTAGGATTCAATTAATCTTAAGATTTATGAACGTATTGTTGAATTCCCACAATTATATAAATGAAATATTATATTATATGAAGAAAATGTGCATGACTTGTTTGCTTACTGATTACGTTTAAATTTTCCTTGAGCAAGCTAAATAATTAATAGTTCATCATTTGCGTGACATTTTAAATATCTAGATATCTATAAATAATTTGCATTATTTGATTGCTTTAACCTAGTTTCCAACTCAATTAATGAAATTAACATCCACCTGGTAGTCCTATGAATCTTTTATTAAATTTTCTCAAACTTCATAACTCTGACCTGTCATCACATAATTTAGTTATATTAGACGTTTATATTCTCCACTATAAAACCATATCAGTAAAATTTCAAACGCATATGACCTTAAAAGGAAACAGGCTTGAGTCGGATGGCGCCAACGGCGCGCTAACAAGACTGCCATACAATCTAGAATAGCTTCTGGGCAGTTACTATCATTCATTGAAATTATTATGAGTCTTTAGTTATTTGCCATGGCTCCTTGAATCGCAGTAAGCACTCAACGAATCACGTTAGAAATTAATAAATAACGGAATACCTATAAGAGGAAGTAATGTCAATTGAGGTGCGGCAGGGGATATTTAGAATAAAAGGTAAATTGCAATCAAAAAGAACATGGAGTAAATATGAGACAAACTGAATCGATTAAGCCTTATGGGGCCTTACGGGTGATTCTGTGGTAGAACCAATCTTTAGGTCGGTGACTTCATATCCAAATAGAGCACACTTCAAATAGAGCTGGCTTTTAGATGATGTACAGTTACTAAACGATTACAAGATGATTGATTCACATCCAAATATAAATATGAAGGTACAATTTAAATGCTATAGAAAAGTATTAAGAACATCAGCATCTGCTAGAAGATTTTACTTTAATTGTGATAGATAGGAGATAGAGATAATATGATAAGTCTACTGTTTTCTGGATTCTACATGAATGTTCTGAAATGTTCTGAAGTACTTACAGACAAAAATGATTTTCAAATTTGGCTAACTGCAACTAAAAAGCGATATTTCTTGCTCGCAACTTTAATAACTTGGACCAGAAGGATTGTTGATCGAAATGTTACAGTTCAAAAGCTCAATGTTAGTTCAATGACCTCAATCTATCTAAGCTAGGAGTTGTAATAAGACGTATCATTTTAAACTGTAGCATTTGATTACAATGAATGAGCAAGATCATTTAAGTTGCAAGCCTCACCCGAGATCATGTACTCGTCGTAACACGAGATCGCCCTGACATCATAAGTCACCAAATGTAGCAAGCTGCCAACCTTGTCTTTCTATTTATATGACTAACACTAGTTAATTCTGTCCCCCAATGCAATAAAACTTACAACCTGTGACACTTATCTCAATCTAAGGCGTAATGAACCAAAAACCCTTTTAAAAATAACAGTTGGAGAATGTCGTGGCCATTGTACGATAGCTTTACTTGGACTGGGTGTGACAAGACAAGCTTAAAGCTGACAAGGTTTATTCCTTTTTGTCGTGTGGACTATAAAATCTGTTGCATGCTTCACTGGTGTTATAATGTTATCAAACTTTTCATTCATTCATTAAAATCCATTCATAATGTACAATAAACATTAACACTTTTCTTCCGGGTTACATAAATTAAATACTATTACAGTGTTCTTTGACTCGAGTGCCTACACTTCATTTTTAACCGACTTCAAAAAAAGGAGGAGGTTCTCAATTCGTCGGAATCTTTTTTTTTTTTTTTTTTATGTATGTTCCCCGATTACTCAAAAACGCCTGGACCGATTTTGAAAATTCTTTTTTTGTTTGAAAGGGTATACTTCAAAGTTGGTCCCATTTTAATTTGGTGATGATCTGATGAACATCTTCGAAGATAGATACTGGAACTCCTCAACGGATAAGAGTAAATTGCTCGCGATCAGTGTAATAGCTTAGTAAACAGTAGATTTTTAACCAGTCATAGCATAATTCCATGGGGCCACTAAAAATTGTGAAATAAAAAATTTTTACAAAAAAAATAAAAACCGACTTCGTTACATAAACACTAAAAATTGAAAAATAATTTAATTTATTACCGAATATATTATGTATACAAGAGTTAATATAGTTCCATAATAATATTTTTTGGGGTCGGTGCCAATGAGGTGCCATTGTGGAGTCCCATAAAAATATGAAGTCTAGACGATTCGCGCAGCTAAAGCTAATTGGCACCGGCACCAAAAAGTATTATTATGGAACTATATTAACTCTTGTATACATAATATATTCGGTAATAAATTAAATTATTTTTCAATTTTTAGTGTTTATGTAACGAAGTCGGTTTTTATTTTTTTTGTAAAAAATTTTAATCATGTTAAAATTTACGAATTGATTATATATTATTATCATTAAAATATATTACATAGATATTTAATTGTCTTTTAAAACTTAAGTTGTAAGTATGTAAACGTAAAAATTCGAGTTACGAAATCCCTGGAACGCGAGTCCAATTTGCACTTGGCCAGTACATATTGGACACAGAAACGCTTTCTCAATTGAGTTGGAATGCTACTTTGTTTTGAGGCAAATTACGTCGAGTATGAAAGTATGTTACAGGACAAGGTGGTTTAGGAAGAATTTTAGTAAAACTTACATCTGGATGTTCTTTTACTGGTACATATACTTTTTCTGTGAGTGTGGTGACCATGCCTTCTGCTTCTGGTAGAATTAAAGGTTCTTTCTTGACTCCATTTATTTGGAATAAACTGGCTCGTACTTTTGCTATTTCTGTAAACAAAAGAGAAGATTTCATCAGTAAAGACACATCTGACGCTATAATTCTGAAAGATTAACCATACCATATTACTAGAGATAATTTTAGATGTCCGCCCAAATGTTTACTAGGAAAGATAAAAGTTAATGTACCGTTGAGAATTTACATTTATGAGAAGTTTATTATGGGTTCGGGAAAACTACCAAAATTCCGTAGGTACGTGTAATACTTTGATTTACACTATGGGTTATTTACGACATAGTAGTCGTTTGACACTGGTTCATATTAAAACCCAGAAAAACAGATATTTGGCAAAGATCTTACTTCAAAATAGACCCTAGTTTGCCAGACTGCAGTAATTAATAATTATTAGCTAGGTATTTATTACAATTTTGCGCAAAAAAAAAACTGCTGGAAAGCTGTGGAAAATCAACGTTTCAATTTCACAATTAGTGTTCAAAAAGAATCTTATGGTAGTTTGGCATGTGTTTTCCTAAGCAGTCTTTGTATGACCAAACGGCTTTTCGTCGACGTTAGCCCGACTAGTTTCGAACCCATCCGGGGTCCTTTTCAACAGGGGCTCAGTTCGCGCATGCGTCGCGGCGCAGAACCAAAGTAGGTAAAGTCGTTTGGTCATACATGTATAATTTTAAATGTTTGTGGAACTATTTGGTACCGACTTTGTACACGCTTTCTCTCGCCATATGTAACATCGGTGTTAAAATACAGGATTTCATATTATCTTCCTCATCCAGATAAGGAGTTGATGAGTCATTGGGTAATATCCGGAGTACCTACACAAGCATACAGCCATATGTTTTTGTAACATCACTTGCATAAAAAGTGTGTCAGGTCCTTATGTATGTAATACCTATTAAATGCGTGACTAGTCATGTTTTATACACGAAGAAAATCCTTACAAATAATTCTAATAAAAATTCCGATATATTGGGTTTTATTTCTAATTTAGGATATTGATGTGCTTCCCGACAAAAATTGAATTTTCTAGATCGCTTGTAAAGTGAAATTACAAGTAAATGATGAGGACGGCTGAAGTAAAAACATTAAAAAAAAAGATTATCATAAACGTTGATCGAAAAATCATAATGTACTTTGAAAAAATCGTGAAGTGACAATATCAAAGAGCTTTTACTAAAAATATATAATAATAATTGGCTGAAATAAAACAGAACGAACATAGTTTGTTGAACGTCACATAATTTGGGATATGGATTTATTTCTGTTGAATGTAAGTTAATGAAACCATTTTTTATTCTTAGAACATCAAACACGACAGACGCGTCCGTCCGTCCATATTGAGTCCAGCGAGAACTGGCGACAATGTAGTGGAGCTTTCACGCCTTATAAGGTCAGCAAAGTGAGTAAACAAGCCATTAACCCGCCACGGAGCTCTGTGATCTACAGTGGATTATGTATTTAATTGCTACCTTCCAGTATATCGAAGCCAGAAATAAATGAAAATGTTTCCTCTCACGTGTCCTGATTTTTTTTCTTCAATATTATTGATACCTACTTAGCAGATGCCTGTGAATCGGCTTGCAATTTTAACTGCGTATTATAAATGTCATATTAATATGTCATAGTATAATAATAAATAATAAATAAATAAATATTTCTACCGAACTGTCGTTTTAATGAGAGTCTTTTTAAAAGCGATCCGATTTTTGAGCCAATAAACTGATCTAAGTATAAATGATATGAAATAGAATGCCACCACAACCAATGTGTAGATATCTGAGACTACAACATTTCACTTGGTGATTATATAGGTCCAAATAGCATATAATATCTCAACGTGCATTATATCAACGTGGCTTACTTGATTTAGCTTGTCAAACGCTGAAGTAAATAAAATTGAAAACTAAAACCCGACCGATCGTAGACGCTGAAATATTATAGTAAAATATATAGTATACCTAATTGTTTTTCTGTCGCTTGGTATATTTTAAAGTTTGTAGTATATTTATGAACTCAGAATTTTTTCCTTTTTCATTTGAACTCTCTTTCAAAACTATAGCAAAAAAAAAAATTTAGAGAACCCCACTTTTTTGGGTACCACATCCGCCATATTAATTTTGTTCATTTATAATGTAGCCTATTTCACCCGGGCCATAATAACGGAATCGATTGACATCTTATTCATCAAAATCGGCTTAGAAGTTTAGGCGCTACGGTGGAACACACGTAAATACAAACTTACAGGAACGTACATAGACTGCTAGAATAATAACCCTTCCTTTTGGCTTTGCCGTAGTCGGTTAAAAAAGAGCTAAGTCATCGAAAAAACCTTCGGTAATGGTAACATGTCATAGCGGACGCGACGTTGACGGGTGTCGAAACACTTGTAGCAGTCTAAACAATACACGCGCCTTTTGTTAGCAAATGGGACTTGAAAACAAAAACAAAAGGCGATAGCAGAGGCTGTATTGACGCAGGTGATCTTGAAGCTGTCTGTCCGTCACTCTTTTAGTTCCATGCTGTGTACCTATCGTACGCGACAGGTGGAGATGGCAATCGGGGTATGAGGCGGGGAGGACGCCCCACACACCCACACGCCACCCGCGCTCGCTCGCACCGGGTTAGCGCGGGGCATTCCCTCCAGATTGCCAGCTCAACCTGTCGCACAATTAGTGTCTATAAATAACATCTCACGCACGTTACAGTTAATTTTTTTTTCGTTTTATTAGGTGTATTTTCCAATTTTCAGAAAAATCGCTAAAAACAGTATACAAACAAGACCTAAAAGTATTTTCATAAAACAGTTAAATAAAACTTCAGAAAATAGTAGAAATTATGTCGTTTCTTCCCACAAACGAGCAGAAAACCACAATCAGTATAGTTTAATTTTCTTATTACTTGTATTACAATAACCGCAGTTGCACTAGCTGTAATATAATTATTTGCTGCTTGTTCTAACCTTGGAAAGATTGTCTCTATTGACGATTGTCTTAAAGTTTGTAATCTTTGAGATCTTAATCAATATGAGAACCTTAAAACAAGTTTTGATTTGAGACTTGTAATAATAGATAATGCGGTTAGTAGAGCAAGATATTAAACTGTGGTGTTAATTAGATAGTACCTACGTATTGTGCTTGGAATCTGTAGCAAATAATAAACTCAATTTAACATTCAACAATTCAGTAAGAAATGGATATGAACTGAAGATACCTATTAAAATCAAATTAGGAAAAGGCTGCTGCTTTTTTATTTCAACAACGATCTCACCTGATGGCAAGTGATAATACGATGGAAGGCGGAAGCAGGCTACCCTAGAAGGGGTATGTCAGTTTTGTTAAACGCGGCACCATACCGGAACGTAAATTGATGGTAACCAGCCACGACCAAAGGCCAAAAAAACAGACAATTAAGAAATTATAAATCCTGTAATGGTATGTGCTAGGAATTGAACTCAATACTTGCTCCATGTAACAACGCGTTTGAGTATATAGCTTGCATATTATACATCATCAACATGTAAGTTAACTCGGTCTCAAAATCACTTTTGGTTTCAACGTACAACAGCAGAAAATTTTATTACATTAATTACAAGCACTAGCTACTCTTGTTTTGTAATTCATTAGCACATACAGAACGTAATACTAATAAGTAATAACGAACTAGCTTCAGTAAGCGAAGGTGTAGTCTAGACAGAGAAATTATACGATGGTGCGTTAATTATACTTGACGGCGACAATTGGAGCAGAAATGAGCAAAACATATGGGTTCGCATACCAGAAAATTCTTAATACACGAATGTCACGAAAATGATGAATGATACCAGGTACATGACATGAAATATCTACAGTGCTTGGCAGGAAATGTTGTACATCGACCTTTAAAAAGAGATAGCGGCTTTGTCGAGCGTTGTCTCTTTCGTTGAGACTGGCAAAATGTCACATAAGTATGAGTGACAGAGACAACGCTTAACGCTTAAACTAAAAAACGCTCTACGAAGCCGAAACCCCTTTCTAATAGTCGATGTAGAATATTTCCTGTCGCCTACTGTACTACAAATTAACAGAGAAGGCATCCTTAAAGTGGAAGTCGTCGAAGAAATGGCAATTGTTGTAGTTGTTGTAGTGTTACTTACTTGCATGGAAAAGAACTTAAAAGATACGATAGACATGTAGTACTTAAGGCTTCCGATAACCTAAATGTTAAAGATACAGTAATGTTTAATTTGACTCCTAACAATACAAAGCATTGAACATATTATAAGAACAATCATGCCAAAAAATGCAAAATACACGAATGCTAAGAAAATGACGAATGAAATGGTACATAACATGAAAATATCTACTACAAATAACAGAGAAGGCACCCTAAAAGTGGAAGTCTGAGAAGAAATGGCAATTGTTTTGGTGTTACTTACATGCATGGAAAAGAACTTAAAAGATACGATAGATGTGTAGTACTTAAGACTTCCGACAACCTAAATGTTAAAGATACAGTAATGTTTAATTTGACTCCTGACAATACAAAGCGGTGTACATATAAGAACAATCAGATAGAGCGGGAATGTTCTCACGTCGTGCAGCGATGCGTTAACGCACCGCTACGGTCAGTTTGCGTGTTGAGTTGCAACCACCGTGACTTGGATCACGCAAACGTCGATATATTAGAATGTACATGGCCGTGCAATTAAAATCATGGAATCCAAGAGTCAAGACCGCCTAGTTTCACGAAATCTCTAATTATGGCACAGAAACACAAGATTTTGATTTTGTTCAAGTTAAAATAATGATGTATCTTGTTTTAACTTCAACAGAACTTCTACCTATGTATCTGATTTTAAGTCTTTAAAATTATTTAGGTATCTTTAAAATATGTCTTTTTAAAGGACTGTTGGAATTATTTCGTCAGAAATATTGAGGTAGGCACTGAAATGAGCTAAATGTAACCGAAACTCGATGACGACCGTCGCAAACAGAAAGGTTGCATTTTTCAGACATCTTCAAAGAGGGTCCCTATTACGAGTTTTCAAGGTTGATCAATTGGTTGGTTGATGGTTCAAGGGGACTAGATTCTCACAAGAAGATCACCTGGAAGACAGAAGAAAATTGATGTATGATACAAAAAGAAGAAAATGATCGAAGGATCATGCAAAAGAGTACCCGGCGTAGATCAAAAGGCTTTTCACATACTGACCGCTAAGCTTTAATTTGAAGATGACATCCTATAACGATCACATAATTATGTAACCATAAAATATTGTGAAATCAGACATGTTACAGAATGACTGTAAATGTGTAGGTACTTTGAGCATAATTCAATATAACTAAATATCGAAAATGTGCAAAAAAGGGAAGTATTCTCAATGGGTACATAATGATCTAGATTTAAATGAAGACCTACTAAATAAACTGGAGCGACTGCAACTTGTGCATTCGGTTGATTTTTGGCTTAAGGAAATACGACCATATCTCTGAATATCGTAAAAAACTGAACTGGCTCCCTATTAGGCATCGACGTAATCTACATGTTCTTTCCATCCTATTTGCCACACTTTTCCATCCCTGGTCACCACCCTACCTTAAAGATCAGTTTAAATTCTTTAGCTCCTTCGAACGTAATCGCGGCCTGCGTTCCTGTTACGACTTTAAGCTTAAAGCGACCAAATGTAATACGCATAGCTACGCGGAATCATTCACTGTAAAAGCAGCTTCGCTGTGGAATGCACTTCCGGTCGAAATAAGACGCTCCAAATCGCTGGCGATCTTTAAAAAACCGTGTTAAGAAACACTATCTGTCACTGTAGATTTTCTGCGATAAGAATATGTACAGTTAGCTATGTATTATTGTTTAATTACATTACATTGATTTTATATATTATTTATATATATGTATATATTATATTATATTATATTATATTATATTATATTATACTATATAACATTATATTGTATAGTATGTACCTATTAGAGTGTATGTTTATTTGCTAGATAGCCTCTATTATATATATATATATATATATATATATATATATTTTATAACACTACATGCGACTCCCCGTCTTACAGTTCTATAAGTTCTTAAGTATGGGTTGCCTGGAAGAGATCACTTTAGTGTAAGGTCGCCCTTTGTTTTTAAGTGTATCCTGTATTCTTACTCTCTGTAATTTTAGTAACATCAAGTTGTTTTAAATTAATTAAATTAAATGATCATGTAGACAACTCATAACATATTTTTGCATGTCAATTGACGAACACTATTGGATAAGATAATTTAATGTTAACATCTTAATGTACCTACAATGGTTCTTGCAAATAAAATTTCTTTCATTTAAAGATCAATTCACCGCTCGTTTACTTTTGTTAACTCTTCCATGTGATATTTTAATAAACCAATTATTTACCCGCATGTCAACGGTACATAAAGCTGAGTTTAGTTATTAAAAATATTCACTCCAAAATTTCACTCCATCCTGTATGCGTGGTCCAAAGGGAAAACCATAACGCCCACCATGTTCGCCCAATGTGGTGATCAGCAAATTAGATTTGCCAACGTTGGGGCCAATAGTTGATTTCCCGATCCACACGTTTGCACGAACAGTGTTGGGACCAGCATTGGGGCCAACCTGTGGAGTCGGCGTAAGAGTTAATGAATTGATTTTAAATAAACACAGGGCAAGTGGTCTTGTTTTTGAAAATCGTAACAATTCAAAATACTGTTCATAGCACTTAAGTTAGTGTTAATAAAGATCATCATCATGAGCAAACAGAGTAATGTTATCAAACCCACGTCCTTCAATCAAGTACAAATATTAAATTTACATTTCAAAACGGACACGACTATACGGATAGATAATGCGTAGGTAATATAAATAAAAAACTACTCATTACTGAGGCAATGTAAAACACGTATGTGTTGTTACTTCAAAAAAACTTTACAAATTGATCACAGGAGACATAATCTTAAGTAAAAATAATGTCGCGGTTGATTAAAAAATACCATAAGTACTTCATACTTATAAATGATGTTATGTGAACAAGTTATAGCAATAAATACTTAATTTGTTTTTAAAAAGGCTGTACCTACATTAAGAGTGTTAGATATCAAGATGAAATCTTGATACCTGAAGTTTTTTTTAGTATAGTAGCGATACCCGTTATAAAGCTCTATAAAACTCTATAAGCTCTCCTATATCTGCCTGCCACTCCAGATATTCTTGCCAAGAAATGTTAAATATAATTTAATAGTTATTAGTTAATGATTTAAATTATCGTGGTCATTTTCTATTTTCGGCAGTAAAAATATTTTTTCCGACCTTATCATTTACTGGTAAACATAGGTCATTTATACAATAGGCAAGGAAATTTTAATAAAATAATAATTGTTATTGCTCCGTTCTATTTGTAATTGTTGTGTATATCTTCTGTTCATCTACATCAAAAAACTACAACTATTAGCCATTTTAGACAAATGTTGTCTCAGCGTATTTAAACGTGTTATTTCAACAGAATGGTCACTTTCAGTCAATACAAGTAGAGAACTTTCCTGCCTCCGATGTCGAGCACTGATGTGTTACTAAACTACGAGTAACTATGAATATGCATAAGATTTAAATGGTTGCAGCTAACAATGACTAGCAGGGCTTCAGAACAAAAAATAACATCTTGAAAACGGTTTTAAATATACGACCTTATTAATTTTGACTTTTTTGTGCATAGATTACGTGACATTACAATTGCTATTATTACTGAAGCAAAGTGAATTATTATCTTATTTAATTCCACTCTTTTTCTTTCCAAATTCCAATTAAAGGTAACATTAAAATAGAATCTGTAGTAACCTGCGTAAAAAAAAACATGAATGGACCGTCAAGAAGCCAATCACTATTTCGAAACATTATTCATTACCACAGCGTGTGGGTCGACAAAGATTTTTCTTAGAAACGCAGTAAAATCACTACTAATAATATAATATTAAACTGTGAATCACTTTTCATTGAGAAACCTGCGAAATGAAGTTTTTTGGCGACATAAAAACGACCAGACTTGCACAATTATGGCAAAATGTCTTACAAGTACATATAGTTGAGATGGAAACATCAGCAGAATTTGTTAATGTGAATAATATTTAATATTACCTACTTAAATTATCTCAAAACGTTTTTAACAGAATATATAATAATTTAAATAACATATTCTATGATATCATTATTAAAGAGTGGATTTATGTGGGTGCCATTTAGGATAGTAGTAAATATATATATTTTTAGAATAGTTCAAAACTTCGGAAACGCCAATTGATGTAGTGTGCTCTTAAGTCTAGTCTTGCAGTTACAAGGAACTGTCGTTATCTAATTTTATTCTTATAAAATATGCTATAGTCATTTGCAAATCAGACATACAGGGTAGTATATAAGCAGGAGGCATGTACAACAAAGTAAATATATATAAAAACAGACGTGGTTGTAATTAGTGGCATGTTCTAGAACCAGTGGCTGTGGGATTTTTATATATGTAATAATATATGAGCACTACAACTACACTACAAATAATAAATGTACACGACTGCAGTTTTTTTGTAATATTTATCGGAATCCAATTCATTTATAAATAATTATTGTGTACTTATAGGTATGCACATATTTTATTCGGATCCTTTGCAATCAAGGAACAAATAAGGATTGAGCTCTTAAGTTAAATTGTCTACCGACTAGTGTTTTTAGGTTTATTTAGTAATCTTAATGTATAAAAAGAAAAGTCCTGATACAATGACCGACTCATCAACGCCCATCCCAAACCCTTGGACTTAACTTAGGATTTTGGTTCCCTTTATAACGCAGACAAGGAATAAGGTAAAATTTTGCGAAATTTCTACGGGATAGGGAATAAACTAAACGGTGTACTTAACTAATCTCTAAACTAAACTCTTTAATCTGGACGTTTCTGGCCCACTGAATACGAAATATGAACTCATTGCCAAACAAAACTGCCTAAAACTGTATTGCAACTGAGCGAATCCGCAGGCAGTCGTTACTTGCTATAACTAATGTATATGTACTTCCTAAACATTAAATTGTTTAACCTGTAGAAAATGTGTAGAATTAGAAACTGAACCAATAAAAGCACGTTACGGGTGGTGTTTTCAGAATGCAGGCCACGTTCTATAGGTACTAGTACTATTTATTCTGTGTAGGTATACACTGTCAGCGGTTGACGGTGCTTTTATTATAGCTATAAAATCAGTGGAGTAAACCGGCGATTTTCGCTGATTTACGGCTCAATATTTATTTTTCACGCTTTATTTGCAAAACTACATAAATAGGAAGTTCAAAGCAAACATCGTACAAGTAAATCAAACAGAAGACTTTAGATAGGTACTCAGAAATAGCCTGATCTGTTCTATACACAAATTTAATAGGATCCAATAGAAACATCATCATCATCATCATCATCATCATTATCATCATCATCAGCCTGTGGATGTCCACTGTTGGACATAGGGCTTCCCTAAAGAGCGCCACCACACCCGGTCCTCAGCCTTCCTCATCCAGCCACTTCCCGCCAGCCTCTTCATATCGTGGGTCCATCGTGCTAGAGGGCGTCCCACACTACGCTTGCTTAAACGCGGTCTCCACTCAAGGACTTTCCGGCTCCAACTATTTCTAATAGCAACATAAGTTATATTTATATATTATAAGTTTTTCCCGTTTTAATATCAGATCATTGATTTACGATAAAAACATTCATAGGATAAGTTAATGGATCAGGTCCATCCACATGAACGACTTTAGAGTAACTAGATACTTTGTTGTCCACGTCCTCTAGCAAATATTTGAAAACGCTCTAGCACCATTTTCATCATCATCAATAGCCTATAACAGTCCACAGCTGGACTAAAGTGCTCCCAACGGGAGGGTTTGTCACCTCGCTATGCAGACGGGTTGGTGATAGCAGTTCGCAGTAGATGGTAAGTAGTACTTAGTAGCACAGAGGACGCTGCTGCCCGTTCTCCGTTATATTTCCTTAATAACCTCTACACTTGCAGGTAGAGGAGGGGTGGTGAAAACTGTATTCTGATCTGCCATCACGCAATACGCATCCGCTCTAGCATGCATCTACTTTATACGACAATTTGTCAGCTCGCAGTATGACATGACTGTGTAGCTCCCCTCCAAATCCGTTCCAGCTTTGGAACGACCACCAATAACTTTTTAATAAAAGTTATTTAAACTATAAAAGAAGATGTTATGCGGTTCTTGTATTCGTCGTTTGTGATTTTAGTGCACCATTATTCTAGTTTAGTAGATATTCAAGAATTTATAACCTCCGGTGTAAAAAATTGATTATCCACCGCGCCCCGTCCGGTAATGTACGATTTTTACTTTGGAATTCAGTCAATCCAGAGCAATGTGTAAAAACACTTTTATTTTTTATTCGCACTAAACAGAAGACACTAAGGAATATTTTCATAGCAAATATGAGGATGTATTCGGCCATACGATTAAATGCCAGCGGCACTACAAAAATTTCCTTTTAATTTATGATTTGGTTTACTTTACTAATGGTACGTTAAAAGTTATTTACGACATTTTGAACAATAACAAGTACATACATTACGCAGGCTGGAGTGCTTACAATAATGTTTTACAATCAAGAGAAGCAAGAATCTAAAGTGATAAGACGGTTCGTAGAACATTTGGCACATCCAAGCGATCAAGCGCTTGTCATCTCAATCATTAATAACCCTTCATCAGTAGTAACGCCTATCTAAGTCACGTCAGTTTCGCTTTTTAACCGACTTCAAAAAAAGGAGGAGGTTCTCAATTCGTCGGAATCTTTTTTTGATGAATACATAATAATGAGTGTCTCACTTAATGTATGCAAAGGTAGTCCAGATGTTTATCTCTCAAGATCCTCCTACGCATGTGACAATGCAAGTACTTGGTGTGTCACTTATTGTGGACGGCGAGTATGGCTTTTTAGTGCCAGTTGACTGGCTCATCACAGTAATTGATAAGTTACTTAATAATAAACTATATAATACTGATGTTTTAGTGAACCCTTCTTACCGTGAGTTTGCACCAAAAACCAATAAACATGTAAATGTTTGACAGATCGCCGTATGTGACGAATATCATACCTGTTTACTTTACGTTCGCACTTCAGATTGCAGAAAATCCAGAAAATCGGTTGAATTCTTTGACAGATTTCAGGAAGGCCGTGAATTTGTCAAACTAGTTCCCTTTCAACAAATTATATAACTCATTGTGATTTTAGTTTAGTATGAATTTGACGATAGTAAATTGTATCTCTTGAAATCGAAGTTATATTTGAGTTGCACAAAAATCTAGAGAAACTTTAAAAAATATTTTAAGTCTAGGTAATCTAATTCGCAGTCGAATGCATGCCAGACTATTAACAGTAAATATATCAGCAATTTGTTCTAATGAGCTCGCAGAATAATTAATTGTTATCATCACTTTAATCCAACCATCCATTTGATAGTTTTATTGTTTTGTGATCTATAAATTACAAAAAATTATTTCGCTTGCATTTTGAATTTAGAAAACGCTGGTTATGAAACCGGAATATATTAAAAATATCTTGCAACTAAATCTGTAGCGACTAGCTAGGTATCCTAAATAAATAAAAGGAAAAGCTGACTAACTGACTGATCTATCAACGCCACAACGCACAGCTCAGACTACTGGACAGGTTGGGCTTAAATTTGGAATGGAGATAGCTATTATGACGTAGGCATCCGCTAAGAAAGGATTTTTGAAAATTCAACCCCTGAGCGGGTAAAATAGGGGTTTGACTGAAAGGGGAGCTCACTGAATGAACACAAACCTAGCATATAAATGCTTGGTGTATTAAAGTTACTTATGATGATAAAAATAATCTTGTGGAAAGTTTCCTTTACCATGCATAATTATCTACTAAGCTTAGCTTAACAATCATCCGCTTATTTTCTGCTCGAAACGGCAGCACGGCAAACAGATTAATTAGCTTTACTACTTCTTTCTATACTAAATGTAAAACTATAGTCCGCAACAGGTCGAGATGGCAATCGGTGTATGAGGCGGGGAGACGCCCCGCACGCCCGCAAGTCATCCGCGCTCGCCCGCCCCGGGTTAGCGCAAGGGCTGTTCAGGTATGCGGGGCGTTTCCTCCCCGAATGCCATCTCGACCTGTCGCTTACTATAGATATTAGTATTGGCATTAGCACCCGTTCGCTGGCCGACATACCGGTCGTTATTATAATTCAACAAGACACATCTTGAAAACCATTTTGTCGTGTTTAATAGTTGAATTCATTTACAGGCGTTAACTTACGAATGCAAAATAATTATTATGTTAATGTTAACATTATCCTTGACAGAAATATTTTTACATCTAAACCAGATTTATGGGGACATTTTTTATACTGACTAATGTATTCAAAGTTGTTTACTTATAGACTTGGTACACAGATATACAATTATACACATTTAAACATAATATGCATGTATCTTATCTACCTATACGACTATGTAAAATGTACTTAAACTGTACATATACGATTTTAAACATATTTTCATATACATTATTATCTTATACCTACTCGAAAGTACACATAATTTAATATTATCGCAGTTTCTGAGAAGATTGATGGTCTCGAGATGTGCTGGAGGCGAATGTTAGAAGTCTCATGGAACAAATTTTGTACAAACGTTTCTATACTTCATGAACTTGGCATTAACGTCTTACGGCATTAGTACCACGAGCATATTAAAGTTCTTCGGACACGTCTCTTGGCGTAAGGTGATTCTATCGAGCCTTGTCGTGCAAGGCTAAGTGGAGGGCACCAGAGGACGAGGAAGGTCGCCCATGCGATGGATCGACCAAATTTAGTCTGTTGTGCGCGGTAGGACTTTGCACGAATCTACCAGGCTGTAAGCAGGGAGAAGTGGCGAATGCTTATAATGAGTACCTTTAACAGCTGCCCTCAAAGACGTGACTTTGGGATTACCACTTTTATACCAAGGGTGTTACCTACTACGAAGAAATTTTAGGCCATATTATTTTACAACAATTAAGAATTTAGAACAATGAAATAGGTACCAAAAAGAACCTAATGTTTTGAGGTCAGATCCAAAGCAGGAAGGAAATTTAATACTTTTTTTGTTAATGCCAGAGCATGTTGGTAATTAATTTCGTATGGTGCGATTGTACTATTCAAGCAATGATACAGTCTAGTGAACTCCAGGTCACCTAGGTCAGGTAGAATATAGAGATCACTAAACTAAACTGTATAGGCTACCCTCCTTTACAGTACATATACCTATAGGAACAAAAGGCAAACTAAGGTGGTATAAGACAAATTCTACTTAATAGGACGAACAAAACTACACTAAGATATCCAACGACCAATCAGTAGAGTAACTGGGTAAGTAGGTACATAGGTACATCATTATTTTTTCCCTCACATACATTTAATAGTTGTTTGGCTATATTTAACGATTACACCTTGCCGGCTAATCGATAATCACATGAAATAAGCTTCAAATGATTACATCATTGACGAAGATGACAACATGACGAATAACTTGATGAATTTACTAGCTAGCTTTATTACAGTATTGGGGCCGATTCTCTTGTACACAATCTCTAAACTAAACTAAATTAACAGGTCTAAATTTAGTGCCATCCTTTTCCCCAAGCAACATTATGAAAGGGATAGCATTAGATTTAGACATGCCATTTTAGTTTAGTTTAGAGATTGTGTACAATGGAATTAGCCACATTGTCCCGCTAACTTGATTATATAGGTACTGGGAATAGATGACGCATTCTTACGTAAAATACCTAAGTATTATAGGTGCAGTGTATATAACTTAACCGTACCTACCCAATATGAAAGCTTTTTTAAAGTGATAACATGTGACCATTTTCCATGGGCTTTATCACATAACAATAGAGACGCAAAATGTAAACGTTTTTTGATAGGCCCTGATCATTGACTTATATATTACTTCGTATGGACAGGGTTATTGAAAAAACAAAATGGCACCGACTCATTGATGCTTATGCACCAATGCAACCTCAGTCACGTCTGGATTTCAAACGGGTCGTTCATTAGTATCTAAGGAGTGGCGCTGATTTATTTGGTTTCTAAACCGTGAAAAAATTTGTTCGCTTGACCATATCTTGTCATTTATATCGATGGCCCTGATACATTACAAGATTGTGTTAAAACTCAAAATATTCTTTCTCAGTTCAGATAACTAGATTGATCTGTAAATCGTCAAAGGTTTGTTAGATCATGGTAATGAATCTAAAATATGGTAGAGTATAACAACAGCTAGACACGTCAAGGCTTGGCATTGTTCTAAAGTGTTTTGTAAGGGCTGACTAAAACGGACCTCCCACGAGCCTAGCCATCTAATTGATTACACTCCGTTGTCCACAAGACAAGGAAGGTCAAAGGCTGTACCGTCAATCAACCTTTTTGTCAAATTCGTCATGAGCATGAGTATCTACTATCTATACACGTAATACAATTTATTATTGACCTCCTAGGACCATTTATCAAATGACGTGTGGTCTGATTTACATTAAAAACTAGCTTATGCTCGCGACTTCAACCGCGTGGACTACACAAATTTCAAACCCCTATTTCACCCTCTTAGGGGTTGAATTTTCAAAAGTACTTTCTTAGCGGATGTCTACGTCATAATAGCTATCTGCATGCCAAATTTCAGCCCGATCCATCCAGTGGTTTGAGCTGTGCGTCGATAGATCAGTCAGTCGGTCAGTCAGAAAGCTTTTACTTTTAAGTGTAAATATAGATTTTATTTTTATTAATAGAACTTAAACTTTAAAAACTGTGGTTAGCAATTATGTAAATAAGCAAGTCAAATAATTGCTTTTGCATCGTCCAGTAACATTAAATTGAATGTAATCTTTATTATTATATCATTTTATCACAAAATTACACTAACCAGATGTTGTACTTGGTACTTAATCTTCCCACACAGAATAAGAATCATTACGAAACCAAAGCATAGCACATATTCTTTCAACCTCAAGTTCCACTCAAGAATAAGTGGTATCTCACCTCCTACGTACTTTTAACTTAATATTGAAGGTGAATCAATCGCCCACGTGGCGGCAAAAACTAGTCATCAGTACCCACTTGGTACAAAGGTAGCCGATTCGTCGTTCTGTTGTCGCAACGCCCATAATAACATATATGGACTTTTAAACGCTGCAAGTGTAGGAGGCACAGACGGCCCATACCTTGATAAAGACAAAGACAATTTAGATCTTTGTTGTTAGATAGATTGTTGTTGAGATACAAACCAAAATAATACGTCAGTATATCAGCTTCGTTAGTTTGAATACTAGGTGGGACGCACCTTATGCAATAAATACTATTAAAATACTCAAAAGGAAAAGCTGACTTACTGGCTGACTGACTGACTGACTGACTGGATGACTGATCTATCAACGCACAGCTCAAACTACTGGACGGATCGGGCTGAAATTTGGCATGCAGATAGCTGTTATGACTTAGACATCCGCTAAGAAGGTTCTTTGAAAATTCAACCCCTAAGGGAAAAAATAGGGGGTTGAAATTTGTGTACTCCACGCGGAGGCAGTCGCGGGAATAAGATAGTTATTTATTTTAAAAAAAGATTCCGACGAATTGAGAACCTCCTCCTTTTTTTGAAGTCGGTTAAAAAGATAGAAAGAAAGATATAATTCTAGATTACAATAGAATAGAAACTACTATAGGTATTCTTAGTCAGGGAATGAGATAAAATTTTCTTAGCCCAAGCCCAGCCCAGTAGACCAGCTTTACAAATAAAATAATATAAGTAAGATAAAGAAGTTTTATAAAGTTATTTTTAAACGTTAAAAAAGTTTAGCAGCGGATGCGATATGACATCTTTAACGGTGTGTAAAGTTCCGTTCGAAACACTAGGCCGCCATTAGTCTTGAGTCTTGACTGACTAATATTTATACATCACAATCAAGATACGAGCAACAAATATTTATATAAGAGGAAGTAAAGTCACAAAGATTCCAAACTTCAGATCCTTATAATGAAGCACCGCGTCTAATTATGAGAACGAGTGCTCTTACTCACCACAAGGGCTGTTCATACTCAAGGGCTTTTAAACTGAAAGCTATTTTTAACGACCATAAACTATCGAAAATATCCATAACTTTGAAAATTATAAAATACTAGCTGATGCCCGCGACTCCGTCCGCATGAAATTAGGTTTTTCAAAAATCCCGTAGGAACTCTTTGATTTTCCGGGATAAAAAGTAACTTATGTCACTCTCTATAGTCTATACTCTATACCCATACAAAAAATCACGTCAATCCGTTGCACCGTTGCGACGTGATTGAAGGACAAACCAACAAACAAACACACTTTCGCATTTATAATAAGAGTACTGATGAGCCATGTTCTTTAGCGCAAGTAGATACTGTGTATTTATACTATATGCGTTTCATACGTGAAAAATATCATAAGTTTAACGTTTCAAAAATAGCGGCCGTCTTCACATCTAAATCGCATAATACTAAAATTGATATAATAATATGAGTTGTCGGCCAGTAAAATAACCGAAGATTGGATTTCCTATAACACAATGAAAACCATCCGCAATCATTTGAAAGGGTTTGAAATACCGATACCTCTAAAGCAACGGTTCGTTGCCGCAAAAGGCTATATTTCACACAACGTATGGCCTATTGTATGTTACTCTATGACAAATTGTACCGGCTGAAAACACACACATACTTCGTTACCAATGTACAATGTACATACTTAATAAGTACAACATTTAGTTTAGTTAAAAGCAGAAGTTGCGTAAGCAAGCCCTAAATTATCAAATTAAACTTAATTACTAAAAGCGAAAGTTTAAAATATTTCGGTAAATCAAGATAACGTCATAATGAAATCAATAGATGTAGATTCGAAATAAATTTTGTTTTGATCAAATCAATTATACCAAAATTCAAAGAGTCAACGCAATCAGATCAGAATAGGTACGTATTATTTAGCCTATGGATAAAGCAGATCATAAGAAATTATCTCTATGTATATTATATCTTCAAATATAATATACAACAACTAGTAAACAACCGTGTGCTCATAATTCGAATATAATATGTACTTGTATAACTGGATAACTGCTATTCGTAGGAGTTACTAGTAACCTAATGATAATGCATACAATCTCATAAAGTAGCATGATTCTTGTCTTAAGTGCCCGGTTCGCCTCCAGACCCTCCATTATAATAAGCTTCGCATTGTTTTCAGAGCAAAATGCCTTATAGATTATGTCACTCTTGGTCGTATCTCGATGAGGATAAAGGGATCAACACGAGGCCAGGTTTTGTTTTCAAGTATGTTAAAATCTAATAGTATGCAACTATGTCGACGGCCATGTTTTCAGTTTCAATTGTTATAATATTAAAATGTGTTTATTTATAACACAATGTATCTGATTTCTTTTTCGTATTGTACATATTATTATGTATCGTGGCACTTAATTGAAATATATAAACTGTTCCATTATTATTTAGCATATTTTGATATTATAAAATATAGATTTTGTGATGAACATCAATGCACACCAAAGCGATGTGTTTATTTTAGTATTGAAACAGCCCTGGTTAAAAACTATAGTTTGATAAAGTAAAATACTGGCTTTTACAATTTGAAACAGCTGTAATAAAGTGAAATAAATTACAGCATTGTTTTATCTCTGCCTAAGCACAAAGGGCGGTTGATCCTTGATGCTAACTCTGAGCATGCTTCTGTAATTTGAGATGTCTGCAACCACTCCAACTACGCACACTTGAGAGTAGCTATAAACAATCACACTCCTAAAATAGATCCTATTACGAAAGCAATTGAATTCAATGTCGAAGTTGAAGCACCAATAAAGGTCTTTATAGAAGTGTGATTTAGATTTCGAGATATTAAAGTAAGATTACAAATATATGCCTCTATTGTAATGACAGCATTGATGGCCTATTCTTACACGACAGCTTATTTTAATAAATAATCGAAGAACTTATAAGGTTAAAGAGGGGAGGGATTTCATGGAGCTCTAAAAGCATCAAGATTTTTAAAACATTATTTTCTCTAATACGTGATTTTACTTGTTCTTAATGTTAAATATCATAAAAATCAGAATGGAGAACTCTACAAGCTTAACGCAGTACACACTGAATGAGAAGAACAAAACAAAAAATACAGAAACTAACGGTCGTTCTTTTGTTTAGTCACCGCGGAAATTGTGCAAGACGGGAATCATTTTGCAAGAAACGTAATAAATAGTCAATTTACTGTAACAACGTCTTGCAAGAGAAGAATAGTACTCTATAGACACATACCTAATAACGGGTTTTATAACATATTTTACAATTCAATAAAAATTTATGTGCTAATTAAAGAGACCGTAAATTCATCGTCAAGCTTCTTTCATTTAATAATCTAAAATTCGGCACTGCATTTTCGCTGCTGTCTGGTAGACACGTATTTTAGGTCACTTGATTAACGACTGTTTTCCTGCTGTTGCTTCATTAAATGTTAAGCATATTCCGGGAATATTAATAGTTGACGTCTTGCCCTAGTTTTATTTAGTCACTTTGATACAGCCTTTTCTAGCTAAAATATTTAGGTATTAATAATTATTCCTATAACACTTTGATGATTAATGAATCTTCAACTAATAATATTATTCATATTGCTTTTAAAAGCTTTATGCAATAAAAACATGTTTTATCAATATGGGCCATTGCGATTAATAAAAGCATTAAAAATTAAAATCTCGTGAGCATAAACAGTGCCCTTGCAACCGATTAGACAAGAATGTCGTTAATTTTAATGATTCACAGGATTCAATATCGTGTTAGTTTTTTTAGGGTTCTGTACCCGAATGGTGTCAACGGGATTACTAATGCTCCGATCTCAGTAGGTACATCTGCTCGTCCGTCTGTCTGTCAGCGGTCTGTGTCTCATGAACCTTAGGCACGTGCCTTAGGTAAATAGGACATAGGTAGAGAGTTGAAATTTTCACAGAGTTTATATTACTATTTTTTATTACATATAACAGACCCGAGATTCACATGACCAGAAGTGTAATCAATGTTAGCGCTGGACCCAGACGACGGGGAAGACCTCGACAAAGCTGGATGTCAGTCATATTGAACGATCTTAAAACAGCCCAAATTGACCCCATGACGACCCAAAATAGAACAACTTGGAGAAATATGGTTAGGAGACCCGACCCCAACTAACATGGGAAAAGGCTAAGCATATATATATTTTATTATAGTTGTTATATGTAAAATATATATATATATATATATATATTACATATATAATATAATATATATATATATATATAACGTATAACAACTATAAAAATAAATAAAATACTTGGCGAATTTCAAAATGACCGCCATGAAAATTAAAAAAAATTCAAAGTACAGTGTTATATCTTCTACAATAGTACGGAACCCTTCGTGTGCGAGTCCGTCTCGCACTTGACCGGTTTTTTAGGATACAGAAATTAATATTAGCGTAACACCCTTTCAAATGCCAGTCGAAGAACGTTGTAAAAAATGAATAGGACTCTTTTGTAATTCCATAGTAAACCTGCCAGTGGGGCCCAGGGGATATTGTTACACCTGTTGGCGATACTTTATACACACAAGGTTTTTGAGCAGTTTTTTAATTTTTGGAAAAAAACTTTTATTATTTGTGTGATAAGTTAACTAAACTTTTACAGTTTAGTGATATTCTCGTAAGTTTCTAATTTAAATGTCTTAAGTCTATGGAAAATGATTTAGTGAAATTAAAAATATTATTAATTGTACCATGAATAATTCCTTAATTAACTTTTTGTAAGGGTGACTGTTTATTATTTACAAGAAATTCGTAATGTCTAACAGGAGTTCGTTTTTGCTCGGCGGCATTTCACGGTCTTTCGTTTATTAAATTATGTTTTATGATATTAAACACATAAAGACTCCAAACCGGCTGGAAGATACTATAGTCATTACGTCTTTATGCGATATATTTACTTTATTATTAGTTATCTCATACAATCTCAATGTGATGTCATCACTCATCATCGTGTAGTGTTAACAAGTTCTAAATTAATACATTTATAGTACGCGACAGGTCGAGATAGCTATCGGGTAGGAAACGCCCCGCACACCCGCACAGCCCCCGCGCTTACCCGGTGCGGGCGAGCGCGGCTGACATCCGGGTGTGCGGAACGTCCCCCCGCCTCATAACCCGATTGCCATCTCAACCAGTCGCGGACTATACCTACCGCAAGTAAATTATACTTACTCTCTAGACAATTATTATTTATTTGTACGCACGTAATCAATGTCTGGCTTTTATCAATGGCCATAGTAGATACTTATAAACATAATGAACATGATTCGTGAATTCAAAGACATAATATTAAACAGAAGCGACCAAACTGTTGAGCTATTAGCTATTAGTGATCATTATCTAATAGCCACTGAATTACGTTACGAAACAATGTTTTTAGTTAACATATTATTACAATTATAAAGTGATTTTAAATAATTTCAAGACTATAAAATGCATAATTTTATTAACGCTTTAAGAAAGACAATATCTGAAACAGTTACCAAAACTTATATACCTACTACTGTGGAACGGATTCACAAAAAAGCGATGGAAACTACAAGGTTTTGATGATTATAATGCGATAGAAACAAGCAAACTTGTCACAATCACAAGTTCAAGGCAAAATCTGAGGAGGCTGCCTTTCTGTTGTCTACCTTTTGAATCAAGAACCAACGTTGTAAAGTTCAAATTCGTTCGCGCGAGCAGTTCCGCATCGCTACAATAAACGTTTCAAAACTGCAATCACAAATTGTTACGTGGCATGGACGGCACCAACCTGATTGTACCGTTAAGTGAGACGCGCAGAACTGACCTAGTGCCGGGAAAGTTATCAGGGACGACCGTGTTCCGCTTAAAGGCATGATATACTGTCCCAACGTTTAAATCGGACTTAATAATATGTGACCTTAAACGTGATATACTTCTCCGTAGGTTCAGCAATAACAATATTAATTAATATAGTAAGACCAGAATCTCATGGTAAATAGGCATAGGCAAATTTTTGGCATAATCACGAAATTTATATATTTAAAAAAACCAAATATTTTTTTCTATGACACTGAGTAACGATATTCACCACAGAGTACTAGGTATATACGAGTACATAGGATATTCACAAAGTACAGTATTGCTAACTTTGGAATTTACATTTTCGTATTTTTCATGAGATTCTGGTCTACTTATAGCCTCTCGAGTCGCGACCGAATATCAAAAGATTAGCCAACTGCGCGGGAGATATTACAGTGCACAATAATTAGGGTGCAATCCCTAATCCCTCCATTGCATAGCTCGATGGGACGGAAATCCAACACAACTGGAGAGAGATCAGGCTCAGGATCACCGACTTTATGTACTCTCTGAGGCATGGAGGTGAAAGACCACCAATTTCCTAACTCTGGGCTAGTTATGTAACTATTTTTGGCCCAACCAGGGAATCGAAACCGAGACCTCGGCATCCGCAGTCGAACAGCACTAGACTAACGAGCAGATAGCAGTACAACGTATCATTAAATGATGATAAAATCTCCAACAAATCTAAGCTGATGTCATATCACTAAATAGAACAGGACATCCTAATAAACGTTTTACCGTAACAACCTAGCACCTTATAGATTCTTACGAGATATCTTGTAGAACGGTCACACGTGTCATATCGTTCTCTCTTAATGAACATTAATTCGTTGCAAGTGGAACTGATTCAATTGCTATCAGCATTTAGAGGTGGCATTGACCTTTATCGAAACAATTTGTATCAGTTAGCTAGAGACCTGAGCATTCAGACAGTGACCTCATTATTTTTGTAAATCGCACACTCCAAAGTGACACAAGGAATTCGAAAATATTGACCATTAATGTTAGAAAATATTAGGTATGTGGTCTGATTGCATCCATAATTTTATTATACTGTAACGCTGGATGTTTTATAACCTATTACTAATCTTACAATTAATATGAAAGAAAGTGTGTCTGTTTGTTCTTTCAACGGCTCATCCATTTAATGGATTTTGACAAAAGGTACAGAGTTAGCATGCATCCCGGGAACGTACTATGTAGTCTACATTTTTGTGAGAAAAATCATGAGTTCCTATAATATTTTTAAAAACCTAAAGTCGCGGGCATCATCTATTTAAAAATATTTTTAGCAACTGTTATTTTACTTGCAGAAAACTACTGTTTCATAAATGTAAACAATAGGTATTACTCGTATTTTAGTTGATAAACTAAACAACAGCTAAAATCAACGGCATAAAATTTACCAAAAGTGACGGAATGCAGAAATGATAATGCAAATGGAATTGTAGAAAGTGCGACTGAATTTAGGCCTTTGGAAAGACAGGAATAGCAGGGCAGGGAGTTCCCAATGTGCGTAGATTAAGTATATTTATAGTTGCATACGGGGTCGATGTTCCGCGCTCGTCTCCCACGCCGCACCACCGCGCGCGCCGGGACGAACATCCAGGAGTTAGAATATTGATTTCGCTAATCTTTTCTTTCCATATAGATTTTTATTCAAATAAACTTTTAGAAGTACTTTTGTAAAGTTTCAAGTTCTAGATCCAGCAGTTTGAGTTGAACTAGCTGATTGGATAGATAGCTGAATTTAGAAAATCAGCGTGGGGGTGGAATATCTAAAAGTCCTGAAACACGTATTTCTTCATTACAAAATGACGGACTTTCATACAAACTTCCATCCCTTATTTAACCCTTAGTTTTAGGCATTGAACAATCCTTCCTTAGTGAGTGCCTAGGTTGTAAAAGGAACCTACTGTCAAAATTTCATGTTTAGCTGCCCCCAGCTGTTTAGGCTGTGCGTTGATAGATCAGTCTGTCAGTCAGAACAAGTATTTTTATTAATTAGTTTACTATAGGCGCCCGCTTGACCCCGATGTAGCGTAAGATGGGCCGGACCATCATTTGCCTAGAGGGTGCCTATTCACTCTTAGTATAGGATCCCGCTATAGAACGACCTTCACCGCGCTGGTTAATGGATGAAACGTATTTTATATTCAATTTAATATGTCAATAAATATATTGCATATGGGTTGCCTAAAAAATTTCAGTCCAGGATAATTCATTAATAATAATTTTTTTTTTTAAATCATTTCACAAATTCCATACCAATCGAAAGTATTAAGCCCATAGAATATGCAAACGTTGGGTTAATGAAATAATGTTTATTTTCATTTAACTTTAATTCATTAACGCGGTGCAAGTTACTATTATCGATTTATCTGCTTATACCTGCCTAGTGCCTACCCGGGGGAAAAAATAACGTTGGCATATTCTATGGGCTTTATACTTTCGATTGGTATGGAATTTGTCAATTAAACAATCCGGTGAAATCATTTAATTTTTTTTTTAAATTATTAATTAATCATATACTGGACTGAAATTTTGTAGGCAACATATTTAATGAAGGTGAAGGTCGTTCTATAGCGGGATCTTAGACCATCTTGTTTTACCCGGCTTATAAATTGGCAGGATATTAGATCATATTTTGGAACACAAGATGGCAATCACGAACCGGACCTAAAATTTATAGATTAATAAAATTAAAGATCACTTCGTTTGTTAGAATTATGATGCATTTCCGGTAAATAATTAAAAAGGGTACAAACATTTTAAAGTTTATATTTAAATTAGTCGATAAACCAAAATATTATACTGTCTCGATTCGGTCCAAGGTAAGCAAGATTTTTAACTTAGTCATCCAAATACAATATTTTTAAACCTAGTGCAAATAAGCGCTATTTGTCTAAGAACTACTACATAATATACGGTATACCGACATTACAAATTTAATAAATGTTCGACTTAAGGATTATTTATGACTAGGTACTCCGTATTTTATAATTTTTATAGTGTTTTACCTACACTTCAAGGTATTTAACATTATTTAGGTACTCCGTACTTCATAACAGATCGTTATCGTCATCAACAAATACAATTTTAGTAAATAAATAATTACATACTATGTAATTAAAGATTATATAGGCTTTTAATAGGCACTAAAGATCGTTAAGGCAAGTGTTAAGACATACGGCTACGTCAGACGGAACTATAGTACCTAGGTACGCGATAGCCCACAAGTCGAGATGGTAGGTACCTAATCGGGGAGGGAACGCCCCGCACACCCGCACAGCCCCCTCGCTAACACAGTGCGGGCGAGCACGGGCGACGTGCGGGTGTGCGGGGCATCCCACCACCTCATATCCCGATTGCTATTTCGATCTGTCGCCGACTATACTTACCTACTACGGTCTGCACCTGGACTACAATCCAACTACAAAATTGCAGTTGGGATGCAGTTTTATAGCAGAAGTCACTGTATCGCAACTACCGCGTGCAGTCGCGTCGGTAAGCAGTTGCCACTATGTGACCCCGACACTTCATACAAGCGAACATTAATACTGAAATTCATAGTCAAGATGGGAGCTTCTTTAGGAGACCACTCAGATGACATGTGTCATTTAACATTTTCAATCTTTATGCACTGCATTAAAGTTGTCAGACACATGTCGTCTGAATTGTCCCCTAAAGAAGCCCCTATCTTAACTATGAATTTCAGTGTTAATCATCTACTATTGACAAGGACAGCGCCATAGTAAATCGAGCGGGACAAGGACAATATATTACATACTACTACCAACTAGGCGTGCCCTTATAAATTTCGGGCGTGGGAAGAGTGAGTAAAGTAGGTTATAGGTAATAGTTAGTATCTGCTCTGTGCTTGTACTAAAACTGCAAGCCGCATTGTGCCGTACCTATTACCTAGTTGACATAAAAAAAACTTGTTATTCTTGTTCACGTTAAGTCATATTGATACTGGTATTCATAGGTATTAATGTTCAACATTCGAGATTATTTGCAGATTGAAGTAGTCAAGGAGGTCACTCATAAGTATAGGTATTGAAATTAACAAAAGACACGTGTAAATAATAAAAATTTTGAGCCATGAATAACAAATTATGCATCACAATAATCTAGAAGTGATACTTAGGTACAATGCTAGAAATCATGAAAGTGGAGTTGTTAATACAACGACGGTTCGTGCATTGCCTATTACGGTGATGGTGCGGCTTACGACAGCTACGACCCTTGTCCAAAACTAGGTTGCATCACTTATGTGGAGCCTGTGGACATGTAAACCTACACCCGCTATGACTCATCTCATATATCATTTCAAGTTAGACGTATTTCAAATAGAAACTTACAAACAAGTGCAACTTCAGAAATAGAACGTGAGAATAAAATATATATTTAAAACATTTTATTTATTCGTCATTGGATATATTATTATATTAGCTTTATAATAATATGTATAATCAATAGATAGACCAATAGAAGAATTTGGTAAAACTACATTTCAATTATCAATGACTATTCTCTTAGTTGATTAAGTGATTGCGACGCATATTAATAAAAGTTACCCATTGAGTCATTAATCTTACTGCTTTAATAAAGATAATTAAAAAAAACACAAATAAAACATATCTTAAAAGATTTTATTTCTTTACGACATTCTAGTTTCTGGAAGGATACGTAGATGGCGAAGTTATTAAAATAGTGATTTATTTATTTTATTGCAAATGATTATAGTATTATAAACGAAAATATTAAATAATATTTGAGTTTTGGGTGCAATAAAGAATATACATACATAGTACATACATACATTATTTTTAAAGATTTAATATTTTACATAATTTTTAAATATTTTAAGTCGTTACAATATCGGCAGGCTATAAAAATAAAATAGCGTTTCATAATAAATACCTACTTATTGATTTGTCTGCGTCACTGCAAAACTAATAAGGTATATGATATAGTAGACAGATTGTGTGGTAGATAGTGCATGCTTTTACTTTTCTCAGACTCCGATAACAGATATGTTCTGGTCATTGAACCCTAGATCTAGATCAAATGTAACGAACTATTTATTCTTCTTTACTTGGTCCATATATTATGATCCCTAGGTAGATAGGTATATAAAATTTTACTGACTATCCAGTCGATTAGTTTCATTTCAACAAGTTGTCATAACATCCCACTCCGTGTAAATGGCACACTACTAACCATTACTAACAAGCTATTCTAAGAGCGAAAGACAACTATTATTATAAAAATAATAAGAAGATAAGACTCTGTTGTTTAGAACAAACAACATACGTAAGTAGTTAACACCCGTTTCCCGAAAAACGTTATTTCTTTAGACGAAAATAAATCTAAACTTGCTAATTACTCTTTGGACCGAGTCCCACCAAGATAAACAGCTAACTTCAGCCAAAAATATACAAGATGGCGTCGAGTTCATAATAAAACAATTTAATGGGCCAGCGCGTTTTCCGCGGTGACGAAATCTGCTGCGACGCATCTAAATTGTATAACTCTCGGAAAGTATAATATCTACAGTAAAATATCTAGCGATCAGAAATGAGCTTATCAATACCTAAATGTCTATTGATTTAATTACTAAAGCCGAAAGAAAAGTCCAGAAATTCACTGTTAAATATTTTTTATATAGGTAATTCTGATAAATTGCCATCAATCCATAATGCAACCATTGTAGATATAATATATAGACTGTATATGCTGTAAAATATCAAAACATATCGTGTCTGTATGGAATTGTTTAGAATTCAGATCTCTCTGGTATCTATAGTTTAACTGAAACCTAGCCAAACAATAATATTTAGTGTAAGGTACTTAGTTAATTTTGACATCATGATCAACCCATCGCCAGCTCACTACAGAGCACGGGCCTCCTCTCAGAGTGAGGAGGCCCGTCATCAATCAATATACATATTTATTACTAATAGAGTTTAATGGTTATCTATACTTTTACTTTCACTTATAATACCACAAGAGCTTCAAAATTATCGGGTATTTTCGGAAATGCCAGATAATTTTGAAGCTCGTGTGGTATTCGGGGGATTATTTTTCCGTCCCAAATGTCGGCCAAAATCTCCAATTTTCACAATTTAATTCAACCTGTCAGTTTGACGTGTGGACTTCAACTACCAGAGAAAATTTTCAAAAAATTATCAGTATAATACCATGTAGGTTGTACCACGTGACGTCGAATGGTGCAATTCTATTGGTCGACATTTGGGTCGGAAAAATAATCCATAAAATCTGACATTATAACTATTGAATCTTGTAATTAATTTTCATGTGTATCGACTTTCTTTTTTATAGACTTCGTTACGAACGTCTATATCGTTGCTTGTAAATCAAGTTTGCCTCATAAGAACTTCCTATATCTTCCATCTTAGAAGTGAAGGAAGCAAAAGGCAAGATTTATAGACGCCTTTCGCTACCATTCAAGGATTAGAGTTCTTGTTAATGTTTAGATCTCAGAACTGTTATGCAACAAAAAACCGGCCAAGTGCAAGTCAGGCTCGCGCAGCGAGGGTTCCGTACTACAGTCGTATTTTTTCGACATTTTGCACGATAATTCAAAAACTATGATGCACAAAAATAAATAAAAATCTGTTTTAGAATGCACAGGTGAAGCCCTTTCATATGATACCCCTCTTGATATAGTTATCTTACTTCGAAAATTGAAAATACTAATTATTAGTTTATGACCACAATTTAATTTTTTTTTGTGTGATTTAACCACAAATTCACGGTTTTCAGATCTCGCCCCTAATGCCAGCTAAAAGACCCAGCTACCTGCCAAATTTCATGATTCTAGGTCAACGGGAAGTACCCTGTAGGTTTCTTGACAGACCGACAGACAGACAGACAGACAACAAAGTGATCCTATAAGGGTTCCGTTTTTCCTTTTGAGGTACGGAATCCTAAAAAAGCACACTGTATAGTATTTTACTTAAAAAACGCAAGTAAAAAATCAGTTCCTTTCAAATTATCAATATTATGTAGGTTAATGGCTATAGATAAATCTGAAGTTTATGCCAAATTGATTAAAAAATATTAATTTCACAACCTTTGCCATTTCACTACGTGGAAGTACACACAAAAGCAGCGTCGATAGTGAATACGAACAAGTCAATAACCGGAACGCTGTCACAAAGTATTTCTAGTAATAACCGTGTGTTTCCTCTAACCTAGCAGGGCATTGGGCACGAATCTGGATTGTTTACGCGCGATGGTACAGGCGTGCCGGAAGCGCCGGAACCTCGCGTCATTGGCTCGAAAACGAACAGGGATGTCACCCGTGTTCAAAACGGGGGAATAGCTCCCTCAGGTACCTACTCTCATTCATAGATGTGTGGGGGAATAGCTCCCGCTCCCTCAGGTACTCTCATTGATATTATGTTCAAATTATTATATCAGTACCCTAATTATAAATGCGAAAGTGTTTGTTTGTTGGTTTGTCCTTCAATCACGTCGCAACGGTGCAACGGATTGGCGTGTTTTTTTTTTGTATGGGTATAGATAAGGACCTGGAGAGTGACATAGGCTACTTTTTATGCCGAAAAATCAAAGAGTTCCCACGGGATTTTTTGAACCTAAATCCACATCGGGCATCAGCTAGTAATTGAGTAATTTGAAAATATCGTGAACATTGAATGGGACTGGAAAAAATCTCTATTTAGAAATAATCATTTCCAATGTAAATTAATTCATTATTACTTAAAGTAAGTACAATTATGGTACATCAGTACCGATATTATAAATGCGAAAGTGTGTCCAATACTCTGGTTCTCCGACGTCCAAGCATCTCATATAGCTCTCTCGATCGCCCGTACCCAATACAATATTCGGTAAAGTAACAAGTAAAAAATTTGAATTCGAAGGTAAAATTCCCACTACCACCCACAAACTACTTCGGTTCACTGATTTGGGACAAGCACCAAGTGCCATTAGGCACTCCCATCCTGGGCATCTTGATTTTTATTACTACAACCCCGCCTTGCATTGTTTTGGGTTTTAATGACGTCTATGCAATACTATTCCTACTAGAGGAAGCATCAATCTATGAGGCAAGCACATAAATCTCGACACTGAAGACAATTACACAATGACTATTCAGCTATTAGAGAGAGCCAGCGCGTGCCAGACCTTCGTTATTTTATAAAAGCTGAAAGTTTCTCTGCGTATTGTCCCCAACACAGGGAGGAACGATCAGCGACTAAGTATGAAGCTTGGATGAATATGTTTTTATTTTAACAATTTGTTAAACTTTAAGTGTGTCTGGTAGGAGGTTGCCACCAGGGGATATGTCTAAGATTTTATTCCGAAGAAAATATAATATTAAAGACTTTATTACTTACTATATTGACGAATTACTTTGACGTAAAACTTTTTTACACATTTATTACCTGTTATCTCCCAAAGCCACCATGATTCAAACTTCATGTTCACTGATCGTCCCTCCCTGTTTTGGGGATATGCAGAGAAACTTTCAGATTTTATAAAATAACGAAGGTCTGGTCCTCGCTGGCTCTTAGTCCATAAGGCAGGCATTGAGCAGGAAAATTTTTCGTAATTACAATCGTAATAAACTTTATAATGACATTTTAATTACTCACGACACTTGATTGTCTACGTGGTTGGTGGTGACGTACCTGCAACATGAAAAAGATACTATTATTGTCTGTTGGTTTGATTGCCTTTGATTATTACGAAAAAAAAAATTGTAGCGAATTCCAACAAGTATGATGAAACTTGAAAGTCTCTATTTTAGCTATTTTAGTATCATCCGCCAAGCACTCTCTTCCAGATGTTTAAATAAAAAATATCTATCACTAAGATATGAAAAATGTTACATTCATATAAACATAGCCCTCATTTCATTTGTGTCAGCTAAAATTCGTTCTTAATTTCAGTATTATATTAAGGTTGAGATTACTTTGAAACTAAAACAATTTAATCTTTCAGGGAAATTAAACTGACGCCTATGAGCAATTAGTTACGGAATTCCATGAGGACGTTTGATATTTTTAAGCAGAAATCGAGTTCATGCGGTCGTTACTTTTATTTAAAACTAGCTTATGCTCGCGACTTCCTCCCCGTGGATTACATAAATTTCAAACTCCTATTTTACCCGTTAATGGGTTGAATTTTTAAAAAATCCTTTCTTAACGGATGCCTTCGTCATTAATAGCATGCCAAGTTTCAGCTCGATCCGTCCCGTAGTTTGAGCTGTGCGTTGATCAGTCAGTCAGCTTTTTCTTTCATGTAGGTATGTAGAAGAAGTTAGGAAGACTGCTTATTCCCGTGACTTCATAGTTCGGGTCTACGTTACAGATAGTTAGTTTCTGGCTGCACCAGTTTTACGCTGTGCGTCTTCTGACAATCAATCACTTACATTATAAGATCACAGTACCTACAGCTTATTAGGGTTCCGTACCCGAAGGTTGGCAATTACATTACCCTATTACTATGCCTCCGGTGTGCGTTTGTCCACCCGTCTGGCTATCAGCGGCATGTATCTCGAGAACGGTTATAGGTAGACAGTTCAAAATTTTCACAATGTGTATTTTATATTGCCACTATAACAAAAATTAATAAAAATTTCAAAAAGGTCGCCATGAAAATGAAAAAAAAATCTTTTACGATGGTACGGAACACATCCTGTGCGAAACTGACTTTACCGATTTTCATTTATAGATTGGTAAAAGATATTACAGAGGTTAGTGCAATGAGAACCTATTCAATAGCTAATATAATCCATACTAATATTGTAAATGCGAAAGTGTGCCTGTCTGTCAGCTAGCTTTTCACAGCCCATCCGTTCTACCGATTTTGACGAAATTTGGTACAGTGATAGCTATGTATAATATGGATGTGAGTGAAGCTTGGAAAGCAAGCAAGAACTATAATATAAGGCAAAAAGGCAATAAATACTCAAGTTAAGAGCAAGTAATCGTAAAATAGGGGAGCGTTATCGTTCTCACACTCACAGTGCTCAATGGATTCACCGTTAAATATCAAATGAAATGCAGGAGAGGTCGATATTGCTATGCGGGTTTTTTAGTTAACTTTTTAACTTTATCAGTTCAGAAAAATAATTTTAGTCTGCAGTCTTGTGATTGAAAGTAAAATTCATCCTTAAAAATTAGTATTTTTAAAATCCATTTCATTTCATTATAGATACATTTTTTTTTTAATTTTTCGAGAAAATCTGTAATTGGTCATACTTCTGTAATTAGCATTTAAGAAACTTATTGTATTATTTCGCTGTTGATTTTCCTATAATAAATAAAATAAAAAAATAAAAAAATAGGATAGGATGGTAGGTATCAAAAGATGTCCAGTGCTACAATTGCTAGCTATAAAATTACCTTCGATATTTAAGGAGAAATAACGGTAACTTATGAAGTGGACAATCCTAATCCTAATAATATTATAAATGTGAAAGTGTGGATGTTTGTTACTCAATCACGCAAAAACTACTGAACGGATTGGATTTGAAATTTAGAATGGATATGGATATAAGACCTGGAGAGTGCCTTTTTATCCCGAAAAATCAAAGAGTTCCCGCAGGATTTTGAGTTTCATATTAAACTTGTCAGCATAATATAATAGCAACCGAAAAGACATAAATACCTATCTTATCGTAGTAGGTAAGAGTATGTATCAAAAATAAAAAGATACTCTGAAGCTATTTAAAAAATTTGCTATAAAAATTTCTCGATTACAAGTTTCTGGCTCCGATCCAGATGCAGCGTTTTTATTAGAATTGCCGTCGAACTTTCTTCTTAAAATTCTTGTGACTAATTTATGAACAAAATAATCATATAAAAATAAAATTTTTGCGTAGGTTAACTTTTTTTAAACTAGTTGACCATGTAGCTAAGATAGTAGAAAAGGTAAAAAGGTTAAAAAAAATAAGTCATATTTTTTTCAATAGTATGGTACTATAATATTATGTAATTCTATATTAACTGTGTCATAAAAAAGAAACGTATTGTAGGATCTTTTTTATGCTGCTAGTTTGACAAAAAATGAGTTTTAAGCAATAAGTCATTGGTTTTAAGTTACAACAACGCGGGGGATTTTCTAACCCAAATTTTGTAAACACACTACAAACAAGTAAGAAAAACGTGGCACAGTTAATTTAAAACCATGAAACTAGAAGTACCGAGACAGCTGACAGATATCTAATCTAGATTGGATTAGTCCCCGCTAGGCTCCGAGGCGCAGCGGAGACCAATCCGTAAACAAAGCAGATAACATTATATAAAAAATGGTAAAATATATAATTTGTTGACGTCATACTGTTTCATAGATAGATATTCCAACGTTTCAGAAGTACAGTAGCGTATTTACAAATGGAGCAAAGTAGGTAGAAATAATTAAATTAACACATGTCGCGGTCGTCTCGTCGTGGGCGAGCGAGCAAGAGCTTGATTTAAGAGTAGTGTTAGAACGTAATAGTAACATCTGAAATAGACAAGGAGGAGTGAGATGATAACAATCTATCAGCTACATAAATAGGAGACAACAGCAAACTGCGGCTAACTTCTCTTCGATGAGTCACTGAATCACGCATGGCATTTATAGTCACGGTCTGAAGAAGCTAACTTTTGCGATTGAATAATATTTTTTAGGCAATGTTTATATTATTGAAAATCTTAATAATGTTCCGAGCGTAGCGCACGAGGTAAGCAGCAAGAGGTATTTCACGTAGGAATTCTTAAATAAATATTAACTTACAATTATTGACAAATTTATGACGCTTAGTCGCTTAGTTAAATCGGGCACCAATGGGCACCAGCTTGCACAATCGCATGAATGAATCTGTAAACATTGTGCGTTAACCAAATTGCTTAACGCGAAATGAATGGGACCCTTAAGCTCATACATACAGAGCCGACGGCCGACCGGCGCCGGCGCATCCCACACGTGTGGCGTAACAGAGGCACTTTCAACATTGACTGTTTGCGGTGCTACTTAATAACAGCCGCTCTATCGATTTATTGAAAACCAATATTTCGAATCTGTGTGAAAAATAACCATTTTTAGGACGTGCACAGGTTTTGGAGCCAGTGTATCTATTAGTTAGTTAGATCTCTGCCTATTAGGCTTATTTCGTAACTAGATGATGCCCGCGACTTCGTCCGCGTGGATTTAGGTTTTTGAAAATCCCTTGGGAACTCTTTGATTTTCCGGGATAAAAGTAACGTATGTCCTTCCCCGGGATGCAAGCTATCGCGGTACCAAATTTCGTCAAAATCGGTTGAACGGATAGACCGTGAAAGACTAGCAGACAGACAGACACACTTTCGCATTTATAATATTAGTATGGATTTAACTTAATTCTCTTCTCTTAATCTTACGGATGTAAATTGATTATTGATATTTCAAAATCATCGTGTTAATCGTGGTAGGTATGTATCTACCCAACCCATTATTTAGATGATAATAAGATTTTAGCTATTCCAAGTAGGATAGATAGTGTTTTATGCCTCTATGCACGCCACGGTATTGCTATCATCTCCTTAATGCTACTTCCCACATTGGATGTAGCAGTTTTTAAGCCCAAAATAAAATAATAAATTATACCTATTATGAAACGGATTGTTGTATTGAAACTATGACTGTGATCAACAAGTTATAATGTCGCCACCTACAAGCATTCGTAGAAAGTTGAAGAACTAGACTGGCCCAGATCGGACGAATAACGACACCGTTCGAAATCACTCTTGTTTTGGTTTTCACTCGACGGAAGCAATACAGAAAGCTTATGAGAACGCAGCGCGGTCATTGACCATTTTGCCATAATATATAACATCTACAGAATAGGTATTTATAAATGCAGATCTTATTTATAAGAACTCTAACTTTAAAAAAAAAATCTTTTTTAATCGTATAAACTTTTACAAGTACTTACGAATAGTCGGATGCATCTACCACTGGTTCGGAATGCCTTTGATCAGAGAATTGACAGATTTTGATCTGACAGATCTCTATCTATCTGGCGCTCACGCAGATCAAAATCTACTCTATGTCCAAACATTATTAAAAAACCGGCCAAGTGCGAGTCAGACTCGCGCACCGAGGCGAGGGTTACCGCACGCGTACTCGGGTATTATTTTCGACATTTTACACAAATGCTTGAATGTTTCTGACATCCAATGATTATGACTGGCGCGTGAGTCGATTCCAACGCGTTCCGGACATAAGAAAGTTGTATCTATAGTACGCGACAAGTCGAAATAGCAATCAGGGAGGGAATGTCCCGCACACCCGCACAGCCCCAACGCTAACCCGGTGCGGGCGAGCGCGGGTGACGTGCGGGTGTGCGGGGCATCCCCCGCCTCATACCCCGATTGCCATCTCAACCTGTCGCAGACTATACCTACATACATATAATATAAAATTTATTCCGAATCATGTTATCATCACAAATCAAATAAAATTTTAATAAATTTATACCTACTCATGTAAATACAGAAATACTATAAACATACTTACAATAAAATAACAAGTTCGGCCCAACGCGTTCGCACAGTGCACGAATCGCGATTAGTTTGAAGCGTGAAGGCCGGGGAGCAAGCGATATCGCGGGAACAAAAGGTGAACAATATAAACTAATTTCCACTTTATTATATCACAAACGCAGCAACTACCTAATTTGTGACGTATTGCCAAGTTGCGATAAAAGTATAGTTAAGGCAGAGTGCGTGATTAACTAATATACTTACCATAATATAATGTCCGAATTTAATAAAAACAGAAGTACAACCAATAAAAATAAGGACATACAAAAGTTATAAATCATCAAAAATAAAATTAAACTTCTTTTAGTAAGGTATTTACCAGTCTATTTAGACAGATGTCCTATATTTAGTACCTACTTTAAATCATGGTACAAAGAAAGATTTGTAGTTTGTGGCAGAGTTGTTGCGGACGCCAATATTTTGACATTCGTGGATGCGGATGCAGATGTCTGAATTAATGCGAATGTGCCGCATTTGCGGATGCTGATGCGAATATCCGTAACACCCCTGTTGGGTACCATTGTACACTTCTAGCAAACACGCGCGAGGCACGCGCCACTCAGGTCTGGCCCACTTTATTTGCAGATCGTTACTTGTTGCAAATATGAATCCGCATCCGTAAAAGCTCTGCATTAATCAATGCGGACGCTGATGTCTGAATTAATGCGAATGTTCCGTATTTGCGGATGCAAATATCCGTAACACCCCTGGTTTGTAGGCTTCGATGAAAAAAAATAACATTGTAATTTATTTATCTCAGATTCTAGGTAAAAGAAATGAACAAAAACATAGTGAGAAAACATGGTACCCTACCTAGACTGTGAAAACCTAACGGTAAAGAATAAGTTTAATAGGTCATACTATTATAACCAACAAGCCAAACGATTTATTTTTTCCTTTCAATAAGACAACACAAAAATATTATACTACAGCGATCAGTGCTAGATTTATGTTTTATCAATCAAATAAATGTTGTCTTTAAGCCAAAACTTAGAGTTGGTTATTCCATGTCTATTGTCTCGTGAATCATGAATTACGAATGAATGTGCGGTAATTCGTACATTTCAATGATGTTCCCATTCTGAAGCTTTTGTTGTGGATACCACAAATAAAACTATGGACGAACAACATATACACATAGTCACAATATTGGATAGGAATCAAACGATGATGCACATGCAAACAGCATTATGATGTGGACAATGTATCAAAGAATTTTTACCTAACTCATTGAAATTGCCTGTTGCGTGGATTTGTTAAATAAATCAACAAATCGATCGGTTAAAGATTTTGGTCCACGAACCCGTTAAATCTTTTGATTTTATGGAGCATTTTCTTCTCAACCTATATCTGTGTACCTATTCTTTTGTGTGAGATAAAGATTTAAAAATAAAATACCTACCTACTAGCGATTAAAACAACATAACTTTAACAGTCTAAGCAAGCAATTTTATGCACGTGGGTCTTAGTGAAAATGTCTAATTAGACATGGTTTTAAGACTTACTTTTAGATTTATCTAAGGTAGATGAACATAAGATAGTTGTAGAGTTTTTTTTCGCATTTTTAATAAGCTAATTAAAACAAATAGTAATTCATTGTAATATAATGCTTACAACGTACCTACTCATTAGTCGTACAGATAAGCTGATCATGACGACAGGTAAGACCTCGGTTTGTACAGAACCATGAACGGAACGACAGGTCGAGAATAATTAATTTGCCTATTCTATATACTTTTGCGGCTTTTCTCTACAGTTGTATATCAATTAAAAATGAATTTAAAAACTCAACAATAAAACATCCGCTATCTATTACTGACTAGCTGATGCCCGCGTGGAATTTGGTTTTTTATAAACCCCCGTGGGAATTCTTTGATTTTCCGGGATAAAAAAGTAGCCCATATCACTCTCCAGGTCTTATACTATCCCCATCTATACCCATGCAAAAAATCACGTCAATCCGTTGCACCGTTGCGACGTGATTGAAGGACAAACCAACAAACAAACACACTTTCCGCTATATATTACTGATTACTTACTAATGATTTGCAACCACAAACCTAATAGGTATACCTATACGTCATGCTATTGTAACTAATGCTCCACAACCAAAATGAAACGCCCTCACTAACAGGCTTTCTTTCTCTCTCTCGCCGCCGATAAAGTGTATAAATTTTAGTTATTTATGAAACTTTACTAAAAATAGTATTTGCTCAGCTCGGGGCTATAAAATTATACTTATATTATTATTGAATTAGTTGTACTAATTATGTATGTGCATTAATTCATAAATTATGAGGGAGTTCTTACAGACGAACGGATGCATGAGCGGACAAATGCAAATTGACCCATGTAGACTGAGACCTCAATATTATAAATCTTGCTCAATTATTATAGTTTTGTTTTATACTATTTTGGCGCCGAATCATTAGCTCCATTAAAATTTATCACCCAAAATTCTGTTTCTGTCACAACTTGGTTGCTATTCATACGTTTAACTGTAAATCAAAATCAACGTTCGAATTTAAATATAAAACTTTGGGATCGATCCGCTTGACGTGATTAATTCAAATAATTAAAAGTGGACCTAACTAAAGCGTTTGATAATTTTGACCATAATATACTTTTAACAAAATTGAATACCTATGGAGTTAGAGGAAACTCGTTAAACCTAATAAAATCTTATCTAGAAAATCGGACCCAAATAACACAAATAGATAAGATTGATGAAAAAACACAAACAGAAACAAAATACTTCTCAAAAGCTCAAATGGTTACTTGTGGAGTGCCCCAAGGAAGTGTGTTAGGGCCACTTCTTTTTCTTATATATATAAATGATCTGCCACAAGCAACAAGCTATCCTATGGTGCTTTTCGCAGATGATTGTACTGTGATTTATACAAGCAGTGATATGAAAGAACAAGAGAATGCAATAAATAATAGTCTATCAGACATAGTGAAATGGTTAGTTGAGAATACTCTCACGCTAAACTTTAATAAAACAAAGATTATGAATTTTCAGAACATACGAAGCAAAATCAGCTATGATATAAACGTTAACTATTTAGGCAAAAGAATTGACGAAACACATGAGACAAAATTTTTAGGCTTGTTTATTGACGAAAACTTTACATGGAAAAACCACGCTGATCATGTTTGCTCAAAATTAAATCAATTATCTTATGCATTGTACATGTTGTCGAAGAAAGCTGATGAAAAAACATTATTGGTGGCATACCATGCACAGGTAGCTTCAATTCTTCGCTATGGCATAATCTTCTGGGGAAACACAAGTGAGATCAATCACGTATTTATTGCCCAAAAAAGGTGCATAAGAGCGATATGTAAGATAAAAAAAAGGGATAGTTGCAAGCCTTACTTTAAAAAACTCAATGTTCTCACTGTATCATCGCTATATATATTCGAACTAGCTCTATTTTTAAGAAATAACGAAAATTTGTTTGTTCGAATTAACCGAGAACGCTGTAAAGACAGATTTCGGTTTCCCACTCACAAAACCTCATTCCTTAACAAAAGTGTTTGTGTCATGGCGGTAAAGATATATAATAAGATACCAGGGGAGATAAGGAAATGTAATAATATAAATAAATTTAAGAATAAATTGCATGATTTTTTAATAGACAAGACATTATATAACATTAACGAATTTTTTTCAACTTAGACATTTTTAAATTTTGAATTTTAACATAGACAAAGACAACGTGTGTCAAATTACTTATAGTTATTGTTTTACTAGGTTTACTAATTGTTTTGCATGCCTAATATTTAAGGCGAAACATTTCTACTGGACAATTTTATGTAATAACATCTCGTTGTAAAATGTTTCCGCAAATAAAGAATCTTTGAATCTTTGAATCTTTGAATCTTTGGAAAACTAAAACCCGACTGCGATCGTCGTCTTAATAAACGCTGAAATATTATAGTAAAATTGGATTTCTGTCGCTTGGCATATTTTAATAGTATACTGTATACCTACTATATTTATATTTATGTACCTACTCAGTATTTTTTTCTTTTTCATTTGACATCCCACTTTTTTGGATGTAACATCCGTCAGATCGATTTTGTTCGTATAAAATGTAGCCTATGTAGGAACGGCATTCCGAACCAGTGGTAAATTAAACTAGTTGACGATTCAAAAGTACTTGTAAAAGTTTACTTGAATAAAAATCTATTCTATTCCATTCTGTTCTATATCAGCCGGACCATGACAACGAATCAATCATCAAAATCGGCTCAGTAGTTTAGCCGCTGCAGAACACACATAAATACATACATAGACTGCCAAAATCATAACCCTTCCTTTTAGCTTTGCCGTAGTCGGGTAAAATGGTGTATGATGTGTAACGAAACAACCAAATCAGTCGCAGTACAGTAATTCATGATGTTAGTCACATAAGTAGATATACGTATGTGTTGGACAATAAAACTTATGTCTATGTCAGATCAAGGTTCAAGACATAAATCTATCAAATAGAAATCAGAGTCTGATATCAATAGTCGTCATTTATAGAAATAAAATATTTTTATGTTAAAACTTCAAACCAGATTTACTTAAGTATATAGCTTTTGCTTTATGTAGGTCAACGATTTTACATCGTTAGTTTCGGTCCGTTTGAGGTATAACAATTTGTCTCTCACATCGTTCTTGAGAAGACTTTTAATTTAGGGTTCATTGTAAAATCATGAAGTTGCAATACTTTAGATATTCTGCTCGTGGTTTGATGATGAATTGTTCAACACTAAAAATGTTGGTGGTCGTGATTGATCTTTCAAGATTTCTAGTTAAATAGAATACGTTTTGTAATCTGATTTTTTGAAGGGGCTTTTATAGGTGACAAACTATACTTAGTTATATCTAAAACTATAACAATTTGAGAGAATCACTAACAAACTCGTATGAGTTTGTTAGTGATTCTCTTCTTCGAAAGTGTATACTTTCATTGCCGATTGCCAAAAAACTCAAATGGTTTGCTTAAAATACAGTTAAAATACCAATATTCATAAATACAATGAACCAAAAGCGTAATTTGCTGTAATGTATGGGTAAAGTATGGTGCAACCTGCAGCATGCGATATGCACCGCTCGCCCTCCCATGCTAAACATGCAGGAAAAGCCAGCCACCAAGCAAGCAATACCTACACACCACCACTACGCAGCACCACACAAATCCTAAAACACACTCGACGCACTTTTCGTTCCGACACCACAATTTTGCAATTGTGGATTTTAAGATCTACTGTATATCATGGGATTTACGCAAAATAATGCCTACTTCTATACAATACTAGCTTATGCTCGCGACTTTGTCCGCATGGACTACACAAATTTCAAACCCCTATTTCACCCCCTTAGGGGTTGAATTTTCAAAAATCCTTTCTTAGCGGATGCCTACCTCATAATAGCTATCTGCATGCCAAATTTCAGCCCGATCCGACCAGTAGTTGATAGATCAATCAGCCAGTCACTTTTTGCTTATATATTTTTATTTGAAGATTTAAAAAAATCACACGTTAGTGTTTCATTTGTAATAGTTAAATTATTTTTAAATAACACAAATCAATATCAATGTATATATACCTACATGTTGTTAAGGTCTGATTAAAACATAACTACTGTCTTCCCTTGCCAGTCTTTTGCCTATATACCTACCTATCTACCTAGCCTCGAGCAGTTTCAATATCCGTTTCTCATCACGCCCATGATTGCTTTACTAATCGAGATAAAGATATCAATATACATCCGTTTTTAGTTTTCGTTATGGCACATTATCTATTTAGGTACCTACTATTTACATAATAAGTACCTAATAACGTCAGTCGTTTTGCTAGATATCGAAAAAAATATGGAAAATTAGCTTTTGCCCACGACTTCGTCCGTGGTACATACTGTGTAATTTCTAATGGTGAAAGAATTATTAAAATCGCTTCAGTCGTTTCAGAGTTTATCGATTACAAACTACAAATCTTTCCTCTTTATAATATTAGTATAGATACAGATATAGAAGTATAGACGAAAATAGGCTTACAAGTGACACTTATAGATCAGATCTGGGAAGTCCAATATTATGGATATTGGGTACATCTTGAGTTTTAGGGGTTACTTTAGCAGATGCTTAATCTTATAACGAGGCAAAGAACACTAACAATGTTACGAAAATCAAGACCCATAATGATCGTGGTTAAGCACTAGTTAAAGAAACATTTGACTAGCCTTATCTCATAATAATTTGCGGTTAGCGCTTCTAACTTACTATCAAGCATGATTTATCGTTCTTGCAACTATGTATTATTTCACCAGGGTGTTCTTTATCCTCGTCTTTTCTTTTTACACGACTGTCCAAAAAAGACTGTAATGTTTTCAGGGTGTATGCATGTGAGTTTCTTGATACCACCAAACTTTTAACGGATTTAGATTTATGGGATATCGTTAGAATCCTTACATCATCACTACGAGAGACTGGCTATTTCAAAAACCATATGGCGATAAGTTAACTGTTATTTAGGGACCTGAATACGGTACGATAGGACTCATTATACGTATTGTATAAAATTCTGTAAAAATAAATGAAGATGAAAAAAATATTGCCGACAATATGTTTAGTCAAGATCTTTGATATTGCAAGTCTTCTAAATATATAAAAGGGAAAGGTGACTGACTGACTGACTGATCTATCAACGCACTACTGGACGGATCATGCTGAAATTTGGCATGCAGATAGCTATTTTGACGTAGGCATCCGCTAAGAAAGGATTTTTGAAAATTCAACTCTTGAGGGGGTGAAATAGGGGTTCGAAATTTTGTGTAGTCCACGCGGACGAAGTCGCGAGCATAAGCTAGTATAATTATAAAACTCTCCTATTATAAACGATTAATCACCAGTTTCAAGTCGAGTGACCTGCAATTAATTTAGTTGAGTCCACCCAACTTGTCACCTTAGGACGTAGGCAGCATGCTCCCACGTTTTGAATCTTGACATCGACCTTTTAACTAACACGGCAAAATAGCTTTTACATTATGTTATTGATTTATTAAAATAAGTATATTATGCTAAATAAATGCCTCTAAAATCCATAAGTGCTCAAAGTTCCTCATACTGTCAATACCAAGGTAAGTAGGTACAAGCATTGAGTGATCTGTTGTACACATTTAAATCTAAACTAAACTAAATTGACGAAGATTTTATGCTGACAACAGAATAAGCCATATTCTCTCACTATTTGCTAAGATGCACAGTGAACTTAGCAAACCAGAATAAAATTATTGCAGAATAGCAATGTCATAATCACAATTTTGGAGCAGGTATTTGGGGCTGATAGGCGGTTTTATTTTACTTTTTATTACAGGAACGTATAACATGAGGCATTTTATTTTCTTCTCACAGGTATTGTTGGAAGAGGCCTGTCACCAATTTAAATTCATAGGACGCAGTTATGTACGCATTCCCATTAGCACGTCTTGGATATGACGAACAAGTGATGGTATTACGACTTTTACGTGTTACTTTCTCTATACCTCTGTACCTAATAAAAACATCCAAATAACTTCAACAAAATAAGTTTCTAGAGTTACGTACGGGACCTTATAACTATTATATTAGACTTCGTTGTCCGTCCGTCCGTCTGTTTGTCAGCGGGCTGTATCTCGTGAACCGTAACAGATTGAGACTTGTCACAGAATAAAAATTGCTATTGCCGCTATAACATGAAATAATAAAAATTTCAAAATGGGCGCCATGAAAATTAAACAAATTAAAAATTCTTCTTGTACGACGCGACGGTACGTAACCCTCCGTGTGCGAGTCCGGCTCACACTTGACCGATTTTTTTAGCTATGAGTAACGTTTAATAAATCATAAAAAGATGCGTAGGAGACCGAATATCGAAAGGTTTTAGGCATGTTGTTAGTTGGGTAGGTGGAGGCCTTAGTCACACCCACAGGACAGGTTCACTTGGCGGTCTGATGCTATCGATTTTCATCACAAATTAGGTGCCCACGCACCCTTTTCGTATGAATTCTTAAGCATTCAAAACAAATACAAATGACGGTCACTTACTTTCATTACAGCAGAGCATCGTAAAGTTCTGCTTATTAAATAGGTACCTATATTAACTCTGTAATGGGCGGAAGATCTCGAAAGAAAAAATAAAAAGTTACTTAGTTGCAAATTACATTTTGTAGGCATTGTTTGTAAGCTTAGGTACGAATAGCAAACGAGATTTTCCTGACGGTAGAAATCTCTCATTAGGTGAACGATCACGTCGCTTAAGATCAAGAGTAGATACATAAAGCAGTGGTGTCGTGGGAACGACCGAAGAATAGGTGCCTACATGAACCAGTTTGCCAAGAGATGCAGCCTTATCGAGGTCGGTACGATAATGAGTCGCATGTCAATATTTGCAGTGTGACGCATTGCCTGTAACAAAGCCTGTAAGAACAGGAATCTTGTCTTGACTTTTGAGTATTTCATGTTATCTCTCCGTGATCCATATTAGGCAACGGCAATCAAACCAATGGACACTTTATTTTTAAAACCGATGACTGTTTTGAATGAGACGTATTAATTAAGCAACCCACTGCGTATAATATCGTGTTGGAGCGACTGGAACAGCCTTGGCTCCTACACCTCCACGCTACCCACGAGTTACCCTCATTTGGTCATTCATGTGGGCGCAAACACCTAATCGTAAGCTAAGCAACCTTATAATGACTCTCCTAAGAGTCACTTTGGATACAGGGTTGCGGAATAAAAGTTAAACAGCGCCTACGCTTCATACACGTCATAATAATTATTATTGCAATATTATTATGATCACATTAACAGCTGTTTGATTTGGTTTTAGGGGCAGCTCAAGTCGAAGATGTCAATCTATTTTGTCTGCTACTTATATAAACTATTAGCTTGATAATTCGTGAGTTATTTTGCCACTTCTATACCTAGGTAGGTACCTTTTGAGTGATTACTTTATTTCTAGTTGAAGAACAAATTCAAAATCTAAAAGACCATAATATGCTAAGCTTGCAAATTTTTGACTGTGATCTTTTATCTTATGTATCTAAAAACACGTATACCTACTTTTTATACTGTTTTCAGACAAGTCAGTCAATTGGTCTAACTACACTGGTGCGCATCCAACTTACGTTTCAGCTTGCGTAGAGATATAATGCTTCATGTAGGTAAGCTGCCGAAGCAATGCATGCAATAGCGCATGCATCTACGCATTGCATTTATTTATTTTAAAGTTGCGCGTGTTGCGTGTACGTCGTAAACGGGAGAGAGGATGCAAGAGAGTGCGTGCGTTATTGCTGCTGCGTGCACCACAGGTTTTGATGCATGTGCTATTGCCAGAGGACACGAGGCATGCGCGCAGGCATATGTCTGGGTAGCGCATGCGTCTAAAGCAAGTGAAAGCGCGCACCAGTGCAGGTTTACCTTATCAGATGCAGAGTGTAAGGAACACATGTCCACAGGCTAATAAACTCTTTTATCTTTTATCAACGCTTAACCACACCGAACCGTGTAAAACATTTGAAGCAACAAAGATAAAAGTTATCAGTAAATCTGGTACAATATTTATATCGCTTGTATAATATAAAGCAATAGTTCATTGATACAATAGGTGTTATCATTTTTATTTGGTAATTTGTGTCAATTTGGATGATGGATTATTGCTGACATAATATTGCTTAAATAATATGAACACCAGCGTATATCGCAGGATATTTATTAGATGGATACCTACGCGTTTTCCGCATATAGATAAAGGCTTGGGTAAACAACGCGCGACAGAAACGTTTCTAATGCGGGCGGTTTTAAACGCAAGGCAGAATGTAACACATTACGAAGGGCGAGTAGGACCTACGCTGCGGTTGCAGCATTAGGTCTTCTTCTTCTTTTCGAGTCGACGGTCACCTCAAATACGGGCAGCCCAAAAAGCCGCAACCGCGATAGCTCGGTCGGTAGCGTTGTGTAGCTCCTCGTTCGTGCTGGCTGTCGGGCACGCAGGGCACCCAGACATGTGCGCAATGGTCTGTTTCGGATGACCGCAGATGCACTGCGTATCATGTCCAGAGATAAAGCCCCACTTCGCTAAATTTACCCTACCCAGCATTAGGTACGCAGAGCAGAGTGATGTGTTCCATAGTTCCTGGTGGGTATTACAAATCGTACAAACATTTAAGTGTGACATCCCAGCCTTGCTGCTGCGGTTGTGCATTAAATCAGTCACACATTACGTCTGCACTCTGCAGTCTGGCCAAGCCTTGATAACTAATTAACATTATTTTTGTCAATGTGGGAAAGTCTTAAGAAACCCGACACACTGAAGGAAGACATCGGGTTAAGTAGGATTTTCTACTGCTAAAACACTCTCGGTGCAGCGCATATTGGAAAGCTCATTGTGCCTCCCTTGCGCGACACCATTTGGGTTCGTCCCGGAGGAAATAGCCCCTTGATACCTAGGTAACTAGCTATTCAAAAGGTACTGAAAAAGTTGAGATATTTGATAGTTCATCATTGTTTCTACACTCTGTCTCCTTCCAATGAAATTCTAATTATTTATTACTGCAGCGTAACGCGATATGCCTCACCGGTCGGCTGTCAGGGGCCGTCGATACTTTACTCAAGTCCACACAGATTTCGCTGGACCGACAAACGTGCCAAATAAACCATAAAATCAAAGAGGTTTTATATTTCTAGAGCAGCAGTGTCTCGCAAATTGTACCAACTTGACTAGCGTACCCAACAAGTTGCTCAGTCGTGATTTTTGTCGTTCAGTAATTGGCACTGGACCTGCTTTTGTCAGTAATATAATCTTTACCACATGACGCAACTCCTACGGTAACAATTTAACATGAGCAGACATGAGTAAAATCTTTATTTAAAACTAGCTTAATATGCCCGTAACTTTGTCCACATGGACTAAACAATTTTCATACGCCTATTTCACCCCATTAGGAGATGAATTTTCAAAAATCCTTTCTTAGCGGATGCCTACGTACGTAATACTTAACAGCTGTCTGCATGCCACAGCTCGATCTGTCCAGTGGTTTGAGCTGTGCGTTGATAGATCAGTCAGTCAGTCAGCTTTTCCTTTTATATACAAGTATAGATAATTAGGTATTTGAAGTATGTACACATATGGTAATAGTGGTGGCGCTTTTTTGACGCCTGCAGGTCTATTGCATATATCAATGGGCATATAAGTTTTTTGTGCACCACGCAAAATGTCCTACAAGTTACTGTCAACCTCTTTATTGTTAGTTAACGTTGAAGAACAAGGAACATGACATCATAAGCACTGAATAGTGATAGACAACGATTGTGATGGTACAGTCACCGTAACGCCCGATATTTGTTAGACACTGCACAGAGTAGGTAAAACAATGTACTGTTGATGTACAGTAGCTGGCAGAAATTATTGTACATCGACCTTTAGAAAGAAATAGTGGTTTCTTAGAGCGTTGTCTCTATCGTTGAGAGCGGCAAAACGTAACATAGATATGAGTGACAGAGACAACGCTCTACGAAACTAAAACTTCTATCTAAATAGTAGATGTACAATATTTCCTGCTGGCTACTGTACAAGGTTTGCCCCTCCATAATATAACAACTCACTGCATAAAATACTCTAATATCGATGTCGTAACTCCAAAACCCAGACGGCGGCGAAATCGGCTAAATCATCATTAATTCGAATTTAAACTTTTCAATAATCTCGTCATCCTATCAAACGGTTATTATAAAGGGATAAACTGTACTTAATGCTTGGTTGTTGTGACCATTTGTGGCAAATGTTAAATCAACAAGTTTAAGGATGATGTAAGTTTAATATTGATATTAACTTACGTCCATGCACTTCATGTAATAAAATCTTGGAAATACGTACGACCGGGCCAACTAATGACATTTTGCAGACACAAGAATGAAATTTGATAAGATTTTTTATGAATTAAACTTATTTTTATCAGAATGCGAACTTATTGCGAACTACAAAATCTGCCAGCCATTCTAATCGAATCATAGCCTCAATAGCTCAACGGTTAAGGAGCGGATTGAAATCCGAAAGGTTGGCGCTTCAAATCCCATCCATTGCACTATTGTCGTACCCTTTCCAAGCACAAGCTTTACGCTTAGTTGGAAGAGAGGAATATTAGTCATGATTAAAACGGATAATATTTTTATAGAAAAAAAATCCTCCAACTTCGTCCGCTTGGACTACACAAATTTCAAACTCCTATTTTAACCCCTTAGGGATTGAGTTTTCAAAAATCCTCTTTTAGCGGATGCCTACGTCATAATGGCTATCTGCATGCCAAATTTCAGCCCGATCCGTCCAGTAGTTTGAGCTGTGCGTTGATAGATCAATCAATCAGTCACATTTTCCTTTTATATATTTAGATATGTATATTTTTGATGTTGCCGGCAGGTTATGTGGTTTAAAGAAAATGACTTTTTTGTATGAAAAAAATCAAATTTCATACAAACCCTGCCTAAAAGTTAAACGTAAATGTTACGGTATTGTGATGACATGTTATATTGAGGTGTCAGGCCAACAGTCCTTGCCTCGGTATGAGACGTGACTAGACTTAATGATTTCTACTCACATTATTGTTTTCGGTGTTAACTGGCTATAACACTTCACCGCAAAATATGTATGAAATCACTACCCATATTAATAATGCGTAAGTGTGTTTGTTTGTTGGTTTGTCCTTCAATCACGCTACACGAACCTGATTTTTACATGGATACAGTTGAAGACCTGGAGAACAACATAGGCTAGGAACTTTTTATCCCGAAAGGAGTTCCAACGGAATTTTTAAATAACTGAATCCACGCGGACGAAGTTGCGGGGATCAGCTAGTATTTCTAATACAAAGTTCTCTATGATGTATAGGTAGATACTAAAAGAGCTCTTTCCCACTTGTCGGCTGTCGGGCCCGGATTTTAATCGGATGTTCCAGTGACCGACCATTTTGACACAAAATCGGTTTCAGACAAGTGTGAATAGCTTCATATGAAATATTCTGCCACTGGAACATCCGATTAAAACCCGGACCCGACAGTCGACAAGTGGGAACGGGATGTAAGTAGGTATAGAGATAGCTTATAAATTATAATATCTATATTCTGTAGACACTGTCTACAGAACAGAACACTGTAGACATACTTGTTATAGTTGGTATGGGGAAATCAAAGTTTACACAGGATTTATAAAAACCACCCACGTGCACGACATCTCGGGCATCAGCTAGTAGGTACTTTCGAGGGAATCAAGCAGTTCTTAATTTTATTTTTGTTTTCTCAAACCTAGTTAGGTACCTAGGCTACCTAGTTAGGTAGGTACTCATTGACCTAAAAAGTACCTAGGAGGATAGATACTCAATAATCATTCGCATTTAATACAGGGATCATAACAGTGGCTAACTTATTTCTGACACTCATTCAAAACAGTGTCTTTAGTCTGTTGAGATAACAATACGAATATGGAACTTAATTTATTTGAGAACAAAGATTTTCATAAAAAAAATCTATTGACTTTGTAGGTAGGTACGTGCTATTTAATTCACTTGCCTGTATCGTATTTCGCAGGACGATTTAATTACATGTAATGAAATAGATAATATAGAATAGGTATAGATCACAATAGGTTTTTTTCTTTGTAATTTATCTTTCCTTCTCTTGAAACAGTAGTTGATATTACGAAAATGACTGTTGGTTTATGAGTAAAAAGTCTGTAACAGACAGACACAGAGGTAATTCCATTTCCTTATTTTTTTTATGAAACACTAAAAATAAAACGAATCTAGGTTAAATTAGTATTATTCATTAGGATTAGTTTAGCTCGCTGTTTTATTTCATCATTTAGGTAATCTGGGCACATCCATGTATGACATACATATCAAAATACCTACTTATCCTGACTGATTTATCAACGCACAGCCTGAACCGCTGGTGTTAGAAAGTCTAAATTTTAACAATGGGTTCCTTTTAGAATAAAGGAATTTTGAAAATTTCACCCATCCTCGGGTTAAATAGTGTATGTTATTTTTCAAATTGGTACGTAGGTATTTGGGCTTTCGGTCAAAAATATAAAAGCAAATGTATCAGGATTTTTGTAAATTACACCTCCTCGTCGATTTTCAAAAAGGATCTGTGCAAAATAGACCTACCGAATTTGGCTAGTCAGTGGATCAGTCAGTGAACTACAGCTTAACATTATTGTTAAGTAGGTACCTACCGGGTAAGGTAAGGTAGTAGGTTATTGTTAAGTAAGTAGCTACGTAACTTACGATAAAGTTGAGTATGTATAGGTACCTGCCTTATTACCATCATTAAAATACTAATTTGTTATTTTAAAATCTTGTAAACATAATGCCTAGGCATTATAGAGATTATTATTCAAATTGTGTGATCAGGTATGTCTAGAATTTCAATCGGGTTTACTGTTATTGAAGAACCGGACCTATTCTAATAGAAACAAGTCTTTCAATGTTAATTTACCTACTTATTAGAGTATAATCACGCGACTAATTAAAACGTTAACTAATTAAATGAATGATTTGATAACTTATTCTGAACTAGCTGATGATTGCGACTTCGTCCGCGTGGATTCAAGTTTTTAAAAATTACGTGGAAACTCTTTAATTTTCCGGGTTAAAAAGTAGCCTAGGTAGGTATGTCACTCTGCAAGTCTTCAACTATACGCTACCTACCCCATGCAAAAAAATCACGTTAATCCGTTGCTCTGTTGCGATGTGATTGAAGGACAAACCAATAATCAAATCTAAGGTACCTACCTAGTACCCTAGCATCAGCTAGTGTCTAGGTAGCTTCGTCTGCGTGGATTTAGAGTTACCTACAAAAATCCCGTGGGAACTCTTTGATTTCCGGGATAAAATTAGCCTATGTCAGTCTCCTAGGTATAGGTAGGTATCCATGCAAAAAAAGATCAATCCGTTGCTCTGATTGAAGGACAAACCAACAAACCAATAACAGATAGGTACCTGCACTTTCGCATTTATAATATGGGTAGTGATGGTTAGTGATCTTCTGGTCTCAGTGAGTCATTTGATAAAATAGGTATGATTCTTTTATTGCATTCTTCACGAGGTGATAGTTACCTATTTTTCACCGTATTAGTGGCGTAACAAACATCTGTGACAAATTGGTGGCTATTATTTAGCCAGTATTCATGAATATTTTTGTGGGTCAGGTGTTGGTACCTAGGTACTGTTATCTCAACATTTTATGCATTGTAATTTGTAGGTAGGTACCTATATCTCAGATATCTCTGTCTACCTGGCTGAGGCTGAGGCTACTTAATTTATTTCTTTTCAGTAGGTAGGTAAAACCTAGATGAACTTTATTTTATCCTATATATTTACTCACTTATCTATCCTAATCGAAATCTTATTCAAGTAAATAATCTAATTGCAAAATAAACGTGGAGGCAGTATAAAATATGCAGTAGGTAGGTAGTTCAAGATAAAGCGTAAGTAGCTAAATACATGCTACCTAGTAGGTACCTACCTACCTACCAGTTAGGCGTGGTATTAGACGAAGTCTATAAATGAAGTAGAAATGTGCGCCTGCGTTGCGTTGCGTACGAATCTCGTATGCGGTATGACTGAAAACGATCGACTACGGTACCCACTCGATGTGGCGACATTCCACTACACGAACGGCATGTAGCACGGCCCTATAAACAGGTTAAGCGCAGGACCAGCCATCCTTCTCTTTACGCGCCCCCATTTCCATTACCCACAATCTCAATCGCAATAGTTGGATACTAGAATTGCTCCAATCTATCGGAATATCTACGAATCGAACAGCGGGCACGCTCACTTAACCACGTTCAATTTACAAGTAGGTTGGTATATCTACGGAGACAATCTAACAGATGCTGACCGCAAATCGCGACCGCAGAGACGTTCTGCTTTACTTCACTTTTCGAAATGCAGGATCGCGTTACAAACACCACTGGACCATAACTCGGCGGGACGAAGACGAAAATAAACTTTAATATCGTGTGCGTTTGACGACGCATCCAATTCAAAGCGGTGCCGGTGACAAGAAACAGCAATGTAGGTATGTAATATGATTAGCACTCGTATCTGCCAAAGTGCCACGATAAGCACATGCAAAAAAGACATACCTTCGTCCAGAAGTCGTTCCATGTGCATGAAAACATTCGGGAAGGCAGCCAGTTGCTTCCTGTCTTTGAGCAACTGAGCTAAGTAGTCCGCTATACTTTGTGTCGAAGGATTGGTATTATCACACATTTTGATTACTATTTATACAACTTATGACACGTTAAATGTTTGTAAAGAACACGATCAATTGGTGATTGTACTTTAGTATTGTTATTTTGTGAGAGTACTATGTTAGAAAAGTTAACTTCACTACCACACACGTCGAAGTTTCGGTCACCACTAAATGACGAAGTTGACCGAACTGAAGTTGTGGGCGAATATAGCGCTGCGCCTGCGCTCTCATCGAATGAATTTTTTGTGTGCGCGTGCGGCTTCTGTCCACAGTGTAGGCGTAATAATAACATATAGTGGTCTCGCTTTCACTTACGCTTATGGAACATGCTTCTCTGTCTTTTGAAAGAGGACAGCAGTGAAGGAGGCGCCATCTAGTTAACCTACTTACAACTACCACAACAAGTAGTACCTAACTGCTTATTATATCAATGACGTACATTCTAATTTACAAATCCGCAATAACAAAACTAAAAATATTACAAATTCATCAATAAAGATGAATAAACACTTCGGTAACGATTTTTACTTGATACTTTATTACATATGGATAACAAGTGAATTAGGTAAGTACCTAGGTAGATAGCCACTTACCTACTTACTAAAGAGATTTTAATACAAAAGTTTGATCTTAAATAAATCAAACTACATCAATATCTACTAAACATAACATCATGGTTATAAATTATACTATTGTGGTAAAAAGTATAACGTCTCTTATATCTACGGACAAATGAAATTAATGACTTGATCAAAATATTTGCTTATGCAATGTAGGTATTAATACATGACTGCTCTAATCAAAAACTCCTTTCTTTGAAATTTTAATTTACTAGATTTTTGATCATCAGAATTGTTGATCAAAGATTGTAATCGTAAAATGACATTTGGCGCGTACCCAGAATTTTCAATTCTTTCAGCCAGTATAGGACGAACCTAAATAGAAATGAAGAAAAAACGATAATAACATAAATTCAAAATGTAAAAAAAATTCTAACATAAAGTGCACCTAGCAACGGATGCCAATTTTAAAACTTTGGGTACTACCTAGGTCAGGTCCGATGTTTTGGGTAGGTGCTGAAATTAGAAAATGTTTAAATTAAGATAAGACCATGACTGTGAGAAAGATGTATTTAGTACAAGTGGTACAAGTCTTATGGCACAAAGCATTCATCATCACCAAGATCAGCCTGTGGACGTCCACTGTTGGACATAGGTCTTCCATAAAGAGCGCCAGCACACCCGGTCCTCAGCCTTCCTCATCCAGCCACTTCCCGCCAGCATCTTTATATTATCGGGCCATCGTGCTGGAGGGCGTCCCACACCACGCTTGCTTAAACGCGGTCTCCACTCCGCGGTTTACTTTCCGGCTCCAACGGCCATCGCCTCTACGACAGGCATGACCTGCCCAATGCGACTTCAGCTTGCTAATAGTTTGGGTTTTGTCAGTGACCTTGGTTCTTCTGCGGATCTCCTCATTTCGAATCTTATCCCTCAGGGAAACTCCTAACATAGCTTTCTCCATAGCTCGCTGAGTGACTTTGAATTTGTGAACAAGGCCGTTTGTCAGAGTCCACGTTTCAGCACCATAGGTGAAGACGGGAAGAACACACTGATTAAGGACTTTCGTCTTCAGGCACTGAGGAATTGACAATGAGAAGACTTGACTCAATTCCCAAAAGCTGCACGTAGCAATATAAGACAGTAAATCCTTCGATATGAATTATGATATAAAAGTACTGCTACATTCTGTCTTTAAACGTGTGTACTGAGTGGCAGTTTTGTCTGATATTCTCAGGAAATGAGTTCCAAGGACAAGTAGTAAAAACTTTTACCGTATACCTAAAAAGCTTTTCTGAAGATGCCACGGATACAACACATATGAAACAGGACTTAGAAGCAAGTAGTTAGAGCTTAGAAGGAATTTAAATCATGTGGGCATTGCATATTATTCATGGGTCCCAATTCCCGGTACTGCCCCTATATTACTTTACTCGCATAATGAAGATGTTATCATCAAATTTATTATTTACTTGATGATGCCCCCAACTTCGTCCGCGTACTTATAGGTTTTTAAAAATTCAGTGGGAATTATTTGATTTTCCGGGTTAAAAAGTAGCATAATATGTCCGTCCACAGGATGTAAGCTAAGTCTGTACCAAATTTCAGTTAAAATGTTGAGTCGTAAAAAGTTAACAGACAGACAGACACACACCTATGGATAGCGCAAGTGATGTTGGAAATTTCAGGAAATATTTAAAAACTACAATGAAAAGCTTTTTTAAAATTTCAATGTTTGTACACGAAAGTAATTTTAAGGTCTCGAAAGCTCATTTTGAGGGACCATTAATAATGATATTAAGGGGAGGGCAGTTAACATCGCAGTGCCTACAACTGCGTAACGAGGTCATGTCTTAATAACCCCGCATGGGTTCCAAATTACACTAATTATCCCGGTTTTTATATCAAAGTATTGGTATGATGATAATTTAACCAATCCCGTGATTTAGATGAAAATTATACCGAGCTTTTTTGTCATACCAAGATCCAGGATTCATCCATAGATCATACGTCTGATTCTTAGGCAGTTAATTTTCTGATTGGCTTTTCTTTGACTGGAATTGAGAATGTTCTCCATCTCGTTTTTTCTCAAAGCAAGTTTTCTTTTATGTAATCATCATCATCGAAACGATGCAGGTACCGTGGAGTCGCCGTGTGTGGTGGCTGCTGTGGCCCATGCATGCCCGTTTGGTGACAGAGCCAAAAAGTTTTCGTAAAAAAAATGAGTTCTTTGATTGCGTTTTTATATTTTTGTGATTTTAACAAATAAAGCGTTCTTAATTAATTAATTTAATTAATTAATCTCATTTCGGGTAAGATAGTTGCAGTTGCACAAAAACTTTAAAAGAAAAGCTAAGGTCTATTATTTTAAGCAAGAGTAGCTAAATGGAAATTAGAAAGGAACATGTAGAAAGCATCGGAGTGAATCAGTAGATACATTTACTCTTTACTAAGGTACATAACAAAACAATGGTATAGATGATAGATAAGTAGATACTTGAGATTCTTCTAATATCGTTAATTGAATTAGAGGTCACAGATAGGCGTCAGCGTGTTTTGTAACGCTTAGAAAGAAAATAATTTATATTTTTCCTCCAAAAGGAAGTAGTGGGCGATGTTGAATTGGTTTCCATATTGTTATGGTCTGACAATTTACGAAAGGCGTAGCTTCGAATGATTACGCAATTGTGTCATGTCCCTTTGTCTGCACATGTTTTATTTATGCTACTGTGACTTGAAAGGGAATAGGATTCCTATAGTGATTTACCATCGCCTGCATTTTCGACTTAGTTACATAATTGGACACATAAAAAACTTTTTGATCCGTTAATTTTGTAACCATCTGGTCGAACATCCTACAATGAAGATAGACGAGTAACTAAGTTTAAAACTCATTGAGTTTAGCCCTCCATGAATTAATGATTAAACCAATTTACTTTCTCTATCTACGTATCAAACTAAAGATGTGCCATAGACAACAGTCGTAAAACAAGCCTGAAAAAGGTCACGATCGCTACCTCATTGAATTGGGATGTTTACACTATCCACACCATATTGCAATTCTTTGATCGCAAGATTTTAAGAACATCCAGATATCGCGATCCTATCAATAACCATGAATATTTCCTCGATAAATGATAATATTGATAGTGTAACAGGTCTTACAACACATCGACAAAATACCCTTAGGTATACTTCCAAATATTACCGTTTTAATTTTAAAAATACATACGAGGTGCCTACGAGATCCACCGACGAAATTCGTTTTTAACTCACTATATTATTCGATTAATTAAAATCACCCGAGTTAGTTTCGTTTTATCAATTTCGTTAAAAGGATAAATGGACAATTGACCTCCATCCGATGCCCTGGGATCTATCGAATTAAGCGGATTAAACGGAGTTCCACGCTCTATTTCCGAAATAACTATTATCTTAACTATTACTACGTTTAATTTGCTCTTGATAACGGTTAAATTTATTAGTATAGTGTAGTCATTCATCAATTAACAGCTTCTTGGTTGATATTGTTGATAATTTTTTATGTATTGTTTGAACTACCTAACCACGTATAGGTACTCATTTTACAATTATTTTATTTGTTATTTCCTTTTAATAATTTAATAATTTAAAGATATAGCCTATGTAAGTATAATATTATTATTTTGTATTTATTCTCACAAAGTAGGTGCTTAATTTACTATACTTGTATTATTTACGAGTATTCTCAGTATGAATTTAATACTTGCCTTAATATGGTTTAGTCAGGTGTCCCAATTCGATCATTTCTGATTCTGACTGAACAAATGATTTGTGTTCACAAATGGTCAAAGTGTCACCGTACTCGTAGAAAACTTGCTAAAGTTGGTAACTGTTAAAATTTTGAAAGAAATAAATGCCTAAGTGTATTTTAATACGGAGAAAAATTACGAGGAAAATGTAAATAAAAAGAAACAACTTATCCCGGATTCTTTAGCAATATATCCTTGCATTTAACATCTAATATATATGAATAACATATTAATCCATACCTACGTAGCTTGGTGTATATCTACATAACGACTGGTTATAGTTATTGTAATCGGTTATCGGTAAGTACACGTTTATGATGGTTAAAACAATATTCATGTTAATTATAGACACTTCAAAGATCTTGCCTACTTTAGGTATAAATTGCCTGATTATAAAAGCAAATAATTCAACGTTTTTATGTTAGAACTCTAGGTTAGCTGTCTTATGTGCCCTTGTAGAGCTGGACAAGCCTGTAAATACTTTATTCTGATAGGTAAAGTGCTTGTTAGTACTTGAATACAACAAAGGATAACAAAGATTTAAATTGATTTAGTTTCATTGACTAAAGACGGCAACCGGACGGCTTCTAAATTAGTCTATCACTTTTCTTCCGCTGGTCGTTAATTAAACTAGCTCTACTAACAACTTCTTATGATCGTAGACCTTATTTAGAAAATAGATGACCCCTCCTGATTTCTCTCATGTGGATACTTATCTGAAAATCCTTACAGATTATTTTAGAGACAGGGAAGTTCTGTGATGTAAGATATTTCCGTAACAATACAAGGCTGACATTTATCTTATGAAGATCCGACAAATTCATATTATTTCACCAGATGTGAATTGTGATACCAATTTTACCTAAGGTTTTTAAATGATTTTTTGTCAAATGATTGTTTTTGCATGTTTTAGAATGTGCATTTTAATTGCCTTAAAATACCTATTTTGTCTATCATTGGGTTCTGTTCCACTAATTTGATACAATTCCACTAACTAGCTTAAACAGCACCAATTATGCGATTTGCATAAAGGCGCCACATCCATATTAATATTATAAATTCGAAAGTGTGGCTGTCTGTCTGTCTGTCTGTCTGCTAGCTTTTCACAGCCCAACAGTTTAACCGATTTTGATGAAATTTGGTACAGAGTTACATCCCGAGGAAGGACATAGCCTACTTTTTATCCCGGAAAATTTACGAGTTCCCACGGGATTTTTAGAAACCTAAATCCACGCGTACGAAGTCGCGGGCATCATCTAGTTTTCATATAAGTATACCTACTTAGTTAACTTTACTTTTGAGTTGAAACCCCAACGCCACAGCGACTATTTCCATTAGCCCCAAAGATGTTTTAATTACTAATTTTCCCTAGTAGGTTTAACGTAATTTCTAGGTAAACTAAGTATGTATCTATCTACCTAAGCAATTACTTCCACAGACTTAAAAGCGATTCAAAGAACTGTGAAATATTTAAGGCGTTTAAAATCGTTTTATGACATAGAAGTACTAGAAAAGACATCGACAACCAATTTCACGCAGTGACTGCAGCCGTACCTACTAGTATACCTAAATGCGAAAGTGTGTCTGTCTGTTACGTCTTTGCGGTCTATCTGTTTAAACAATTTTGATGAAATTTCATACAGATAAATACACTTGCATCCCGCAGACAGACAATACAAAGGATACCTTTTATCTCGGAAAACCAAAGAGTTCCCACGGTATTTTCTGAATCCCACCCATTCTATGATTCTAATAAGAATATGCTTAAAACGTCGTCATATTATGGCTCATTCGACTAGCAAAAAAAGCTATTAAGGCAAGATTTCATCATCATCGACTATGGCCAAAAATTCTCCTCTCAGTATGAGAAAGGCCATAGTCTACCACGCGGACCATGTGCGGATTGGTAGACTTCACACACCTTTGAGAACATTATGGAGAACTCTCAGGCATGCAGATTCCCTCACCATGTTTTCCTTCACCGTTACAGCAAGTGATATTTAATTAATTAAAACGCACATAATTCCTAAAAGTTAGTGGTGCGTGCCCGGGATCGAAGCCCCGACCTCCGCCGATTAGAAGGCGGACGTCCTAACCACTAGGCTATCACAGCTTCCTAGGCAAGAATTACATATACGTATTTAATTGTCTATTCCAGTGCTGTAACGAAGATAGGTTTATGTTTTATAACACCATTTTTCACCAACACAAGCACTGGTCTACCATAAAAGTATCGGTCCATTCGGCCTCGAACCACCTATGGTAGCCCGTTCTAAGCTTAATTATCTAAGCGTTTTAGAACCCGATTATACGAAGATGGTAATAAAATGGTGCCGCTAACGTGTCCTGTAGCCTTAGTAAGGTTTAACATCTCACCAACATTAATAGCTAGTTTTCGAGTGCGGAAACACTTCAGTGTTAAAGAAAAATGAACCTTGACAGTCTTGTTTTAAAACTGAATTTGTCCATACATTGACAGCCAGCGCTCCAAGCGAAAACGTTGCGAAATTAAAAAATTGTTGTACTGGATGTTTTACTTTAAATCAAGGCAATTTAGGTATTTGTTACTTTGACGTTATTTTTTAATCTAACGTCGCTCGGGTGAGATGTAAAAACACATACTAAGTGGACTGATCAGAAAAACAACTTCGAATCCAGTAGTGGGCATAAACTTTCACCGTCGCGTCGAGGGCGATAATCTAAGATAGGAGATACTTAGGTAGGTAGAGCTTGAATGTGAATTCTTAATTAAAATGAAAATAACACGACGAACTTCCCTTTTTCATAGGGATCTATCTACATACAGAGAAAACCTGCAAACCGAGCAGTTTGAGCTGTAGATAGGTGGATATGTCAGTCAGTCAGTTTTAGCGTTGTCGAGTCTATTTGCACTTTGTTCGTCTGTCTGTTCGCCCGCTTGTAAAGCCTTGTAACTTCTAAATTTGCGAACATAATAATTTCACATGAAAACAAATGATATTATGTAAATCGATGTATCTAATTCAATATCGATGTAATTCAATCTCCATAAGGTCTACTGCTACTGACTAAGGTCAAAAATTACAACTGCAACTTGTGTTTGCTTTTCGACTTGACTTGCTTTCGTCTTTTAGATTAGCTATAAAAAAAATTGAAAATCATTCTGGTAGTTCTCATCTGAATACAAAAAAAGTGATGCAATTCTTTATGACTAGGGCATATAAATCAAAACTGGAAAGCGTTTTTACGCTCCTTATGTAGGCTGCGGTGCCGTGTGCACATTTTGCGTCTTAGATCTCGTGTGTCCGGCTTTCTGCCTACGGTTCGAACGTGGAAAAAATTGCGTCATTATCAGGCAACTCCGACAAAACATTTCGTGTTTGGTAGTGTCATCGAAACTTGATCGAGCATTATATGAAATTTTGTCGGAAATGTGGAACAATAAGTTAACTTTGCTGCAATTCTAAAGGTCATGCACCTGTCGTCCCCCCTTATTACCCTCAAGATTTTAAAAACACCTATAACATTGTCAAACTTTGAAATCGCTGCTCTGAAAAATTAGATTTTCAGACGTACAGCCGACCACGGTGTCGGAAAGTTTTATGATAGCAATACGTTAACTTTGCTGCAATCCCATTCCTAAAATTAGAGCTACTTAACTTGTTATAATAAACTTACTTTCCTTCCATATCCCCATATTAGGTACACTGAAGATTCTAAAAAGGCCTAAAACAATTATGTGTCTAGTCCATGAATGGATCCGTTAGTGGAATGAAACAAAGATAACGCGAAAACCTTCATAATGTTGGTTACTCCACGATTACCTATCTACTGTTTGTTTTCCCACGAAACCTACTAGTTTATAAAATCAATGTTGATAATAGGCGCCCACTAGATTTTCATTATCACATGTTTTTACATTGCAGTTCCCTTTGTTGCTACATGTGAAAAGAAGTTATTCAAACGCGAGGAGAGTAAAAAGATACATAATATGCGTGAGTGTCTCCTATAAGTTTATTAAACGTTTCTTTGAACGTATGTTTTATTGTATTTTTGTTTTGTTTAATTTTCAGAGAATAATGACGATAATTCAAGTTTGAATATGATATATAAGTTTAGACGCAAAAAAGACAAACCAGATGTATTTATCAATCCGGCATCAATCGGACGCTTCTCAGAAGTACAATCTCATAATATACTGATTGAAGTTGACGAGAAACAACGTCAGAAAACTTATGCTATACTTCAAGAACCCAGATCCGACTTTCACAGCAACAGGCTCCGTTACGTTCTCTTAATTTATACGAACCCTATGTGGAATCTGTTTATTTTAACGACCGTTTTCTTTGCATACTTCTTAGAAACAAGTCTCTATACGTTTAGCAAACCCGACGAAAGGTCCTTCTGGTTAATCATGCTCGTGGTATTTTTAAATATGGTTTTCACCATTGATGTAACCATCGTTTTCGGATTGAAATTTTTTGAGCGGTGGCGAATGACATTAAATCTAGTGGAACCGGACACGAAACGTGTAATACTAGATGCTGTTTTGGCATTGCCATATTCCTTCATGTATTTGATGAAACCTCAAGAATACATACCATTTAGTTACCACGCGATTGCTCCTGTAATGGCTACAGCACGTGTTTACAGGATAATTGAGTACTCCTATAGTAAATCTTCGCAAGCTGGCACAAATCAGTGGACTACGTTTTTGGCACAATACCTGATACTGTTCCTACTGTCAGTGCATACTTGGACTTGTATATGGTATTTGTTTGCACATAAAACCTTTGATATACACGAAATACGATCATCCTGGTCAGTGGCAACTGTGAAACTTCCTACTGAGACAACGTTTGATTGGTACTTTGTCGGAGCTTATTGGTCTGTATTGTTTTTTACGACAAACGCATTTGGAGATATATACCCAGTAAATACATATGAAAGAATAACAGCTGCCGTTGCGGTTTTATTAGGATTTCTGCTAACAACAGTAGTTTTTGTCGGTTCTCTGACATCACTATTCATAACCATAACGACTAGACGAGCGAAGTATGTACGGCAATTGAAGAAAATACAAAATCACTTATCGTTGATTAAAATGGATCCTGACACGACAAAGCGTATTATAAGGTGCATTCCTAGTTTAACAAACATTTGCATATAATATGATGGTTGAATAAATTTATGGTTTTATTATAAAACAAAATTTTATACTACTTTAGACAACTTCAACTAAATATTAACTTAACTATCCTTTGTTTTAGATATTACGAGGATCTTTGGTACCAGAAATCTGGCGTGTTTAAACCCAAGCTCATGAAACTGTTACCAGCACCGTTGCAAATGGAAATTTGCTATGATCTTAATGCGGTGCCGCTCTACAGTTCTTTGATATTCAGAAAACTTCCGGAAGCATTCCTTAGAAGACTATCTGTCACAATGACTCACCAGTTTTATTTACCTGGCGACATTGTTTATAATCATAATCAAAACAAGACTATTATGGTAATAATATATTTCTGCATTGTTAAATATTTACACATTGCTCATTGAGTAGCTATTAATAAATACCAATACAAGTGCTATACATACGGAATTTTATGTATCTTTTGTTTTTATTCAACAAGATTTGTGTCACGAATGGCGTCTTAGAACTACTATCCGATGAGGACGACGAAAGTCCAATGATATCTTTTGCTAAGGGCACATGTTTTGGAGAAATCTCACTGGTGTATAATATTCCAGGTATGCCATGTTACTACACAAACATGTTATTAAAATCTTATTTAACGGGAATTATCAAAAACTTCACTTACAGCTCGATGTACTGTTAAAGCAGCGACTTATGTGGAATGTCAAGTTCTTAGCAAAACCGACTTTATTCGGTTAATGATAACTTATCCTGATTTACTTGCCAAGATACGTAATGAAATTCACGAAAGAATTTATCGAAGTCACCGTAGAAAACAAAAGCAGGGAAATAACAGTCAATTATCACTGAATATTTATGCGTCTAAAGATAGGAAAAAGAGCAGCATTAAATGCTTAAAGGACAAATTGCGTTACATTCAAGGTAATCGTTGAAATATTTTTTGCCGGCATACTACACCAATCAATTTGATCAACGATAATTTTTTTCAGGTTTAAGTGACGAAGACAATTTTACTCGAGACGATGAGCTGGATGAAAATTGTTTAGACCTCTATATTTTATCGGAACATGTCAAGAAACGGATCAGTATGTTCACGTGTTTGAATTCAGACTTTCCTTGGATACTGGAATCAGATTGTTACCTCGTAAAATATTGGAAATTATACATGCTTTGCATTGTTTTCTACGTGTGCCTCCTTTATCCTTATTTTATTGGTTTCGAAAGAGAATTTCCAGGAGGAATATTCTTCTATGTAGAAATTGTCATTACAATTTCTTTAATCCTAAATGTGCTCATTACTATCGTCACTGCTGTGAAGACTAAAAAGAAATATATTAATAAATTTCTAAGTATACTAAATTATAGAATGTATACTCTCGGATTTTACATGGATGTGTTTGCCATAATCCCTTTTGAATATATTGTAACAATACACACCAATGCTTCGTATCTAGATAATTACAGAAATCACCTGTTTTATTTATGTAAAGGCACTAAACTTTGCCTAGTGTGGAGATTATCAAGCTTTTTTGATGAGTTGGAAAGGAAATTACTTGCAAATACGATAATAGTCAAGGTGTTGTTTTGAATTCTTGTTTTATTAGAGTTCAGTAGTAAAATGTGTTCTGATAAGCACTTCAGTCAGTTTTTTTTTTGTAATCCAAATTGAAGTAGATAGGTATTTATTAGGTTTTATCAAACTTAAGAATTATAATTTAATAACTTATTAATTAAGGACTTATATATTTTTATAGATTGTCAAGTATTGTGTTTATATCGGATTTATATGCTACTGGTCTGGCGTCATTTTATACATGGAGTCGTGTTTTGTGATTAGATGCTCCCAAAATTCGTGGTTCGCTAGGGCTTTGACCTGGGAAGATCAAAGAAGCGGTATGACATCGAGCAAGTATGTACCTACTAGACTTGCTAATAAAACATGTTGATGTCTTCTAAAATTATCTTGCCAGACATGAGTTCGGTAAACTCCCAGAATTAATTATAAACTTCTTTATTTCAGAACAAAACATCATATACTAACTGCGACATATTTCGCTACTACAACATTGTTATTAGTTGGCTACGGTGATTTTACTCCTGGTGATCATTTTGATATGGGATTCATAGCATTTCTCAGTTTATACGGAGTTTTACTCACTGGATATTGCGTATCTGAATTTTCAGCTGTTGTGACTCATTGGTCTAGGTATGTGAACCAGTAAACTCGTTATAAGTTAAAGATATTTCGCGAACATCCATCCTTCACCATCATCGTTTCATAACGTTTGATATATAATTTTTTAGGACCAAGACAGCTTTTTTGGAAGTTATTATAACTATTGACAGATTTATGAAAGAAAACAAAATGCATCCGGCGATAAAATCGAGAATCATGTCTTTTTATGAGTTGCAATGGCAATATAATGCGGTAAAAGCTTGAAATAAGTTAAATAACATTTTAATACATGAAGCAAGTAGATTTTCTTACGAGTTTTAATACCATCCATAATAATTACTAATATTTACACAAACATCATTATTACATAATAATTACTAATTATAGATAAATGCAAAAATGTGTGGTAGGTTTTCACGGCGGGTTTACGGTATACCTACATAGTTAGGTACATCCCAGGGACGGACAAAGGCTACTTTTGTCTCGGAAAATTAAAGAGTTCCTACAGGTTTTAGATCCTAAATCAACATGGAGGAAGTCGTGGACATCATCTATTTGGTACAGAGATCTAGCTTGCATCCTGGAGACGAACATTGACTACTTTTAAAAACGGAAAATAAAAAAGAGTTCTCGCAGGATTTAAAAAAACTACCTAGGTATATCCACGCAGACGAAGTCACTGGCATCATCTAGTATCAAAATATAATTTGCAGCAATTTTAAATACATATCAAAAATTGCGTAACCGGCAGGATAACTGCAAAGTGTCGCTACTAGATGGCATTAAACAGTCGCTTCAGTACTGAGTTAACATACATATCACCAATTTCGTCACTGGCAGTAAGCGAGACCATGACCGAGTGGTCAAGGCATCGGGCGCGAACCCAGAAGATGCAGGTTCGATTCCTGCCGGTTACGCAATTTTTGATATGTATTTAAAATTATTTGGTAATTTCCTTGAAATGTAGGTAAACACTAAAAAATTATAAAAAATTTGCAGCAAGATTTACTGAGTAGGTACTCAAAATATATAACTAACTTTTTACAGGGTGTTGAACTCACTGGTGAAAATTGGCTTGAGAAAACTGTAGTGCCTTCAGAGCTACGAAAGAAAGTGCTTCATCAGGCGCGATTTAAGACGCTGACTTCAATTAGGTTCTTTCAAGTGAAAAATAAAGCTTACATTCATACGCTAACCGAAAGTATGTACATATTTATGAATGGGACTGCTATCTTGGGTAATGTAATTATTAGGGTGTAAAACGTTTTACACGCACGACCTAATTGTGTCAATAATGCTCGCGTCTGCCAAGACAATTACCGCTAGTCCCAAAACGGATCGTACCTACCTACGTGTTTATGTAACAGATTTTCTACATGCCTTAAATGTCTCGGTCCTGACAATGATTTAAATTACATTTTTGTTCTGTACTTAATTAAAGTATGTTTTTGTTTAACTAAATACCGGTATTGCCTGTTGGGTATTGGCAAGTTAGTTTTTCAAAAGAAATAAGTAGCAATTACAGTAGATGCCATCGAGACCAAATACTGGGATTGCAAAATATAGCCCGATTTCGCTAAATCTAAACTCTAATCAAAATCATAGAAAGCCATTTATTCGAAGTGGACACTTTTTGAATATCAAATGTTAAAAACAACTGAATAGCAGTGACGTATTTAATGGTGATAATTAATTACTCGATTACTATAATTATGACTATAACAATTAGATGTTTTTAATTAGTATATACAAATTCAATAAACTATGTACCTACTTATATGGAACTTCTGACTTAGTATGCGATTTGGCATTGCTGTAGGTAAGCATACCGAGGATATTTCTCAGTACCCTTATTATAAATGCGAAAGTGTGTATGTTTGATGGTTTTTTGATTTGTTGGTTTGTCTTTCAATCACGTCGCAACGGTGCAACGGATTGACGTGATTTTTTGCATGGGTATAGATAAAAACTTGGAAAATCAAAGAGTTGCCACGGGATTTTTATAAACCTTATTCCACCTACTAAAATGAAATAATATTATCACCACAGCTGCCAGAGACATAATTCTACCACCAGGGGAGATAGTATACTACGGCGGGACCGTTACAAGAGATCTGTATATAATTGAAAGCGGTTATTGTTTGGTGACTTGCAAGGAGATGAGAGAAACTAAGAGGGAACGTGTCATTGGCCCCGGCAACCATTTGGGTTTATTGGTGTTGCTGTACGGCGTGCCGGCTGTCAGCACTGTAATGACTCTTACACATTGCAAAGTAAGTGATCATTAATTCGATGCGCAATAACATCTGTTAGAAGAGATCGGTGCGTGTGAGAATAATTAACCTTTTAACTTTGTCAAAAGAACTTATCGTAATATATAAAGCACAAAAAAAAATTTCTAACTAGGTATGTCCGTTATAGACTTTGAAACCATCCAACCAATGTGCTCCAAACCCGTTTCATTAAAAAGGCAATAATGCGAAGATGGTTTAAGACCCACACGCTTGGTATCCACTAGCTGTAAAGAATATTTGAGATTAAACTTAACAAAATTGGTTGTCTTAACTAATTTAACGAACTTTATTAAACGTAATTTCTTTCAGCTAATAAGTATCAGCCATTTTGCGTATACATCAGCTTTGAATCTGTTCCCGGATATGCGAGAACATGACGGGTTACTTTTACCGGAAGAGTTAAAGAAAATAGAGCAAATCGCGAAATCTCAAAACACAGACGCTTATTTGAAACATTACAACGTTTTGACGGATAAACAAAATAAAAAAAAGATAACGAACATTCTGCAAGATTTTTTAAATGGTAATATTTTAAGCTTGCAAAATAAATCCTAGCGATTTTTGTCTGATATTAGTTTAGGAAATTAAATCTACACTAATAATATGATAAAGAGGTACAGTTAGAGTAATCTGCGGAACCACTGCGATTATAATAAAAATTCATTCACTATTTGAAATATACATTATTCCAGATGGACATAGGCAACAGCTAATATTATATATAGGTATATATATAAAATAATCAGTGTCTGTCTGTTCAGTAGCTATGCGTTCGGTGACGCGCGAATCGCATTGCAGCGCATGCTGGGTTTCAAGTTGTTTATGATAAATCACACAATTGTTGTTTCTATTTTTCAAATTACTAGATTCCTTCATAAACGTTCTGGAGGATTATAGAAAAAAGAAGGAGAACTATGTAAAATCATACAAACAGTTCAATGTGTTTAGCAATCTGTCTCCGTATCTGCTGATGCCGATAGCAATCAAACCAGACGGCGTATTTCTTAAAACCTGGGCCATCTTAAGAGTATGTGCGGCTTATCTACTCAGTTTACTGATTCCGGTAAGTCGTTGGTCATTTCATATTTACAAACTGATTTTGGTAATACAGTTTGTAAATATGAAATTGTATGACACACAAATTGTCTATTTTTTTGTATTTTCTTAAGAATAGTATTAGAAATCACGTCATGTATCGCCACTCGCCAGACACTTAGTATCATGGCAACCCCGGGGACCAGACATCCATAAAGTTTAAAAGTTTAAGGGTGTATGGCAGGGGGTTGTCACGACACTAAGTGTCTGGCAATGCATGGCGTGATTTCTAATACTATTCCAAAGGAAATACAAAAAAATTAGACTTTACACATTGACGTAAGATTTTTTACACTTTTATTACCAGTTATCTCCCAAAGCCACCATAATCCAAATAAACGTTCCTTCCAATGTTGGGGACAATACGCAGAGAAACTTTCAGCATTTATAAAATAACGAGTCTGGCACGCGTTTTGGTCTAAGTCCATAATAAAAATCAAATCAAACAAATTAAACGTATTTTCAGATTGTCATAGCTACAGCTCCTACGTGTAACCGTTTCAATATTCCAGTAGTATTTTTGGAGTGTTTTTGTTACGCAGATTTGTATTTGATGCTACACGTTGCCTACTATGGTCCCAAAAACCAGCTTATCTATCACCCATATTTAACGGCAAGAAATTATTTGAGGGTAAGAATAGCTATACTTACCTACAGCGACCAGATTTCACAACTTATTTTTTAATTGCCACGTTTTGTTAACGACGTTGTATCCTAATTCCAATACGTATATAACACGTCAAATTCCACAAATAAGACGAGCGGTTTTACAATTTAGGTCACCAATTGGTCCTGGTTCATCTAAACACAAATAGATTTTACAAATTGTTAAATGATTTTTTTTGTAATCTTACGATTACACCACGCTCAACGGCTTTGATGTATTTTTATAACAAAGCAAATTGGATATCTGTTTGTATCCATCAGGTCTCACTTATTTTTGAAAGCAACAATTCTCATTTTATTTTTATTTTTATTACTATGTTTTGTTGAACCACCATCAGAATCATACAAAAATTACATTAGGTACTCAAATCCTAGGTGCTAAGTTATTATAATATAATTCAAATTATAGGCGGCTACAGCATGCAAATTTAGTCAGATAAGTTGTGCGTAAGAACGAATTTAAAAAAACGTGTCCCTTTTACTTTACAAAGTTCAAGATTTAACTTCAATATCTCAACTTGTTTTTCGTAATGTTTTCAATTTCAGAGGACATTCATAGTAGATCTTCTCACATGTTTCCCATGGTACGCCGTATGGAAACTGTTCATTCCAAAGCACGACGAATATCATACTCCGGAGGACCATCAAATTAATATCCACATGTACCATTGTATCATCAGAATGGTTAACGTTTTGCAAATTTATAAACTTTATGCGGCATTTTGGGCAGAGTCGATCGCTGCATTGAAAAGGGTTGGTATTACATACTTCGTGAGGTCTATATTTCACAGTCATTACAATTTTTGTGTGCTTCATTCACTACATTATCAACTTATAAAGCGATGGAATTGCCGAGGTTGAAATATGGTTCGCTAAAACTAAAAGACGAAAGTAGCTGTACTTCTAATTTTAGCGTACCACTACTTAGTACCTAGGTACCCAGTCTACGGGGTGGTAGACTCAAAAAAAACCGGCCAAGTGCGAGTCAGGCTCGCGCAATGAGGGTTCCGTACTACAGTCGTATTTTTTCGACATTTTGCACGATAATTCAAAAACTATAATGCATAAAAATCAATAAAAATCTGTTTTAGAATGTACAGGTGAAGAGCATATGATACCCCACTTGATATACTCACTTCGAAAGTTGAAAATACTAATTATTAGTTCATGACCACAATTTTTTTTTTTTTTTGTGTGATCTAACCCTAAATTCACGGTTTTCAGATTTTTCCCCAAATGTCAGCTTTAAGATCTACCTACCTGCCAAATTTCATGATTCTAGGTCAACGGGAAGTACCCTGTAGGTTTCTTGACAGACAGACAGACAGACAACAAAGTGATCCTATAAGGGTTCCGTTTTTCCTTTTGAGGTACGGAACCCTAAAAACACGGATTAATGGACAGATAAAAGTTCTTGAAGTTCTTGATAATTATGATACTACTAACTGATGCCGGCGACTTCGTTCGTGTGCATTCAGGTTTTAAAAATCCCGCTGGAACTCTTTGATTTTCCGGGATAAAAAGTAGCATATGTCACTCTCCAGGTCTTTGACCATACCCATGCAATAAATCACGTCAATCCGTTGCGACGTGATTGAACGACAAACCAACAAAAACACTTTCGCATTTATAATATGGATAGTAATGAAATAATTAAATTTCTGAGACATATTTTTTTAACTAGCGCTTGGCTCCAATCAGTCCTGATTTCAGGCATACCTGATGAGCGTCGTGCAGTTCTTTCTACTTACCCTGTTTTTCTTAAATCTCTACACATCAATACTAATAACAATGACATGTAGATATGTATTTGCTTATGATTATGATGATTTTGCCAAGAAACTTGATAAATTGTCGTTAGCTGGACCGTACATGAAAACAACGTATAACTTAAGAGGAAATATGATTTGTAAGGAAGGTATGTTTTCTTCCAACAAAGTATTTGTATTTTCGAGTTTTACTTTACTTTTAAAATCCTGAACTCACAGGATTAGTACTGGATGTTAGCTAGGTTAGCTACTGAATCCAACTCGGCTGGGTAACGGTCGGGAAGCTTCGAGATGTCTTCTCGTCTAAACTTCTTCAGCGCTTCAATTCAACTGTGTGTCGCCAGTGATGACATATGCGAGGCATGGTCGCTCACTGTGGGCCTCATAAGAAAGCTTAGTCACTCAGGGAGAGAGCTACAGATACTTGGAGTTTCTCTACGTGATCAGATCTGAAATGAGGAGAGTTGCAAAGCTGAAGTTGCAATGAGCAGGGCGCATAGTTCGAAAAACCGCTAGACGTTTGGGCCCCAAGGTGATTTCAGGCGGCGCGGCGCAAGATGTGGCTACAAGAGACATTATAATATATGGGCGTCTATTAGTTTACGATGATGATGACTGGATGTTAAGTGACCTGAAATGCCTTGTCCGTTTATTACGTTGATAAATCAGTTAATCAGGCTACGTAGCTATTTTTTTAGTAAAGATTAGATGTTTATAGATTCCACTACTTTATTACAATTAATTTACTTTTATACCAGGTTCTTGGATAGATGGCAGGAAAATATTTACAGACAATTATCTAACTCCAAGCAAAGTATATTTGCTGGCTTACTATTGGTCAGCTACGAGTTTCACAGGCGCAGGCTTTGGTGATATCACGGCCCAAGATACTGCCCACATGATACTCTCAATTTGCATCAACATACATGGAGTTTTGTTTTTTGGGTGGGTGATTTTATTCGTCATTCGTAATCCTAAAATGGACATTGGTTGATTAGAATTCAGAAAACTTGTCTGAAGAAACGTAGGTACAATATTTTAGGAAGGTGAACTGGGCGTGAGCTTTTTTGGAGGAAGCCATTTTGGAAGTGTTTTAATCTTGTCTAGAATTACAGTGTGCAGTGTCGTAAATAAAAATATGACTACTAAATAGCAGGTATTCTTTTTAGGTACGTGTATGCACGTATAGCATCATTAAAAGCGATGGCGGATCAAGTGGTTACTACATTCCAGGAGAATTTTAAGCATTTAGAGCTATTTTTAAATCGGGAGAAGGTACCATATCTGTTGAAAAAGTCCGTCTTGGAGTACTGGAAATATCAATGGAAAAGAACCGGTGGCTGGTCGGTAAGTCAATATTATGTTGTAACTTTTATCGTACCCAATCTTTCACTTAAAGTCTGATATCATTTCAACAATTACGCTCGAAAAATTTATTAAAACCAGTCTTCTCCATATTAAGCATCAAAAAATTTTGGGGAAACTACATGCCAATTTAAACGAAGACGCAGTTTTATACATGTACGAAAATACCTTAAGAGAAATACCGTTATTTGAAGATATGGAGTATTCTTTCTTTAGAGCTTTCGCGAAAAAACTTAAGGAGCGATATTTTCAAAAAGGCTACATGGTGATGAGATCTAATGAGGTCACAAGTAACATGTACATTATTTACCGCGGCAAAGTGAGTGAATTTCTCGTTTAAGATTCTGGTTTTATATGAGTCATGATACTTTAACGTTTCATTGAAACCTTATTTTTAAAGGTGGATATTATCAGCAATATTAACGAAGTTGAAGCCTGTATGGGGCCGGGAGGAATTTTCGGAAATATTCGCGGCACATCAAAATATTTAACCATGTCAAATGTGGTGGCTTCTAGAAACATAGATTTGCTTAATATAGATGGGGCAGAATTCTATGCACTATTAAAGGTAATTTATAAAATAATGAAATCTATGTCAAAGATTTGCCTTACTTTTATATGGTTGTGTTTGTTCGTGTGCACGTAAAACTCTCTCCGGTTCTGTCGCATTGTCGTCCCACTGAACTGTAGGAGTAAAGGATTACAGAATACCTAGATTAGGAGACTATGGGATCCTGCGTAGATGGCTAGATTCTGTGAGCTTATATGTAAGTATTAAGTATTTTATTTTGCCTTTTATTTCTTTTTAGAGTTATCCAACAGTGTTGAGAAAAGTTAAATATTCGGTGGATTCGACTACTAAAGATTACGTTTTACCAACGGTCATGTCTGAAAAATCCAGCATGGAAGTAAGTAGGAAAAGAAATGCTATATCATTATAGTTACATTACCTATCTGTTTAAAACAGGTTATCAATTTAAGTTTATCAGTATAGGTAAGGGTCCGTTCAGGACCAGATAGAGTAGGTATGGAGCTTCTGTCTCCGATAAATTATTGGTTTTCGTGACGTATACCTACACATCTCTTCTACCTAAATATTGTTTCAAAATTAATACAAATTTAATTTTTTAACAGTTAGAGTCGTATCCCCTAACGTATAAAGCCGATGAGGACGAAGAAGAAGAAGCAGATCCTAACTTATTTCTAGATGTAAGTGACAAAATTCACTATTTTCCATACGAGTAAGTATTGTGTGTTGTTGATTTGCTGGAATTCCCAGAGATATTACGATATTATAATTAAGAGTTCCCTGAATATTGGCGCCGATTTTATTGTCATTCTCTGAACAAAATTTAGAGTATCTGCATCTTTTTCTTTTTAATATTTCTAAAAAAGGACGGAACATGAATTTTACATTTAAAGACTCTAAATTTTAGTGCGCTTTACAAATTTAAACAATAGGCTCGCGACTGGCAGCTAATGTCACGAGGTTTAACAGCTCAAAATTAAATTTAAAACTGTCAAACTGTGTCTGTCCTTTTCATATGACATTAGTAAGAAGAGGATGCGAATGCTCTAAAATTTAGTTGTGCTCAGAATCAGTACTACAGTCAGTTTAAAATTTCAGAGCCCTGACAAAAGCGTTGCCGAATCTCATGGATCAAGATCCATAACTTCTGGCGATTACGCTGACTACATTTCAGCCGCTTGGCTTTTATTTCAACCGCACAGGTAACTATAATATTAAGCTCGTATGTATCTACCTTTTTTGTTGACGGAAAAGATTTCCTTGAGATTAGAAATTATAAAATCTCCCGAAAGAACCCGATATCCGACTTCTGGGATATCAGGTTAAGTAGGATTTCTACCATGACGCGTCGTCCATTCTCAGCGCATACCTCTGGAAAGCTTTGGGCATACTTTATACCCTCATTCGATGAAGAGGTCCAGACTAAGTAATCTTGGAGTCACCGGGGCAATACGGGGGTTGTTACTATCGACTGAAAGTAACCAGAATAATTTTGTTCATGTAGATGCTACGATGGTAAAGCCCGCATTGTCTCAGGGCTTGTATACATATCACGGAAGAACCCGGGAATGAAGTATAGTGGGCAGCAAGTCAGGTAGCTTGTTATTGTGTACGCAATCAAACTGCATACTTTGACTAATATAATTATTGTTTCTAGGTGGTTCCGTAGCAGCGTTGTGCCAGATTCTAATTGGCTAACATTTATAGGTAGGTAGATGTCCTTTGTTTCATTCGATTATTATATTATTATCATCATCATCATGGTCAACCCATCGCCGGCTCACTACTGAGTACGGGTCTCCTCTCAGAATGAGAAGGGTTTGGCCATAGTCCAACACGCTGGCCCTGTGCGGATTAGCAGACTTCACACACCTTTGAGAACATTAAGAACTCTCAGGTGTGCAGGTTTCTTCACGATGTTTTCCTTCACCATTAAAGAAAGTGATATATAATATTATCACAAAAATATAAATTTATTAAAATACCTACTAACTGACACAGCTTAACACCTCCAGCTAACTATAGAGCTAATAATAGAGCCTCAATAGCTCAACTGGTAAAGGAGTGGACTGAAAACCGAAAGGTCGACGGTTTAAAACCCCACCCGTTGTGTGTCGTACCTACTCCTAGCACAAGCTTGACGCTTAGTTGGAGAGGAAAGGGGAATATTAGTAATTTAACAGGGCTAATATTCTTTTTTTTTTAAACTTCACTTACAAATCTGCGGAGTATATAAATTGTTTAAGTAAGTAATAAATATGGGTTGAATATACTTACAGATTATTTGATTATGGTTCTCTCGTACGTGGACTTCATGATTCTTGTGTACCAAATGGCGTTTCTATCCAACGCTTACTTCTTCCACATGTGCCTAGTGTTCGACGTCATCTTCTTGTACAAGGCTTTCCTAGACATACACAGTGGCTACATGAACAGATATGGAGATTATGTGTTAAAACCAAGGAAAGTGCGCCAAATGTATGTAAGATATATCTTTTTATACGTATAGAATACCTAGATGATGACTTCGTTCGTGTAGATTTAGATTTTTCAAATCTTTAATACTCCGGGATGAAAAGCCGGTCAACAGCCGGATAAAAACGGTTCAACAGATTTTGATGAAATTTGGTACAGAGTTAGCTTACATCCCGGGGAAGGACATAGGCTACTTTATATCCCAGAAAATAAAGAGTTCTCACGGGATTTAAAAAAAAAACCTAAATCCACGCAGACGAAGTCGCGGGCATCAGCTAGTCAGATATACATTTTGCAGGTATTTTTCTAAAGTCTATCTACGGAGGAGGGATTTTTTAGCGAACTTACCGATATCATACTTAGCGTTTGCAATGTCTCTCCGTCCGTCGGTGCAGCATGCTTTATTCTGTTATTTGCGAACACCACAGCTTTTCAGGATTTCCTACTTGTTCACCTATAGACAGCACAGGAAAATAAATATCGGATCAGCGAACCTATTTCTGAAATTGACGTAAGTACATAACTACTAGTCATCATCATCATGATCAACCCATCGTCGGCTCACTACAGAGCACCGGTCTCCTCTCAGAGCGAGAAGGGTTTGACCACAGTCTACCACGCTGGCCATGTGCGGATTGGTAGATTTCACACACCTTTGAGAACATTATGGAGAACTCTCAGGCATGCAGGTTTCCTCGCGATGTTTTCCTTCACCGTTAAAGCAAGCGATATTTAATTAATTAAAACGCACATTACTCCGAAAAGTTAAGAGGTGTGTGCCCGGGTTCGAACCCCCGACCTCCGCTTAGAAGGCGGACGTCCTAACTAATAGGCTATCACAGCTAAAGAACTAATGTTCAAATAATTTGTTAACTAGCTTATGCTCGCGACTTCGTCCGCGTGGACTACACAAAATTCAAACCCCTATTTCATCCCCTTAGGGGTAGAATTTTCAAAAATCCTTTCTTAGCGGATGCCTACGTCATAATAGCTATCTGCATGCCAAATTTCAGCCCGATCCGTCCAGTAGTTTGAGCTGTGCGTTGATAGATCAGTCAGTCAGTCAGTCAGTCAGTCAGTCAGTCAGTCACCTTATCCTTTTATATATTTAGATATAGACAAATGAGGAACACAATAAGTTATAGCCTCATTCAGAGTAGCGAACCATGTTTCGACCAATCTTTAGATCGAAGCCATTTATACTTTTACAGCTTGAAAGGTACCAGATAGTAGATACCTTCTTATTTCGGTTGGATAGTTATCTACTTACCTAAAATGTTAAATGAATACCATGATACCAAAAATCTAGAAAAAATGCTAGATTATATCTATCTAAATATATAAAATGAATAGCTGACTGACTGATCTATCAACGCACAGCTCAAACTACTGGATGGATTGGGCTGAAAATTGGCATGCAGATAGCTATTAATGACGTTGATATCCGCTAAGGATTTTTGAAAATTCAACCCCTAAGGGGGTAAAATAGGGGTTTAAAATTTGTGTAGTCCATGTGGACGAAGTCGCGGGCATAAGCTAGATTTACATATGGTAAGATGTGGAACGATGGCAAAGTAAGAGTGAAAAGGCATTTTCTAAAACAGCACTTTCCAACCTAGACCACAACAATGCTATCCATTAGACATGATTGTAATCAAGCTCCTAAGTTGAATAAAAACCGGCCAAGTACGAGTCAGACTAGCGCACCGAGGGTTCCGTAGTACAGTCATATTGTTACGACTGCATGATAAATCAAAAACTATGCATAAAAATAGACAAAAATCTGTTTTAGAATGTACAGATAAAGCCCTTTCACATGATACCCCACTTGGTATAGTTATCTCACTTTGAAAATTGAAAATACTAATTATTTGCTCATGAACACATTTTTTTAATGATGAAACCACTAATCCACGGATTTCGAATTTATTTCTATACTTGTGCTAAGATCTACCTACCTGCCAAATTTCAGAATTCTAGGTCAACGGGAAGTACCCTATAGGTTTTCTTGACAGACACGACAGATGGACAGATAGACAGACAACGAAGTGATCCCATAAGCGTTCCTTTTGCGGTACGGAACCCTTAAAACTATCTTTTTACTTGCCATTGCAATGGCATCTAAATCCTTATTCTTCCAGAACAATTGCGATATGGGCGTCGTTGCTAACACACGTGAATGCGTGTTTATTTTTCAAATTGTCCTGCCTCACTCCAGTTCAATGCACATCCGCTAATTGGATATCGAAAGAAGAGTTGAACTTGCGAGGAAACTACGCTGAGGTAAGGTTTTCATAATCATTTAACTCCTATCGAAGCATATTTTCTTACCTTTATAAATATTAATAGTAGAAAATATACCTACTCAATACTCACTCTTCTTTCAGAAAAACTTCTTTCCACTTTACATAGCATCTCTATGGTACATGTTTAATTTGCTTACCATAACAGGAACAGGAGACGTTTCCTCCCAGAATGATTTTGAAGTCATTGAAACTGTATTTATAACCATAGTCATAAAATTCTGCACAGGTAAGTCAGTGAAATTTAACATATTATACTTCATGCTTTGTCCTCGGAATTAGATAAGATTACAAGTAGTAACACCAATGTGTTGCCAATCCTGCACTGTATTTGAGATTTTTTAGGGTTGCGTACCTCAAAAGGAAAAACGGAACCCTTATAGGATCACTGTTCTCTGTCTGTCTGTCTGTCAAGAATCCTACAGGGTACTTCCCGTTGACCTAGAATCATGAAATTTGGCAGGTAGGTAGATCTTATAGCTGACATTTGGGGAAAAATCTGAAAACCGTGAATTTAGGGTTAGATCACACAAAAAAAATTAAATTGTGGTGATGAACTAATAATTAGTATTTTCAACTTTCGAAGTGAGTGACTATATCAAGTGGGGTATCATATGAAAGGTATTCACCTGTACATTCTAAAACAGATTTTTATTTATTTTTATGCATCATAGTTTTTGAATTATCGTGCAAAATGTCGAAAAATACGACTGTAGTACGGAACCCTCATTGCGCGAGCCTGACTCGCACTTGGCCTATTTTTATTTTCTTCCGGTGGATTCGGTGTCATGATACTGGTCACACCGACCTGCAACCTTCATTACACTCACTTTGTACACAAAATTGTAAACTGTGCATTGTACTCTAATTATTAGGTGTTGGAGTGAAAGGTGCCTTGAGTGTGTTTTGTGGTGTTGCGTATACTTTGTATGGTATTCCTGTTTAGTTGTGGGATGTCAGGTGGTGCATATGACATGCACGTTGTACCATAAAGATTTGGCTGTTTTGGCGAAATTTGAGGGCTTCGCCCGCGTGGATTTAGGTTTTTAAAAATCCCGTATAGCCTATGTCACTCAGGAATAATGGAGCTTTCTACTGGTGAAAGAATTTTTTAAATCGGTTCAGTAGTTTCAAAGATTACCCCCTACAAACAAACTTAACGAAATTACCTCTTTATAATATTAGTATAGATTAAGATGCCCGCTATTACGTCCGCGTGGAATTAGGTTTTTTAAAATCCTGAGGGAACTCTTTGATTTTCCGGGATAAAAAGTTGCCTAAGTCAATTTTTGGAATACAAGCTACCTCTACCAAATTTCATACAAATCAGGTAAACTTATGGGCCTTTAAGAGTCCCGTGGGAACTCTTTGATTTTCCGGGATAAAAAGCCTATGTCCTTCCCCGAGATGGTAAGCTAACTCTGGACCAAATTTCATCAACATCGGTTAGACTGTTGGGCCGTGAAAAGGTAGCAGACAGAAAGACACACTTCCGCATTTATAATATACTAGCTGATCCCCGCGGCTTCGCCCGCGTAGATTTAGGTTTTTAAAGATCCCGTATAGCCTATGTCACTCAGGAATAATGTAGCTTTCTACTGGTGAAAGAATTTTTAAAATCGGTTCAGTAGTTCTAAAGATTACCCCCTACAAACAAACTTAACGACATTACCTCTTTATATAATACAACGGGCCGTGCAGCAGAAATCGTAATATTTTAATTTCGCCATAACTTCAAAACCAAACGTCCAATTTTAATCATTCAAAGACCAAATATTATCTTCATAAACTGTTCTTAGTGATGAAATCATTTATTTTGATAAGGATTAATAGCATGAGTAAAATAAACGCGTTTAAATGTAGTCCAAAAAAAATTCAAGATTTTTAAATAAAAAAATGGTTGCTGTGCCTCACTCGACATAGATGGGTATAGTGTGTCGCGGACTTTTTTGTAGATATTTATAAGATCTACAATTAATTAGAACATTTTATGGTTCTATCTTTTATAGTTTAGGCAGCGTACGCAAAATAAGTAACTTTTCTGGTTGATTTTTTACACCTTGTGTCCGAAAAACCCAAATATCTTACGGAACCCTATTTTTTTCCAAAATAAAATATAGCCTATGTTACTCGTGGATAATGTAGCTTTCGAATGGTGAAAGAATTTTTAAAATCGGTCCAGTAGTTTTTGAGCCTATTCAGTACAAACAAACAAACAAACAAACAAAGTTTTCCTCTTTATAATATTAGTGTAGAATAGTTAGTTAGGTATTTTAAGTTTACGAATTGTAGCCAGTTTAGCGACCCAAATAAAAAAAATTAAGCATGGATATGTTGTTCCTTGTGTCAATGTCATGCGTGCAATGAAACATTTATAGGCCTCCTAATATCAGAAATGTCAGCAATGATCACTGCACATTCGTCATCACGTATAGCATACGATTATGGCATAAACGAACTGCGCGACGGTTTGCGCGATACAGACCTGAGTGATCATCAGATGAACAAGATGTGGGACTATGTGCGCGAATTGTGGAACAGACAGCAGGGAAAACAGGTATCATGATGTAAAGCTTATCTACTAGCTATAGTTGTTGCATTTCACGAGGGCGAGTGGCTCATGCTTGTGTGTAAGTCGTATCGGTACAAGTAAGGTACAGTAAATGTGTGCGTTTGCGAGCGCTTGCTCGCGACTGATTGGTCCGACATGCACGCACACTTACACAATGGTACTGATTCTGAGCACAACGTAATTTTAGAGTATTCGCATTCTCTTTTTACTAATGTAATATGAAAAGGACAGACGCAGTTTGACAGTTTTAAATTTAATTTTTAGAGGATAAACCCGTGATTTTAGCGCCTTTTAAATTTGTAGCGTGCACACACACAAAATTTAGAGTCTTTAAATGTAAAGTTTATGTTCTGTCCCTTTTTAGCATTGTTAAAAAGAAAAGGATGCAAATACTCTAAATTCAGTTTAGAGAAAGACAACGGAATCGGTGCCATTGTCCGTGTATACGACGTAACCACAAGTAAAGGTCACTCACCTTCGAGAATTGCAAGAACTGCACCTGCTATCCCATCATCATTCTCAACCGACAGACATCCACTGCTGGACATCTCTCGTGGAGATTTCTGATAGCAGATAGCAGATTTGTAGAGCGTTGTCCCTGTCGTTGTGACCATAAAAACCTCTTATAGGTATGAGTGACAGAGACAACGCTCTACAAAGCCGAAATGTCATTCTAAAGGCCGATGTACATTACTTTCTGCCGCGTACTGTACGATAAATTCAGCACATCACAACAATTGCAACTATCGCAAAGTGATAATCTTTTTCATGATAACCTGTTTCAAGCAATAATAATAAAAAATACTATGCAGATGCCCAAACTAGTCTACAAGTTACCATTTCAACTTCGCTGTCAAGTCATGCAAGCAGTTTACGGAAGTCACATACATGAATCCCTTATATTCAGGAAGGCGGACAATGATTTTAAACGAATGCTATCTATGTGGTTGAAACATTGTGTGTTTTTTCCCGGAAATTATATCGTTCAATGTGGCGACGCTGACCAGTCTATTTATTTTATACATAGGGGTGAGGTGAGGAATACTTACATAATTGTCACGATTTCTAGTCGACTTATTTATAAAGATTTTTCCAAAACTAAAGTGTCTAGACCGCTGCAAGTGCCACTAATTATAATGAGTTAAGACTTAGGGCGCCTTCAGCCGTAAAGTGCCGCGCTGTGCAAAATAAAAACGCGCGACTGCAGCGCCACCACCCGCGCTGGGGCCGCGTCTGTTCACCGATCGAAATTATATGGATTTACAAATCAGCACGGCCGTAGCGCCGCAGCTGTGCTGTCTCCGCGCAACCACTTTGCGGCAAATTTGAAGGCGCCCTTAAGATAATATAATGATATACTGCCGCAAGTAATTAGGTAATGTTTCTTAATGCAAATTGAAAATGTTTCACTTTCAATGGAAGTGTCCAGTATGTTTCCGGCAGCCGGCGTACCTTATTATTAACAAAGTAGCCCAGAAATAAATCTGATCAACCCAACTCCACGTAGTCTTATCTGTCCTACCCCTGGTATTTTTGTAAAGCGCGAAGCCAGAAACTCTTGAAAGAGGTACTGAATGAAGCGAGCCTATCATAATAATATTATGCCTAGCATGTCGCTAGCGAGCGAAGCGAGCCCACTACCTCCGTAGCGTTATTTTTTCATAAAAATGTTATTTATACAAGCATTTTTATATTGGGCTGTGTTTACAGGTTGAAGTGTTAACAGTCCATCAAAACCTAACAGAATCAATTTATGATATCCTAGGACCAGAAGATAGTTTTGGAGTAGCTCAGGTACGTTCCTAAATATCCAAGTGGTGACTGCTAAGTCATCAGGATGTCGTCTAACACCTTGGTGACGTCATTCTCTCGGTTTTGGCTTTCAATAAAAACAACAATACAATAAAATCAATCAATTCCTTCAAATATTATCATCATTACAATGTGATATTCACAACTTTTGTGCTAGCCCCCCGGGCCTATATCCTAAACTAGATGACGCAGACAAATATGGTATTGGAATGTAGTAATAAAATGATGTGATTTTTTTTATGGCGGTAGTTTATGGGGCAAGAATTCATTATTAACGAGAATAATTTTTAAAAAATTCATGACTTATTAATTTTTAACATGAGCGTTACGTTGTACGAAAGGTGATAGACCAGTACACTTTCGCAGTTATAATATTATACTAGCTGATGCCCGCGACTTCGTACGCGTGGATTTAGGTTTTTAAAAATCCCGTGGGAACTCCTTTTCAAGGTTAGAAAGTAGTCAGTAGTAGTAGTAGTATGTCACTCACCAGGTTTTAAACTATACCCATACAAAAAATCACGTCGATCCATTGCTCCGTTGCGACGTGATAGAAGGGACAAACCAAGAAACCAACAAACAAACGCACTTTCGCATTTATAATATGGGTAGTGATTATCCTAAACCTAAAAATCCTAGATATCTCCTTTCAGGGTCTATTTGTGGGTGTCACACATCACTTTTCGTTTCGGGCACGCACTATAGTCGACATAGTGTACTTAAAGCTGGATGAATGGAAATATTTGCTGGATTTCTATCCATCATCCGCGAAAATAGTTCAGAGGAAAGTTGAAAATGTCTACTTAGCTATTTAGCAAATATTTAGTTTAAGGCTTAGATTATTTATATAAATAAAACTATTTAAATCACATAAAATAGTTTTATTCTTTTATGAATGCACTATGACAAGTAATGTTCATACAATGTTATTTAAATATCAGGAAAAACTAAAATCTGATAATTTAGAAACTGCAAACTAAATTTCTGAATTAAAGCTTACTTTTAGAGTGGTTAATAGATCATAATATATAGGTTAAGTACCTATCTATGCATGATCTATTTTTTCTTATCTTACTTATTTACCTTAATATTCAAGAAGGCGTTTGTAATAGTGTTCAAAGAATTCAATCTCGTGTCATCCTCTTCCTTTTTCTAGCAATTCTCTGTGAAACTCCCGGTATAGGTGTTCCTAGAGTTTGTTCAAACTCGTCATCAGAATTTTCAAGTGTCACTTCAGCACTGTTCAACCTTTGAGTGGTTCTTTGAGTAGTCCTTTGGCTTTCTTCTAGCTGTTGTGTTTGAGACAATCTGAAACGTAATATTAAAAAATATGACACATTTGCTTGGATCCCCTTTTGCTTCATCATCATCATCAACCGATAGAAGTCCACTGCTGGACATTGGTCTCTTGCGGGGACTTCCACACGCCACGGTCTTGCGGCTCCCTGCGAATCGTCTGATGTCATCCGTCCATCAAGTGGGGGTCTCCCAACGCTGCATCTTCCGGTGCGAGGTCGCCATTCCAGCATCTTGGGACCCCAACTTCTATCGGTTTTACGAACTATGTGTTATACATATAACTATATATTATATACCCTTTTGCATAGTGTTTTTTTAATATTACAGCTCTAGGCCAGCGACTTCGTCCGGATGAATTTAGGTTTTCAAAATACTGTGGAACTTTGTTTTTCCTGGGCAAAAGTACCTTATTTCCGGCTGTGGAATACAATTCCTGTACCAAATTTCGTCAAAATCAGTTAAACGTTTGTTGTAACACACAGACACCCTCTTGCATTAATACCTGCTTAACCTAGGTATGAGGAAATGATGACTGAGATTTGTTCTGTAGATTCGGTTAACAAAAAGTGAAGTAGGATACGAGAGAAGATCTTGGAGGATATTTGGCTCAACAGTTCCGAGTTATCCATGGTACCGTTAACAGGTTCTTGTGAGAATACCATATCATACTTTGATATATATCAAATACTAGCTTATGCTCGCGACTTCGTCCGCGCGGACTACACAAATTTTAACCCCCTATTTCACCCTCTTTGGGGTTGAATTTTCAAAAATCCTTTCTTAGTGGATGCCTACGTCATAATCGCTATTTTATTTTTTCTCCCACTGCTAAACATGCAGGAAAAAGCTTTGCAATTGTGCATTGTAAGGTCTACATCTCCTGAGGATGCTCGGGTGTCGGGGCGAAACGTGCGTCGAGTGTGTTTTGGGATTTGTGTGGTGCTGAGTGGTGGTGGTGGGTATTGCTTGCCGAGTGGCTGCTTTTTCCTGCATGTTTAGCAGTGGGAGGGCAGACGGAGCATTTTGCATGCTGCATGTTGCACCATGCAAAATGCTCGATATATACATTCGAATATATATACATACAGATGATACATACATACAGATTCGAACTGTTTCAGCGGATTATAGAAAATTAAACTTTTGGTTCATTGTGGTTCTGTATGATCTAGTTATATCAATAAGAATGTTGAATTACCCTCCACAGTTGAGTGTTTCCAGTTGGTTTTCATGGAAGTCAGCTTTACAGCACGGCCACTTTTTTATTCTCTGCAAGTACTCTGTCAAACATCGCATATGAATCGCTTCTCCGCATGGGGGACAATTGTATCCCTGGAATAATACATAAATATGATAATTTTGATTTTATTTATATCCATACTAATATTAAAAATGCGAAAGTGTCTGTGTCTGTGTGTCTATTTGTCTGCTAACATTTCACAGCCCAATAGTATAACCGATTTTGATGAAATTCGATACCGAGCTAGCTTACATCCCGGGGAAGGACTTTATCGCGAAAAATTAACGTTTTCACTGGATTTTTAAAAACCTAAACCCACGCGATAAAAGTCGCGGGCATCAGCTAGTCAAAAATAAATTATTTCTTAGTGGTGGGTGGGTGGACTAGGTGGACAGACTACATCAAAACGGGTCGCAGAGAGCCGCTGGATTCAGGCGGCGCAAGACCGTGGCGTGTGGAAGTCCCTAACAAGAGACCTATGTCCAGCAGTGGGCATCTATCGGTTGATGATGATGATTATGATTCTCCCATTATTTTTACTAACATCATAATCAATACTTATAATACATATTAGATATAGCTTTAAGTTTAATTGTAATATTTTCAATGAAAATTAAAAAAATTATGTTGACATGATGCAGACAGAAAAAGGAATTAAAAGAAATAAACAAACCCTGAAAACAATCTCTTTGCAAAGACAGCACTCTTGAATAGTGTCTGGCATATTCTCACGTAAATAATGTTGGAACTCATGTATGGCTCGAATCCCTAAAGCGTAGTTTGAATTGATCTCCGCCAAATAAGACATTCTGCACCAGGTGCTTAGTAGTTTCTGGAAAATATAAGAAACATGTTATTATTTTAAATGTAGGTAGGTACATCAGCTGTACTTCTATATCCATACTAATAAATAAAATTGAAGTCTGTCTGTTATTTCAAAATAACTACCTCAAATTAAGCTCATATTTGGATTTCAACTCTTCAATCCTGATGCTGTACAGAACCTGACCACAAAAAAAACCGGCCAAGTGCGAGTCAGGCTCGCGCAACGAGGGTTCCGTACTACAGTCGTATTTTTTCGACATTTTGTAGGATAATTCAAAAACTATGATGCATAAAAATAAATAAAAATCTGTTTTACAATGCACAGGTGAAGACCTTTCATATGATACCCCACTTGATATAGTTATCTTACTTCAAAAAATGAAAATCCTAATTATTAGTTTATGACTACAATTTAATTTTTTTTGTGTTATATAACCACAAATTCACGGTTTTCAGATTTTTTCCCTAATGTCAGCTACATGCCAAATTTCATGATTCTAGGTCAACGGGAAGTACCCTGTAGGTTTCTTGACAGACCAACAGACAGACAGACAACAAAGTGATTCTATAAGGGTTCCGTTTTTCCTTTTGAGGTATGGAACCCTAAAAATGATGGGATTTAGAAACTGTCGGTTATAAATTGATATTGGAGGTACCTATACTAAGTGATGCAACATAAAAATAATATACTTACTTGAGCATCAGTTTTAGATAATTTAGATTTATTAACCAAATTCAAGGCATATTGTGATGTTATTTGTCTACTTTCTGTTGTCATAATCTGTTCAATGAGGATTCTAAAGAAATCTAGCTCTTGTGCTGAGAACACATTCTGAGATTTTGTGGCATCATCAAATCCAAGGGATAGGAAAACAACATTTTTCTCCGAGGTCACCTCATCAATGACAATTTTGATTGTTTGTTGGAATGGCCTTATTTTGTCGTTTATCTCTTTGGTGAGATCTTCTATTGATGTATTATCCCTATCTGAAAAAAATATAATATGTAAAATCAGTTAATAATTTAATTTTAGTTTAATTTAAAACAACTTTATTGTTAATAGATTTACAGAGAGTAAGAATAATTCTTGTCTGAGGAAGTTGTTTCAAACAATTCTAAAATATACTACCTATTATAATAGTAGGTCCAGTAAGTATCTGTTGTAAAATTGAGGAACTTGTAAAATGAATAAGGTTCTCTTGGATGTCAATAAATCAGCTGCGCGATTGCAGGAGAAATGACGGCTACAATGTCACAATCGCAATCACCTCTTGAGTTTATTGACACTCACTCACTATTGGCTACAATGCATTATTGCAACAAGAATCGCACAAATTCAGCCAATCAGAACAATTGAGATTGTAATAATGATTGATGCAGGTTTTACGAAATCAACCTACAGGTATATTATTGTTATCAGTGTAGGCTGTTAGTTAAAAAATGCTTATTGTAAAACAGTGTATATATTGGTAAATAGAACAAAAACTTTTATAAATAATGAGTTTGGTCAGCTCCAAAATGTTTGCTGGCAGCAAAAATATACCACTACCCATATTATAAAAGTGAAAGTGTGTTTATTTGTTGGTTTGTTTTATTGGTTGATGGTTTGTCCTTCAATCACGTCGCAACAGTGTAACGGATCGAACTGATTTTTGGTATAGGTATAGTATAAGACCCTGGAGAGTCACATAGGCTACTTTGTATCTCAGAAAATCAAAGAATCCCCACGGGAATTTTAAAAACCTAAATCCATGCGTACGAAGTCGCGGACTCAGCTAGTACTAAATATTACAGTGAATTGAGATGCTACTATAGTACCTACCCAACAAATACTGCAGCTAGCAAATGTACTTATAGGAAATTGTTTGCAATTAGCAAGTAGCAACTAACAAGATTCATACTAATATTATAAATGCAAAATTGTGTCTGTCTATCTGTCTTCTAGGTTTTTGATGAAATCTGGTACAGAGTTGGACAGAGCTGGCCTTGTCCCGGGAAAGGACATAGGCTACTTTTTATCCCGGAAAATCAAAGTTCTCACGGGATTTTTAAAAAACACTAAATCCATGCGAACGAAGTCGTGGGCATCATCTGGTACCCAATAAATAATGAAATTATTACCGGGAAAAGACTCATCCAATATTTTTTGTGCGTTTGGATAAGTAAGTACTCCCTGACTTGCAACGGTTCGTAAAAAAAACCTGTGCACTACACCGTAACTCATTTTGCGTGATCAGTGTTATTGTTTTCTTGTAAGTACTATCCTTTTAAAAAAATTACCGCACCCACAAACTTTAGTAGTAGTAGTAACCTTTTAACAAAAACAATTTAAACAATAATAATAAAACCATAGCCATCAAAAACAAAACGAACAAATCAAATTATTTTTCGAAAAGTCAATGTCAATATGATGTCAAGTGTCAAATTATAAAAGATAAAAAATGGAGTGTCACGTTTGTAACTCATAAAGTCATCATTCATAAACTACAGTAGAAACGGGTAACATTGATATATAGTAACGGGGGTTTTTAGGACGCCATTAAAAAAGTTTCGCGTAATTAATATTATGTGTTATATTTTATAAAATTACCATGAAATTAGGTTCTTATGTCCTGGCTATATTAACGGCCATGAACGCGTTGTTCAACAGCATTTCCCGTTAACTGTAGAATAGGACGGGTGCATGGCGAGTGCATGGCGTAGGATAAGTGCGGGCAAGAGCACGTCGAGGACAGGACGGGTGCAAGGCGAATGCTGGTTGAATACAAGGCTAGTGGAGGATGAGTGCACGGGGAGTGCACCGCAAGTGCAGGGCGAGTGCAAGGCAAGTGCAAGGCGAGTGCATGATGGGTGCATAGCAAGTGCATGGAGTAGGATGAGTGCGGGCGGCAGCAGGTAGAGGACAGGTCGGGTGCATAACGAGTGCATGGAGTAGGGTGAGTGCGAGCGAGGGTTGGTCGAGGACAGGACGGGTGCATGACGAGTGCATGGCGTAAGATGAGTGCGGGCGAGGGAAATCTTCAAGCCGGGTCCTGGTCCTAGTCCTGGTCCCTGTTCTTGTCCTTATCTTGGTCCTGATCCTGGTCCTGATCCTGGTCTCTGTCTTGGTCCTGGTCCCTGTCCTGGTCCTGATCCTAGTCCTGGTTCCGGTTCTGGTCCTGGTCCCTTTCAAGACACCACGATAAGAGCAAGACACGACTAAGACAAGTCCAGGACAAAACTAGGACAAGACCAAGTCAAGACTAAGACATGTCTAAGATACAACCGTCAGGGAAGTATCTACCTACCTACATAATAATATAAAACCTAACTTTTTGTTTAGGTAGGTAATTATACGTGGATGGATTGGATTAGTTCAGTACCTACGAGTATCTTAGTTAAAACGAGAGGTTAAAACGCATACTTAGTTGGATAGGTACGCTTAATTGATCTAGGATAGTTAAGTATATTATCCCTGGGGGTAGGTACCTACCTAATGTGCTTTCTAAACCGCATTAATACGATTAATACCGAATGTCGCAGATAGAACGCGACGCTCAATTACGTATACGAGCGGTTTAATTGCAATCCTGTTTGTAATGGCTTCTTATTTTACTTTTCCGCTTGAACGTACCTACCAACACTTTTTTAATCTATCTACCCTAGATAGGTACACTAAATGTGTGCGTTTGCGAGCGACTGATTGGTCCAAAACATACACACACACTTACGCAATGCCCATGTAAACGAACGCGACGTAACCACAAATAAAGTTCACTCGCCTTCGTGAATTGCAAAAACTGTACCTAGTCAAGTAAAATAAGCCGTGATATACTAGTTGTCCGCTTGCCTATTCGGGAGGTCGGGGGTTCGATGCCGGGCATGCATCTCAAACTATTCGGAGCTAGATGCCCGTTTTAAGCACCGAGCATTGCTTAAAATATTATGGTCTGTGGGTTTGAGCAATCACTTAAATATCAAAAACATCGTGAGGAAACTGCAACTGCACTGCTCAATACTGAGAACTGGTCTCCTCTCAGAATAAAAAGGGTTTGGCCAGAGTCTACCTAGGCTGGCCAAATGCGGATTCATAGACTTCACACACCTTTGAGAACATTATGGAGTTATATGGAGCTAATAAATCTATTTAATCGGAAAATAATATCTACCTACTTAATCAGTTTATTAAATTAAGTATCTAAGTACATTTTGTATCATAAAACAAAGCCTAAACTATGTTTGATGACTTCAAAACTAACCTTCCCCTAACCCTTCAGCACTTCTATAGGTAGGTACTATTTCCACAACTAATTAAACGTAAAGTTTCAAACTCATAGCCCGAATTTCACGTAGGTAAATGAACTGTATAGTAGGTAAACTACAAGTATTTACGTACTTACCCTTCCTAGACTATTTTATTTATTGATAACTCTCTAATAAGTATAATTGTTTCATTCCACGTGTAAGTACTTAGGTATACTGATAATGATGAGTTTTTTCTTGTAGATATTTTATCTGGTCTTAGAAGGAATTTCAATAGGTTTCAATTACCTATTTACAACTAAGTACCTAATAGGTAAATTCGTAAATTCATAAATCATAATCTACCGCGGCATTGCGCGGCATCGAGAACAGTAAATCGCTTGGTGGTACGACTTTGCTGGTAGCCACGGCCCACGGCTGCGAGTCCTCCCACGAATATTTGAAAATAGAATGAATTGAAAACAAGGCCAAACCAGAGACAATTTAGAAATTACAAATTTCCAAACTGTCCCTACTGGGATTCGAACCCGGGACCTCCCACTTATGAGACCACAGTCAGGCCTCATTTTGCAACAGGGAGGATGTCAAAAACAAAGTGTATTCTATTGTACGTCCGCGCCAGGTCGAGATGGCAAGTATGAGGCGGGGAGACGTCCCGCCCACCCGCACGTCACCCGTACTCGCCCGCAGGTCCCCGTTTGTCATCTCGATCTGTCGCATACCTACTACCTATAATTGAATTTTTTAACGGTCTGCACACTTCAATTCTGAGGCGAGGCAAGCACTGACTTTAAATTGACGTTTTAATGGACCCACGAAGCACGGAATATATGGACCCAATTTGACTCCAAATTCAATTCACTGAACATTGCTTTGTAACGACGCACGTTTGCGGAATGTTAAGAATCTATGCGTCTTAGTCATAATTATAGGTAAGCTTACATTCCTACATTCCAAATAATATAAGTAGGTACCTACCTACATAATAAGGCTTCATCAAATAAAAGTTCTGCAAGAATGAAATCTAGGGCCAATATAAATTCAAAGGTAGTCAAAAAAGGTAGACGGGGTCCGGGGACGGACGTCTAATAGAGCTATTTGTATGTGCTTCTTGAAAGTTACAGAATTGGACCGTTTCACATAAAACGATTAGAACAGCATTCTTGTAATTTGGCCTTTCTCCAAAAGTGGCGCTTTTAGGTTTTCTTTTACATTTGTCCTATAAAAATAAATAAAACACCTACATAAAAGTTAATTTTCTTTAAAAGGAAATTGTTTTTACTTTTACGACCATCATTTCTGTCATCATTAATTAATATTCGTAATTGAAACAAAACTTTTTTCCACAAATTACTTAAGCTATAAAAGCACTTCAGAAACTTTTAATTTGTCCCGAGTCAATTCGACTCTGCGCCTAAAATGCCTAAATAAATTAATGTTCGATAATAATAATAGGTAGGTATAGTACCTACGCGACATACTACGGGCTATGAGGTGAGGGGACGCCCCGCACATCCGCACGTCACCCGCGCTATTCCGCGCCGGGTTAGCGCGGGGGCTGTGCGGTTGTGCGGGGCGTTCCCTCCCCGATTGTCATCTCGACCCGTCGCTTATCTATAAGTAAGTATATTATGTATTAGGTAGGTACTTACGCGAGTTTGGAATTGGGACCTATGTATGGCAGGCAGGTGCATTACTCAGTGGCGCAGATACGGTCAGATGCTGAGAGCCATAATGTTGAGAAGGGAAGATAGAGAAAAACAAGAAAAAAAGGAGAGAGAGCAACCAGAGGGTCAGCACGAAGTAATGTTACACGGTTCCGTGCTGATCTCGAAGAGGGGGAGGTCTTTTTAGTCCGTGCGAGTCGGACACACCCTGTCGATAGACAGAAGTCCATGAGGGATTTTTCCTCCTCCTAGAAAAAAAAAGGGGCATCACCTACTCAGCCAACACCTACTTACGACTATTAGCTTGCCCCCGCCTGCCATACTTCCATGATAATTAATCTAACCATGAAGAGGAAAGTCAATCGTAAAGTGTAATAGACCAAGTTCTATTATAATATTTTTAAACATTTACCAACACACGATTAGTACAAACTTACGAACTTTTATACGTTAAAGATCCTAAGTAACTATATCTATCCTAAAAGTTCTGTGCACTTGCTTCCTAGCCAAAACGGCAGTGAAACAAATACCTACGTTTAAGCAATTTGGATTAAATAATATTAGGTAAGTATGGCATATAGTAATTCAGAACTGGGAATAACAAGCAAATTAATAATAAATTATGCAACAGTTTTTTTCATTTCCCACAAAACTGAGTCCATTTTCGCAGACTCCGAGGTTGTCCTCGATATCAACTGGAAAAGTCCTTATTCAAACACCGCCATTATGTTTGCAATTTACCCGTAATCGATTGTGTGATCTTACAATTTAATTCCCTGGCATTCTTTAAAAATCTTGTTTCTTCTAATCTGAATATACTTAGTAAGTAAATATAATGTACCCAGTGGCGTGCAGGTCATAGAGGCATAAATGCACTGCTTACCCCAGTTGTAAAAGCTCAATGCATATTTTTCATTATGACCTGCCAGTAAACAGGTTCCTACCTAACTAATGCCTACGCCAGGGTAGGTGCACAAACTCAAACCCTGTGCACGCCACTGAATGTACCTAACCTACCTAACACATAAGCATAAGACTAAAAAAATCTTTTATTACTGGTAAAAGAAACGTTTTTAAACAGATGCAAAAATCTTATAAGTACAAAACTATTATTTTACAAATCATTAAAAAAAAACATTCAAGTAATCTCGGCTAGCGCCTCGTCCTTTCAAAATCACTTCCAATAATACTCGGCCAGTAATCGCTGTATTTCAGGCCTGGACTGTAATGTATAGTACCAACCTGAAAAAGGGACGTTTCTCAATTATTATTCAGTCTCGTATTTAGTGAAATCCTCGCCTTACGGCTCGGCCTTCAAACTCATGCTCAACCGCAATTGCTTATTTCCCGGCCTTTGCAATAATGTACTATTATGTTGATGATTTCTTACAATAATTATTGGGTCATGGTCTGGTCATGGTATACGAAGTATGAAGAACTTTGAAGTGAACTATTTGGCACGCTCACAACCTTTGAACGAAACTGGTTCGAAACGCGGTTGATTATTTGATTTACAGTTCGATTAAAACGAACAGGCACTCCGTAGCTTCTGTTCATGTATGCACTGCACTAAAACGAATTTCACGGAAAGGTATCCGATTTTTTGGTAAATATTTTGTACGGAACTTCCATGTTGGTATAGTACGCGACAAGTCGAGACGGCAATCGGGCTGTAAACGTCCCGCACACCCGCACAGCCCCCGCGCTAATCCGGTGTGAGATAGCGCCGGTGACATGCGGGAGTGCGGGGTGTCCCCCCGCCTCACGCCCCGATTGCCTTCTCGACCTGTCGCGTAGGTACTATAGGTACTAGGTACCCAGTGTATCATTCGATATTTTTGTTTCAAGTTCGTATAATCTTTTTATAGGCTGCTGATTTGTAATTTTCATGGTATAGTAATAAGTAAATAACAGTTTATGGTATAGTTAACCAGTGAAAACATAAAATAGGGTAGGTACTGTAATGTTTGGCACGCTTTCAAACTTTGGTTAATTCTTCGATTTACTTATCGACTACTACGAGTGCAATCACTTCTTTTTAGATTAAAGATTATTTAGGCCGCAGCACTGTTCGAGTTAGATTGCACTTTATTGCGTCGTAACAAAGGTGGCTATTTATTTAAACGTCCATGCGGAGTGATTCGTCTATTTCTGAAAAAAACTAATAAGCATTCTGTAGTTTTTTGTTCCTGGCTAAATCCTCACGCTCATCGAAAGCCTAAACAGCTCATATAGTTACAGCGATAGTACCTAAATGAAAAAGTTGAGACTTTTTTAGTTGCGCAATGACCTTTGCGAATACCAAAAGGCACATCTATTTCAAATAGGTTAGTAGATATTTAGTTGATTTGAAAAACTTTAGCTAATCTATCTAAAATTCTGTAAGTACTTTACATTAAAATAGCAAACATAAATCGTTAGCTAAAAGCAGTCTCTTTACACTGAATTACGAGTGTTCCTTAAACTTTTAACTGCATTCAGCTAGCTTAATATGAAACGACCTGCGCGCATTAGAGGCATTACTTCAGAGATTTACGAGTGAAATTTTGCTAACCTTAATAAGTAGGTGCATAAGTGTTATTGTTAAATACAATAATATATTTCAAATGAAATGATCTCATGATATGAGTTGATTTCAGTCTCAGCAATAAATAGATAGAGCTATCCTTCCTACCATATTATGTTCAAAAATTATTATCTAAGTACTTGTATATCCCCGCGACTATCCGCGTGGACCACCAAACACCCACTATACCCCCTTAGGGGTTGAATTTTCAAAAAATCCTCTCTTGTTGTAAATGTCTACCTAAATTTCTACGTTATACTTAATAGTAATCTGCATGCCAAATGTCAGCCCGATCCGTCCAGTAAGTCGTTGATAGATCAGTCAGTAAGTCAGTTTTTTATTTTTATTTTTTTATTGAACCAGAACCACCAATTATTATTATTCAGTTGCTTTTTCTTTTATATAGGTATTCAGATACTGTATCACCGTCATTATAATAAACTGAGTAGGTACGGTCCGGATTTGGTCAAATTTCCCAACGTTTTATAGTAACTTGGTCAAACTCGACATACTTATAGTCGTAGACAAGACGTGTCACTGAGTGCTACTAATAATTTTTCGTAGAAACCTTTAATGGATTAAAAAAAAGAAACTATCAAATACGCCCGTGGCTATCATTCGAACACTAATGAGTTAGCGAATCACCTCGCGGGAGGCCAGCCGCAGTGAGAAAAGCCGAGGACCGAAGTAGAGTGGAAAGAAACGCACTTGTTTGCAGATACAACGTCGATGAAGCATACGACCAGGGATAAAGTAGGTATATCTAGGTGAGTAGGTATCTATTTTCCATAAAGGTCCAATATTGAAAAAGATTTTACAAGCTAACCTTTGCTCTTCTTTCAGGTCGATCCAATTTTCTTTGCTTTAAGTTGCAAGAGCTCTAGAATGTTATGGAATCTGGAAAACGTGTATCTATATTACCTACTTTCTAAGTGTAAAAATTTATTGGTTGTTGGAATTTTGCTGAAGTAATTCATAGAAAAAATATAATATTTTTAGACGCAAGTTGTACCCAATTTACAATTAAGTATGTGAATTTTCAGTAGGATGAATTCCTTGCGTGCTTTTTTTACTTCAACAAAATACTTACTTACCTAGGTTGCCTGGAAGAGATCGCTATTTTAGATATAAGGCCGCCTATTGCACTTGCAAACATCTTTGTTATATTTCTATTGTTTTGGTTTTGATGTACAATAAAGAATATTTTACTTTTACTTTACTTTACCTATAGTTAGGTACTTGTTTTAAAAGGAAAAATCTGATTTTCCAAGGTTTCCCAATTTATTAAAGGAAAGATTTATATTGTCCTTTCAAACCATATCTTTCTAAATGTCGCTTAGATCTATTGCGTCGCTCAATCACAGGAGTGGTTTAACAGCAATGCCGTTTTTGAGAGAAGGTATCTTTTCCTAGGAATTGGATTTATTTTTCTTTGAATGAGACTGTAGTTTTCTTAGTTACAAAGACGCGACTTAAATTACACTCTTTTTAACCCCCGATGCAAACGGAACGTGTTAAAAAGAGCGTAATTTAAACGATAACGAATAAAAGAGATATTACGTGTGTATCTGTGTGTCTGTCTCTGGCATCGTACCTGTCAAACCGATGGATCGATTTTGATTTGGTTAGATTTGAACGTGGTTTCTTTTTCCAAGACCTGTTTAATCAAGATGGTTCTTAGCTATGAGCTTGATGAGCTTTTTCCACTTAACAGGTATAAAACAGTAGGAAAGTTTACTTAGTGAATTATAATTGAACTCTACTCTACTAAAGGAGATAAAAACTCGTTTCTAGATTTTAGCTCAATTCGTTTTTCGCTAATCGTCGGCGATCGATCACCTTATTAATTAATAGTAGGTAGGTTAATAAAAATAAAAACATTGACTATTGTGCTCTCAAGTTGTACAGGAAATAACTCGTTTCATACATTATCTAAGCAGCGAGTGCTTTTGAAACTTTTAATGGACTCGATTACGCTTTCGCATTTGAGTGAGCCAGTTCAACGATTTGAAAGAGAAAATCCTTCCACTTGCCCAGGTATAAAACAGTAGGAATGTTTAGTGAATAATTGAACTCTACTCTACTAAAGGAGGATGGACCTACACAGGCCGGGGTTGTGTCCTCACTAAAGTATACTTTACAATTTAAGATAGCTTGTATAGTTACACTAGCTTATGCTCACAACTTCGTCAACAAGTTTTTATGGGAATGTTTTAATTATTGTTAACCTAAGAAAAGGTTAAATTAATGTGGGATGGAATATTGTATGAATGTTGTAGGTACCTACCTGAGAAGGCTGTATGAAGTTCGCTCATAGTGGTATTCTGGAGAGACTGAGTGAGTAGATAAGTGAGGCCTTTTGCAGCTGGAAAAATTCTTATCTCATGGGAAACCAGAAATTTTACGCGCACAAAATCGCAGGCAACTACTAGTTAATAATAATTAACAAACTTGGATAAAAAGTCCTTGGCATCATGGTAAACGAATGTTGGAGACACAAGTAGGTACCTATATCTAACTGAAATGGGGAAAGGAGTGCCTACCTAGGAAACAACAAAAAATATATCGGAGGTTAGCTGCTATAGAAAACACTCCTACAGAACTGACAGAGCGACTGCAAGTTTTAATCGAACAAAACGAAACCCGTATTCAGAGGCAGCAGTAGTAGGTATACAAGTTTGATAGTCCCCGAAATAGTGTTTGCGATTTGCACTCCATTAACACGGTCGTTGCATCACATGCTGCAGGATACGCACCTAAGATGTGTACCTTTTTAGGTGGATAGGATCACTTTTTTGTCTGTCCATCGTGTCTGTCAAGAAAACCTATAGGGTACCTACTTCCCGTTGACCTAGAATCATGAAAGGTAGGTAGATCTTATAGCACAAGAAAAGGAATAATTCCAAAAACCGTGAAATTGATTAATAATTAAAATGTGTTCATGAACAAATATTTAGTTTTTCAATTTTTAAAGTTAGATAACTATACCAAGTGGGGTATTAGAATATGAAAGGATATATCTGAACTTTCTAAAACAAATTTTTATTTATTTTTATGCATAATAGTTTTCGATTTATCGTGCAAAATGTCGAAAAAATACGATATTTTTCTTGAGTCACGTGACCAAGTGACCCTAGCCTGGTGTGAGTTACGAAAGAGAGACAGAGTACGAAAACTTCAAGTGTCAGGGTTTGCGTTCAGGGCTTATGACAGCGTTCACACAGCGTTTTATGGAGTAAAAGCTTTCACACGGTTCTATTACAATTTCTGTGCGGCAATGGGTGGCTTCACCGCGTGTCGCGCGTTCTGTGTGACTAAGGCTTTATGAGAAAATTTCTTATCGTTCAGCTTCCAAAAATGGGGTGGAATAAAAAGTTTTTCTTAGAATGCAGTTAAACTTTTAATAGGCAATTAGAGGTGCAACGAAACGGTCGGATTTTGTAGAATCAATACGTCGTGTAACGGGGTTCAACTAGAAATTGAGGGGTACCTACAGAACTCCTGAACTAGTACCAGTTACACTAATGGAAGATGTTTCTGTATGGATTTATTTATTTAAAAGTAAATATTTTTGGGGCGACGCTTTTGTGGCGACCGTGTTTCTTGCCACGTATACTTACTTATTCTAAAATGCCTTCAAAGCAAAAGTGAATAAGCATTTTTTAGGCATGCGTGCCTATCACGCAATAAAAATAAAAACAATTAAGTAAGTTAATGCTTTGGTCTAAAAGTGTGGTGTAAAATGTTCGCTTTTTAGTCGATAAAATAAAAAACAAAAATAATAGTAATTTTAGTATGGAAGTACGGATAGTGGTTCATTTTGTCTGAAATTTACTTGATTTAAGTACCTATTTAAAAAATGTAAAGCACCTTACTCGATTCGAAAGGTTATAAAGTCTTTTTCAGGCACCGATAGTTGGACAGGAATCTAGTTAGTATTTAGATTGCATTGAGTAGTTGGGTTCCGAAGCTTGCATTAGCGATTCTGTTTCTAGCGTGATTGCATCAGAAATGTAAAAGGAAAAATTCCGTCGTTTCAGGGGGAAAAAGCTTGAATATAGAAGGAAACAAGCAAATAACAAAATAACTCTGTAAATACATTAATAAATACCAAAAAAGGATAGTCTTGAACATTAGCGAAACCAATAAATTAATATATGGTCTTGAAGTCTCATTACAAAACAAGATAGTCATAATGCTTTAATCGGTTATGATCATAATTCTTGAATTCTGCTGCTAAAGACAGTTGATAAGACCAAGACACGATCGAAGCACCACCAAGGCAAGACTAAGACTCAACCAGATAAGACCAATACGAAACCAAGACAAGACCAAGATACGATAAAGATAAACTTTAAGCAAGACAAAACCAAGACAAAACCAAGTCAAGACTAAAATACACAGGGGATGACCAATACAAGACCAACACATGATCAAGACAAGACCAACACACGACCAAGACTAGAGCTAGACAAGACTAAGACACGACGAAGACAGGACCAAGACAAGACACGACCATGACACGACTAAGATGAAGAATCTTTATCTATAGCTATGGAGTAACTAAAGTATTATATATTATCTAAGCCCTATTATTTGTTTCGTATTTGATAGTCACGGAGCGTTAACAATTTGCGCTGAGGTAGTTGAAAACTTCTAATGGAGCAATTTGTTGGTATATTGGAAAGGGGAACCACCGATCCGCGAAAAGCTTTGGATTGTAATTTCATATTTTAATCACTCGACTAAGTATGACAAAGTGAAGAAAGGATAGTGTGCTTAACACAGTCTATTTGTAGACGTTATTAATGGTGTTTGATATTTGATATTTTGATAAAATATGGGATGTCGTTAGCTTTGTCTATAGATTACCTAGGTAAATACCTAATTTCTGAAACGATTTTGGTGAAATCGGAATTAAGTTACCTATCAAACCGTTTACTTAGGTACTTCTAACTTTAGGAGCATTTTTTTTTCCAATATACGAGTATTTATCTGCCATCGGCTTTCTAGCCATAGTCAGATTTTGGATAAGCGTGGGTTTAAAGTTTATTTAGGAGCATGAAAATAATAATGACGTATCGTTTATCAAATCGGTTGAGCCGTTGCGTATAGGGTTGCCAGGTCGCCAAACCTAATAGCAGGACAGACCAGCCAGTTTGGCCGGACATTTGGGTAAAAAGGCCGGACACCTTACATTATTGAGGATTTTGTGTCTTAGTATTAATAAGTACGACAAATTTTTTTATGTAAAATCAAGCTTTTTTTATTATTGTCATAAATCTGCAAGTCCGCTCTCACATGGAGTACTGCTCCCACCTTTGGGCTGGAGCACCCCAGTACCAACTCCTTCCATTTGATCGGATCCAAAGGCGGGCTGTTCGACTTGTGGACGATCCCAAACTAACCGGCTCGTTGGAAAGCCTGGAGCACCGCAGAGACGTTAGCTCTCTATGCGTGTTCTATCGCCTCTATAATGGGGAGTGCTCTGAAGAGCTTTTTGACCTCATTCCACCCTCTTTTTTCTACAACCGCACCGCGCGCCACTGTAAGGAATTGCACCCTCACCATCTTTTTGTCTGGTGCACTTCGACCGTCCGCTGCGCCAGATCCTTCTTTCCACGCACGTGCAAACTGTGGAACCAACTCCCATCGGTGGTGTTCCCACTAGATTATAACATGGGGTTATTCAAGGGGCGGACCAACAAATTCCTAAAAGGCCGGCAACGCATCGGCGGCTCCTCTGGTGCTGCAAATGTTCATGGGCGGCGGTAATCACTTAACATCAGGTGACCCGCCTGCTCGCTTGCTAGCTATATCTATTAAAAAAAAAAAAAACTCGTTGTCGGGCGGCACTGCCGCCTGCGAGAGCGACCGACAGTCGACTTGCCTGCGCTCGGCCACGCTCGTTTGCGAAATGTAAAAAGCCTAACAAAAGCCGGACAAGCCGGACACCGTTTATTTTGGCCGGACACGCAATCAAAAAGCCTACCTATGTCACATAACCCTCCACACATAACCCTCTTTTGGGCCTCGCAGCAATCGGGTAAAAAGAGAACTTGTGCTTGTTATAAAATAACCTCACATTAAAAATATGATACTTCAGGTCCCAATTTCCTGATCTACAACAATAGGACGTTTGCTGGCGCTTTGCCATTTAACGTTTTAAAATCTGTAGAAAACGTCTTTTTCATTATTTAATTCAACAAGCTTCGTATTTGCACCGATGCCAAAAAGTAGGAAGGAGGTCGAATAATATTATCTATGGACATAAGCTTTCAATAACACTCGATTGATAATGATGAATCCTTAATAGCTCAACGGTTGAGGAGTGGACTGATTTCCGAAAGGTCGGCGGTTCAAATCCCACCCGATGCACTATTGTCGTACATACTCCTAGGCTTAGTTAGAGGGGAAAAGAGAATATTAGTCATGACTAACATTGCTAATATTCCTAAAAAAAAACCGGCCAAGTGCGAGTCAGGCTCGCGCAATGAGGGTTCCGTACAACAGTCGTATTTTTTCGTCATTTTGCACGATAATTCAAAAACTATGATGCATAAAAATAAATAAAAATCTGTTTTAGAATGTACGACGAATGTAGAAGACCTTTCATATGATACCCCATTTGATATAGTCACTCACTTGGAAAGTTGAAAATACTAATTATTAGTTCATGACCACAATTTAATTTTTTTTGTGTGATCTAACCCTAAATTCACGGTTTTCAGATTTTTCTCCAAATGTCAGCTATAAGATCTACCTACCTGCCAAATTTCATGATTCTAGGTCAACGGGAAGTACCCTGTAGGATTCTTGACAGACAGACAGACAGACAGACAGACAACAAAGTGATCCTATAAGGGTTCCATTTTTCCTTTTGAGGTACGGAACCCTAAAAATGATAAGCCAGATTTCAAGCAAGTAGGTATAGCATCAAAACTACTGCTCGAGTATAGAAAAAATTACGTAATATTAAAGAAACCAAATAACCCGACTGCTAATAAATAGTAACTAAGTAGTAACTGAAACAAGCTTTGCATTCTATATAAAAACCGACTTCGTTACACAAACACTAAAAATTGAAAAATAATTTAATTTATTACCGAATATATTATGTATACAAGAGTTAATATAGTTCCATTATAATACTTTTTGGTGCCGGTGCCAATTAGCTTTAGCTGCGCGAATCGTCTAGACTTCATATTTTTATGGGACTCCACAATGGCACCTCATTGGCACCGACCCCAAAAAATATTATTATGGAACTATATTAACTCTTGTATACATAATATATTCGGTAATAAATTAAATTATTTTTCAATTTTTAGTGTTTGTGTAACGAAGTCGGTTTTTATTTTTTTTCTAAAAATTTTTTATTTCACAATTTTTAGTGGCTCCATGGAATTATGCTATGACTGGTTAAAAATCTACTGTTTACTAAGCTATTACACTGATCGCGAGCAATTTACTCTTATCCGTTGAGGAGTTCCAGTATCTATCTTCGAAGATGTTCATCAGATCTTCACCAAATTGAAATGGGACCAACTTTGAAGTATACCCTTTCAAACAAAAAAAGAATTTTCAAAATCGGTCCAGGCGTTTTCGCGTAATCGGGGAACATACATAAAAAATAAAAAAAAAATAAAAAAAAAAAAAAAAAAAAGATTCCGACGAATTGAGAACCTCCTCCTTTTTTTGAAGTCGGTTAAAAATAGAAATTGTCGAAATGTCAGAAAATGTAGATAATATATCAGCCCGCACATTAAAAAAGGGCACAAAATCCGCCATTTTGATTTTTATGAATTTTAGCTATATGTAGTGACACTCGCGCCGTCAAGACAAATCTAATGACGTATCATTTATCAAAATCGGTTGATATGAGCCGTTTAGTAGCTACAGGTGGACATAGGAACGGACATACAAACATACATACATACAGGTCAAACACATAACTCTCCTTTGGGCTTCATCGCAGACAGGTAAAAAGGGCGATAGTTCTTAAAAAAGTTGTAGGGTTTTTTTTGTACCCATACCTACTTACAAAGACATTGTTAAGTATGTTTATTTTTATACGTATTCGTATATTTAATTACATATTATTCTCAGTAGCATAGCAGTTCAGCGCTGGGAAATTAATGACTCAGCGGCTTTGCTCTCTCCATATAATATAGGAGAGCAAAACCGTTAGTCTTACGCCCGATCTCTCTCCGTTTGTATCAGATTGCTGTCCAATCACACTGAAGTAAGGTAATAGAGAGCGCACTTGTTTTTGCGCACACACTCAAATACTATTTATCTCCTACAAAGTAGGTTCCAACCTGCTGCCATAGCCTGAATTTAGCCCAGGGAACATTATTATTATAGCAAATTATTACAGAAATAACGTTATCAGTATATTCCAATTCCCAAATAGTTGGTAACCATTTCCTCCAGTAAATACTTAGCTGCATTGCTCGAAGCAATTCCCCTATGCGCCACAATGGCCACAACTATTAGGATACGTACTTGGATGACAACGTCTTCTGAATTTGAACTATGTAAACCCTTATTCAAGCTGTAACTATGAGGCGTAAGTTAAAATCTATCGATACGATCTTACCCCTTACCTCAGTTATTCTGTGGATCGAATAATATGTTATTGGTGATAATTTTGGTTGTGTACAATTCTAATCTAAACTAAATTGACAAGAATAAATATTCTGAAAGGGCACTAATAGAGAGAAAGCCAACGCGGGCCAGACCTTAGTTTTTTTTATAAAAGCTGAAAGTTTATCTGTGTATAGTCCCCAATACAGGGAGGAACCATCAGCAACTAAGTATGAAGTTTGGATCATGGTGACTTTGGCAGATAACAAGTACCTAATAAAGGTGTAAAAAATCTTACTATGAAGTCTAATATTTTATATTATCTTCGGAACAGTATTGGAAATCACGTCATGCATTGCCAGGCACATAGTGTAGTGGAAATCCACTGCCAGATGCCCTTAAACTTTTAACAAGTCTTAGTTGCTTTCAGTAGCTGTTACCTATAAATTGGCCCACGGTACACGCTAGTAGATATATCTACTAGCGTGTGTACACTAACACAACTGTATCCCACATACTTATTTTGTTTCTCAGAAAAATAAGGAAGGTCGGCGGCACTGGGATCTTGCTCTATTAAGTATATCGTAGTAAAGATAAAATTGACCACTATGAAATGTACACAGAGGTTGGACAAACTAAATCAATTTGCGACCGCCCGTGCCGGCGGCGACTAATTGGTTTACTTTACAACAAGATATCTACCTCAATTAAAAATTATTGTTAGTGTTAGTTGGCGAAAACCTAGACAATAAATATTTGATTTTAACAAATTGATACCTACCAACCGGCTCCTGTGGCATAAGAACCCGTCGTGTTCTACTGGCCGAATTCTGGCCACTGCAGGCAACCTAATTGGAGACTCAATATTTGCAACTCTTGCTACAGACTTGTTCTACAAAAAACCCGGTCAAGTGCGAGTCAGACTCGCGCACCGGGGGTTCCCATACTAGAGACGTACTTTTCGACATTTTGAACAATAAATCAAATATGTATAAAAATAAATTAAAATCTGTTTTAGAATGTACAGGTAAAGCCATTTCATATGATATTCCACTTACTTTGAAAGTAGAAAATAGTGAATTCTTATTATTTGTTTAGAAACACATTTTAATATATTTATGTGATGTAACCACAAATACACGGTTTTCGGATTTTTCCCCTTACGTATATTGTAATGTAACACCTACCTACTGCCAAATTTCATGATTCAACGGGAAGTACCCTCTTTAGGTTTCTTGACAGACACGAGTGACACGACAGACACGACAGACAGACAGATAGACAGACAACAAAGTGATCCTAGAAGGGTTCCATTTTTCTTATTAAGGTACGGAACCCTAATAAATTCATAGACGAAGTCGCAGGCAACAGCTAGGATACTTATAAATTTTGAAAAATAATAATTTTAAAACTGCTAAGTAATACCTTGTTGAATATGTAGTTTAAAATCATTATTTCTCAAACAATTTTTGGAATAATGTTTAGCATTCTTTCATAGCACCTTTGATACCTACGCACTCCAGTTTTTCCTATATAAGTTACTAGCTGATCCCCGCGGCTTCGCCCGCGTAGATTTAGGTTTTTAAAGATCCCGTATAGCCTATGTCACTCAGGAATAATGTAGCTTTCTACTGGTGAAAGAATTTTTAAAATCGGTTCAGTAGTTCTAAAGATTACCCCCTACAAACAAACTTAACGACATTACCTCTTTATATAATAATATACAACGGGCCGTGCAGCAGAAATCGTAATATTTTAATTTCGCCATAACTTCAAAACCAAACGTCCAATTTTAATCATTCAAAGACCAAATATTATCTCCATAAACTGTTCTTAGTGATGAAATCATTTATTTTGATAAGGATTAATAGCATGAGTAAAATAAACGCGTTTAAATGTAGTCCAAAAAAATTCAAGATTTTTAAATAAAAAAATGGTTGCTGTGCCTCACTCGACATAGATGGGTATAGTGTGTCGCGGACTTTTTTGTAGATATTTATAAGATCTACAATTAATTAGAACATTTTATGGTTCTATCTTTTATAGTTTAGGCAGCGTACGCAACATAAGTAACTTTTCTGGTTGATTTTTTACACCTTGTGTCCGAAAAACCCAAATATCTTACGGAACCCTATTTTTTTCCAAAATAAAATATAGCCTATGTTACTCGTGGATAATGTAGCTTTCGAATGGTGAAAGAATTTTTAAAATCGGTCTAGTAGTTTTTGAGCCTATTCAGTACAAACAAACAAACAAACAAACAAACAAACAAACAAACAAAGTTTTCCTCTTTATAATATTATATATATATATATATAATATATATATATATATATATATATATATATATATATATATATATATATATATATATATATATATATATATATATATATATATATATATATATAGTGTAGATTAATCGGTTCCATCAGCAATCAACGCAGGGGCTTAGCTTGTAAAACCAAAATATATACTTACACGCAAATTGTATTTATGTTGAATATTATGAGGAATTATTATCACTCAAGCGTCAGGGCACGTCAGGGTCGGCCTCTGACATAACTTGTCAAGAAGCTGTCGAACTTCCGAGCAACTGATTGACGAACGACCGGCTCTACCAGCTACGTCTCGTCGCTTGTAAGTTGCTTGTAACATCGTGAACTGTGATCACGTTGTTCCAAGCGTTTTAGAACGATTTAGGGTCCATTCAGACGGACTGCAAGCTGACTTCAAAATTGCAGTTGGGATGCAGTTTTATTGCAATTGACATAACTGCAATTGCCGACCTAATGCGCAGTCTGCGTGCAGTTCTCAATGAATGTCTGTACCAAAACTGGGCGCCGACTGCACGTGGACTATAGTTTTGTCAACTGCAATAAAAGTGCATTACTACTGCAATTTTGGAGTCAGCTTGCAGTTCAAATGAAGTCCGTATGCAAGACTTTTACTGTGAATCACACGCAGTGCATTTAACAACTGGGTAGGTGCTACGTAAAGCTGGCTCCAGGCTGGGAAAACCCTAGAAGTGACTTCTCGGCGGAGAGATTACTTGAGAGCTCACTCACTTCTGGAGCGTTCTCTTTTTCCGCTTCAGGAACCAACGGCATACCGTGATCTGGGAGCTATGGCGAAAATCAAGAAAATCAACGCTCCTAATTAAAAGGTTCCATGGAGAGTTGATTATCTAGTTACCAACTCGCTTAACAAAAATAATCTGTATGTATAAAAGAAAAAAACTGACTGAATAAGTGACTGCCTGACTGGCTGACTGACTGAATGATCTATCAATGCACAGCTCAAACTACTAGGTGGATCAGGCTGAAATTTGGCATGCAGATAGCTATTATGATGTATAGACATCCGCTAAGAAAGGATTTTGAAAATTCAACCCGTAAGGGGGTAAAATAGGGTTTGAAATTTGTACCTACTCGTTACTTATAATTTGATACGTAATTTTTACAATAGGTTAACGTCATAACCCGAATCAAACATAAAATTAATCCATATAATATCATTTTAAGATTTTATTTATTCGCTGTGGTATCATTATCGTGCTTGTTAATAAGTAGTTATACCTAAACAGAGGTTGGGTTAACTAAATCAATTTGCTTGTGATCGGCGTTGGTCTGCGCTAATTAATTTACTTTGCAACAAGATACCTATCTCAATTATAAGTATCTACCCTTTTGACGGTAGCGCAAGTTTACAACATACCTACTTAACTTGCTTAGTAGATACGAGTGTACCTATTTTATCGTTTAAACTATTAAGAATGACTAGCTTAAGCCCGCGACTTCGTCCGCGTGGACTAAACAAATTTTAAACCCCTATTTTACACCCTTAGGGTTGATCTTTAACAATGAGATTTTAACATAATATGAGCTTAATAAAATATGTCATACTGCTAATTGCAAAAATATTAACTACAAAACTTCTTTATAGACACTTCAAAACTGACAGACTTTCATACAACTTCAAACCCCTATTTTACCCCTTTAGGGGTTGAATTTTGAAAAATCGTTTCTTAGCGGATGCCTACGTCATAATAGCTATCTGCATGCCGAATTTCAGCGCGATCCGTCCAGTAGTTTGAGCTGTGCGTTGATAGATCAGTCAGTCAGTCAGTCAGTCAACTTTCCCTTATATATATAAAGATTTCCATTATGCATGAGGAGACACCGGCTTTACTCGCGAGACCTATTATGTCCAGTGATGATGATGATGATGCTGGTTTTAGATATGTACTATAGATTAAAAGCTTTAATGTTTTTTAAGCGTTGAATTAAAATACATCTGGGGACGATGCAAATGAGTGATGAAAATAATGACAACATTAATTTGAGCATTACAAATTGTTGTAAAATCTTTTTGGATCGCGCCGAACTGCTCAAGCAAAAGTAATTCAAACAAAGTAGATAAAAGTTGCGGCGATAAAAAGCAATTAGGAGAAAAATTTGCATTCTTTCAAATTAATTACTCTCGTAACAAAAGTTTTATGAAAGGCTATAAGGGAGCAATTCGCACATTTTCGAAAGATTTAATGAAAAACATTTTTATCTAAAATTTTCAACATTTCGCATCCTTTTCATCATTAATCACAGATAAGTTATAACATGCTTTAGTTATAGGTTGCTATTAATAACCTATAACTAGTCGCTTAATTTTTTTATATAAAATCAGTTCCCTAATTATAAATGCGAAAGTGTGTTTATTTGTTGGTTTGTTGGTTTATCCTTCAATCACGTCGCAACAGTGCAACGGACTGACGTGATTTTTTGCATGGGTGGGATAGATAAAGACATGGAAAGTGACATAGGCTACTTTTTATCCCAGAAAATAAAAGAGTTCCAACGGGATTTTAAAAAACCTAATTCCACGCAGACGAATTCGCGGGCATCAGCTAGTTATTAATAAACCTAGTGGTTAACACATTGGCTTCCTAGTCGGGGGTACTGGAGTTCGATCCCGGGCATGCACCTTTAACTTTCCAAAGCACAACTTGATTTAACGGTGAAAGAAAACATCGTGAGCAATACCTGCAGGTATTGCTCACGATGTTTTCTTTCACCTGAGAGACTCTTTGCCTGAGAGTTCTCCATAATGTTGTCAAAGGTGTGTGAAGTCTGCCAATCCGCGCTTGGCCAGCGTGGTGGACTATGACCACTAACCCTTCCTCCGAGTTCAGTGATGGGTTGATCATGATGATGATGAATTTTTATGTATAAAAAAAAATTAAAACTGCAACTTTTCTATAACATGAGTAATTGCCCCCGCATCTGCTTCGCTTCAGCAGTGTGTTCCGTTAATTGAAACTCAGTAAACCGCTGAAGCAATTTATGACAGCTAATAAATGGCTCAGTGTAAAGAGACTGGGTTGTTTGCCAGCTTGCCTTATTCCTGATTACTTTTCGACTTACATAAGTATTTTGCGCTTGTATTTTTAAAACAAAATTATTTGCTACCTACTAGTAGGTACGTTAGTACTATTATAATATTATTCTGTGCTACTAGCTAGTAGGTAGCAAAGGAGGTACCTATAGGTAGCAAACTGTGCAGTTTTTGGTTAATCTGGCATAGCGTGCGCAAGGTGATGACGACGCAGGCACATGGTTCCCATACAGCATGCTCCACTCCACCCAGTTTCCTAATTACCTTCTAATCTTATAAAAGGACCAAATTGTAAGTTACTAAGAGCCCGCAAGCTGAAATTTTCACTGTGTCACTGCCCCCAACATAGGAAGGAACGATCCGTGACTATGAAGCTTGGATCATGGTTGCTTTGGTAAATAACAGGTTACAAAGATGTAGAAAATCTTTCGTCAAAATATAAAGTGTTTTTTTTAGGGTTCCGTACCTCAAAAGAAAAAACGGAACCCTTATAGGATCACTTTGTTGTCTGTCTGTCTGTCTCTCTGTCTGTCTGTCTGTCTGTTTGACTGTCTGTCTGTCTGTCTGTCTGTCTGTCTGTCTGTCTGTCTGTCTGTCCGTCTGTCTGTCAAGAAACCTACAGGGTACTTCCCGTTGACCTAGAATCATGAAATTTGGCAGGTAGGTTGATCTTATAGCTGACATTTGGGGAAAAATCTGAAAACCGTGAATTTAGGGTTAGATCACACAAAAAAACTAAATTGTGGTCATGAACTAATAATTAGTAGTATTTTCAACTTTCCAAGTGAGTGACTATATCAAGTAGGGTATCATATGAAAGGTCCTCACCTGTACATTCTAAAACAGATTTTTATTTATTTTTATGCATCATGGTTTTTGAATTATCGTGCAAAATGTCGAAAAAATGCGACTGTAGTACGGAACCCTCATTGCGCGAGCCTGACTCTTACTTGGCCGGTTTTATTTTAATTTTCTTCGAAGTACCTAGTGTTAAAAATCACGTCATGTATTGCCGGAAACTTAGTGTCGAGGCAACGCAATAAATTGTTAAAGCTTAAGGGTGTCTGGACGGGGGTTGCCTAATAATATCTACTAAATTGACTTGCACCGAGTATCTGAGTTTTTCATCATCTTATTGGTAGTGGACACAGTTTTAAGTATATAAATACTAATCATGAAAACGCTAGGCCAAAGAATAACAAAGAATAATCTGGGAGATAAACAAGTAAAGCTCTTTAGCAAATAGACTCTTGACAAATTGTTTCTTTTATCAACTCCATTGGTCTTTGGAGGAAAAATATCGGTTGGAAAATCACACGGAAATCGTCGTGGGGAGGTAATATCTTAACTGTCAAAGTGGGTATATATATTTTCGTTTGCCACAGTTCACCAAATATTTAACAAGCCTTCATTATAGAATTATGTTTTGTGCTTATTTAGAGTTTTGTATCATAGTACTCATTTATTGATCACTATCTTATCAACACGACTTCATCCGCGTGGACTACACAAATTTCAAGCTCCTATTTTACCCCTTTACGGGTTGAATTTTCAAAATCCTTTCTTAGCGGATGTCTACGACATAATAGCTATCTGCATGCCAAATTTCAGCCTGATCCTTCCAGTAGTTTGAGCTGTGCGTTGATAGATCATTCAGTCAGTCAGCTATGAATAAGGGGCTGACTGACGTCAGTCACTTATTCGGTCTGTTTTTAGGGTTCCGTAGCCAAATGGCAAAAAACGGAACCCTTATAGATTCGTCATATCTGTCTGTCCGTCTGCCAGACCGTATGTCACAGCCACTTTTTTCCAAAACTATAACCCCCTAACAAATAAACCTGGAATAGCGGTGGAATAGTTATACTCTGTTTTGTCTTTCTCTGTCATCAGTAATTTGACATTTAAAGGAAAAAGACAAAACAGAGTATAACTATTCTACCGCTATTCCAGGTTTATTTGTTAGAGGGTAAGAGCTTAAGAGCTATACTGTTGAAACTTGGTAAGTAGATGTATTCTGTGAACCACATTAAGAAAATTTTCAGAAAAACAGTCAGTCAGTAAATCAGCCAATCATTCAGTCAGTCAGTCAGTCAGCTGTTCCTTTTATATATTTAGATTAGGTAGATCCTATAGAGACACACATCTAATTGTTCAACAATATGAAACAAACAATTAAGGTAGATATAGCATAATTATAGTAATTATATAATAATAAATATATATAACAATAATTAGCTACCTGATCATTTATTCACTAAACGGCTTAATTATAATTAGCGTCACTAATACCTAGCAAATATATTATTGGCAGGTCTATAACTATTATATCAGAATGACGACCGCTGAATTATGGATGTCGAATAATTGTTTTGATGAACGCACAATACCTGTATTACAATAACGTGTCTGATTACATATTGTCTTCTTCTTTTTAACTTTCTTACGGTTAAATTTTTTTACTTCGTTTTATAAGTGGATTTTTTTTTGTTCATATACCTAGTTAAGTTTAGAAATTTTATACAACAGAGCTTGGCCACATTGTCACAGTTTGGAGAAAACTAGCGCTTTCTACCTATACAATTATTAATGCAATTTTGTTTTCATAAAATTTTTGTAAATATTTTTACAAACTAACACCTATGCCTGTGTTTGTAGTTTGCCAGATTTCCGTAAATGTGTGTAGTTTCAAAGTTACACCGGCCCAAAGATTTGTGAGTAATTGAGCCTGTCTAATTTTAGAATTACACATTTTTACAGAAATCTGTATTAAAAGCACAGATAGGTACAGACATTTTTTTCTACAACATGTTTACCAAATTTCATACAGTTAGATTGGTATTCAAATGAGAAGCAAAATACGTTTGTATGGATAGCGGGGAGGAGTGCGCTAGGGTTCCTTCTCTCTTGAACACCTATTATATTATAAGGTAGGTAGGTACATGTTATAAAAAAAAGCTTTGAAAGCAGAATCAATTGGCAATCCGCCATTTGCAGTTCAAAAATGGCAGTAATTTTCGAACTCACAATTGAAATCTGCTGGCTAGTGTTTGACTTGATACCAGCGAGATGATATTAAATTATTCTATGAATATGATATGCTCAATATCCGAAGCTCTTGCACTTCTAAATTTGTCTCATTCATTTTTTGATTTCATTTCATTTCATTTCATTTCATTTCATTTCCAGACCTAAGTCAAAGTGTAGTCAAAACCCAGTTAGTGTTTCTATACATACCAATATTATAAAGGGAATCATATTCAAAATCTAGGAAATATGAGTACGAATTATGTATTATTCATAAGTTCTTTTTAACTAGGTATTTTGTATAGAAATACGAAAATATATAGTATTTCCAGGAAAAAGAGGAATTTATTATATTCAAAATATATTTATAAGGACCGGCTTACACTCACTTTTTGTCGGAGTATGCCTATGGCTAGTTTCAGACCCGTCCGGTGTCTTTATTCATGGGCCTGTTCGACAAGCCGACGACAGCGGCGCTCAGCAGACTGTGGGTCGCGCGGATTGCGTCCTGCAAGGCATGCTGTGAAACAGGCTGAAATTTGGAGAAGGTAGCTCCGGGCTTAAACGCTAAAAATTATTAAGTATTATTTTTCTTTAGCAACATTAGGCGAATAATATTACAAAAATGGAAACCACGTCGTCATATCCCAATTCCCATAATATCCGTTGCCATTCGTATTACAAACATATTTTAATTCAATATGATTCTGCAAACTGTTTAATGAAAGCATTGAACATGATGTACGCATCTCGTTATAATAGAAATAGCCTTTATAAGCATATAAATTGGCGATCGTCCATACTGCGGTACAAAAACGGCTGTAATTGGAGTCGCCATAATTTGATTCCGCTAACGTAGCTAGGTAGTGTTTGTCGATGCCAGAGCGCTTAAATTGATTAAAAGTTCTGTTCGGCTTACAATGGAGTCATGCCCTATCAGTTGAGCAGCTAATAAGCTACTAGGTTTTGCCTGCAATTTTGTCTACGTGAATTTAGCTTTTTAAAAATCCCTGTGTAAAAAAGTGTAGGGTACATAAAATGAAAAAGTTATTAAAACTCTACCTGATTGCCTCCTCCGGCTATGGAAAAACCTCCATAGGAAATTGAAAATTTAAATTTTTCAAGATTCTTTGATTTTTCCGGGATAACAAATTAGAGCCCGCCACAGTTACAACCATGCAAAAATTCGATCCGTTGCGCCGTTACGGCGTGATTGAAGGACAAACCAATAAACAAAACGGTGATAATCTTGATAACTAGGTGGGTCTGTGTACATGAAATAAATAAATAGTTTTGAGCTTTCTATTTTGTGTTCACATACTTTTTTTTGTTATTACTCCACTCTACCTACCTAAATAATTGTAAAATATAATAGTAAGCCGAATTACTAGTATCATCTGAATCTGACAAATGAGATTGCAGTCAAGGGCTAACTGTCAAGAAAACCGATAGGGACTAGGGTACTTTCTGTTGACCTAGAATCATGAAATTTGGCAGGTAGGTAGGTAATAGAGCTCAAATCATAAAGAAAAAATAAAACCAACGCTCATATTATCATAGTTTTTTTTAATATTACCAATATACAAACAATAAAAATCTACAAACAAAGTTAGTTTTGCAGTTCGTTATCAAAGTTATTCTTACCGTTTTACTTCTTCTGTAATACGGAACCCTCGCCTATTTATGTACCTACTAGCTGATGCCCACGCGACTTCTTCCGCGTGGATTTACGTTTTTCAAAATACTGCGGGAACTCTTATAATTTTCCGGGATAAATAGTAGTCTATGTGTTAATCCAGGGTATAATCTATCTCCATTCCAAATCCATTCAGCCATTTTTGCGTGATTGAGTAACAAACATCCAAACATCCACACTTCACATTTATAATATTAGTAGGATTTATGAAATAAAAAAGTTTTTCCATGGTTTTGCACAACTTAAACGCTTAAACGAATTTGCTTGTATGGACTACATACGCTTGAAATTAATCGTTTTCCAGATAACGACTATATTATGTTCCTTCCAAAAGCTTGTAAACACGTGCTTATGCAACGCTTTTGGTTAGAGCATTATTTTAAATGCAAGCGCGAAAAAGAAAAACCTAGTTGTTTCAATAAAGTTAGATAATAGTTCTACAGTTGATTCTTTTAAAGTATAAGTCACGCAAATTGCTATTGCGGTGGAACCATGTCTCATTAACATCGAAATGACGTCATTAATGTAAAAATATACCATCAGCTCGACACTTCAGTCTAGTGCTGACGTCACTAAAATGGCGGCCACGCGCTTTAGCAATTTGCGGGACTTAATGCTATTTTAACCTTTATTATATTATTATGGCGAGTTCTGTTGCACACAATCTCTGAACTAACTTGAAAGGTATAAAGCTTCAGCTCGTACGCTCCTCGTACGTGGCACGACTCGTGCCCGCCGCGTGTTGGCATAAATCATCCCTAAGAAGGTTGTTTTTTAAACTGTCGCAATTTGATATACTTAGGTAGTCCGTAGTATAATTGCATTATAGAGGCAATGTTTCCATAAAATCTGCCCCCAGTTTGGGTATTGTCATTATAGAGCAACAGTTTTAATTGCGGTGGGTATCTTGTTGCAAAGTAAATCAATTAGTTCCCGGTATCGCCGGTAGCTCACAAATTGATTTAGTTTGCCCGGCCTTTGTGGTTAAACATTTTGTAGCAACTTGCAGTTAATTCTATTTTGAAATCTGCATTTCTACCTAAGAACATTTCTTTATTATCACTTTAGCTTAGCTGTTTACAACACGGACTAAGAGCCAGCGCGTGCCAGACCTACGTTATTTTATAAAAGCTGAAAGTTTATCTGCGTATTATTCCCAACACAGGGAGGAACGATCACCGACTATAAAGTTTAGATCAGAATGGCTTTGGGAGATAGCAGGTAATAAAGGTGTAAAAAATCTTATGTCAAAGTATAAAGTCTATTTTTTATATATTTTCTTCAGAATAATATTAGAAATCACCTCATGCATTATTGTGTGTGAACAATATTGTGGCAACCCCTTGCCAGACACCCTTAAACTTTTAAACTTTATGGGCGTCTGGCAGGGGGTTGCCACGACACTAAGGGTGAGATCTATAGAGCGCACTCTGACTTAGCTTAGACCTAAGACAGAGTCTCTATAGATCTCCTCCTAAGTGTCTGGCATTGCATGACGTGATGTACCCATTTGATAAAAATTGCGACCTTTACAGTTGTGATTTTTTTAGTTACTATAAATATAGGCACTTATGGTCAAAGATATAATATGTCAATCAATACAAGTTAACATAGTGTCTACTACATATAAAAGCTCTCGAAAGGATTAGCAAGGGAATAAGTATCTATTTAAAAAAGTGGAATTACTTCCTTTGAGTAATAACAATACAAACGAAAGGGCGTCGTTACGATAATAATGTATATAAAGGGCAGTGTGTGAACTTTGTATTGTGGTAGCAGGTTATCTCGACAGTACCTATCTATACATATAAAAATACTTGTCCTGACTGACTGACTGTACGCTTAGTATAAGATTTTACGTCTCAGTAACGTTGCTAGAATCCGAGAGTCGAAACACAATAATGTCAAAGTAAAATGGGTCTAAAGACCCTTGAATTGAAGTAAAAAATTCAGTACCACTGATTTTAATTTCACAACGTTTCCGCTTGGAGCGCTGGCTGTACATATGTAGACAAACTTGAGCTTTAAAACAAGTCCAACTTACTATAACGCTGAAGTGTTTCGACACTCGAATACTTTCTACGTTGGTGAGACATAAAATCTCGTACTAAGCATACTGATCTATCAACGCAAAGCCTAAACCGCTGGGGTTAGAAACGTGAAATTTTGAAGTAGGTTCCTTTATATCATAGGCGCCCATTAAGAAAGGATTTGTGAATATTCCTCCTCTAAAATAGTTAAATAGGGGATGAAAGTTTGTATGAACATCGAACATTTTCAAAATAAATTAGATCTATGAAAGTTGGTATTTGGGTTTTCATGGAAATACATGTCTTTGCATTTTTATAAATACAGCCTACAAGGAGCAGAAGTATGAAAGTTGTCATTATTCAAATTAGACCTATGAAAATTGACAGGCTTTCAGGAAAAAATTAACAAGTAAGTAAGTAAGTGTTTCAGGATTTTTGGAAATTCTTTCCCCTTACTCATATTCAAAATTTCCACTCGAGGGAAGCCGGGGCCGGCTCAGCTAGTATGTATATAAAATTATTTCACAATATCATAATATAATAACACTTATTGTTACAATCAGTTCTTTTCGGCATTGTGTTGGGCCCTTTTGTTATATATCCAAAACAAAATTGTCGCCAACAAAGGATAATATCGTCGAGTGTACCTAATGTTTACCTTTATGTTCACGATTATAGCACGCCCTTGATGCTACGCATTCGTAACTGTTATTCCCTTTTTGGGTTATTGAAACCTTTGTCTACAAAACTTGTTGTCTTAAGTTTTTATCTATTAAACCAACAACTTTTATATAGGCAATACTAGATTCAAAGTGCAGAGACAGAGACTTCCTGAAGAGGGTGAAAGAGAATGAGAGGCTCCTCAAAGACGCTAAGGCCGCCGCGCCGGCAAAATTGACAACCTCAAAAGACAGCCTCAGCCACCAAGGGCAGCTCACATTGTCAAGGGCACTGAGGAACTAAATTTTACTTGCGCCCATCCCCTGCGAGTTTGTAGCCTAATGTAGAATAAACTATTTTTACGCTAAAGAAAATACTATATGATGCTCTCGCGACTTCGTTCGTCTGTATGGATAGGTAGGTATAAGTTTATATAAAAATCCGAGCTCTTTGTTTTTCCGCCATAAAAAGTAAACTATATTTTGTCAATTCAAGAAAGAATCTCCATTCCAAATTCTATCCAAGTCGATTCAATAATAAGTTACCTTCTCATTCTGAGAGGAGACCGGTTCTCTGTAGTAGGTAGGTCGGCGGCGTGGGTTGAGATGATGATGACGATGATGAATAAGATGCAGAGAATAAAAGTTTTTGTGTAGTTGAGAACTTTACGCAGCTAAAAAGTAATGCGCTAACTATAAACACAGATTAATACTCATGGCAGTAAAATTTTATTAGTCTTGATTTATGTTCGTAGCTTGGTGCTACGAAAATTGTTTTGTATTTAAATAATAAAGACTTAAAACCTTTATTTATATAAGGCAAAATACGTTTCTTTTTTATTTCACTTTATTACACAATCAATAAGTTTTACAAAAGGCGGACTAAAGATCGAAAACCTGAAACCCAGTCAATCTTAGGATAGCAAGGTATGGGAGGCGCGTAGTGTTTGTGCATAAAAGCTATGACTGGTAAAAATTATAAAAGTATTATATAAATTTTTTTTGTTGTTTCTGATTAATAATAATAACTGCCTCATTGTTATTGGGTAAGAGGTTTAAGAGCGTACCAACCAACACACCTAGTTCCTCCTTTTACCAAAGGTTGCTTGGTGGAGATTGCTCTAAGCAATAAGGCCGCCTTTGCACACAATTGTTTTAGTTTTTAGTTTCTTTGTTTTTGTCTTGTTTTTTTCATGTTTTGTGTGCAATAAAGTATTTCTATCTGTTCTATCTATTTATCTAATATTTAGTGATCGCTAAAGGTTGGTACTTATTAGCTAAACAGTAAATGAGACGTGAGAATTTCAAGTGCTAACCTATTCGAAAATCAATTTCCTTTGAAAACTGACAAAGGGTGAAACAGTCACGAAGTTTCACAACTTAGAATGCTACAGTCATTGTTTCGCGGTTCCTGGGCTTGAGATCCTTGAGAGAATTCCGTACTTGCGGTTGTCAAAATATTTGGGCAGAAGAGGTCATAGAAGCTATCAGTACCTACCAGAGGCGGATTAAATGTCGCGAGCGCCCCAGGCAAGCCCCTTATATAGGCGCCGCGCCCCTCTAACAGCCATATTAAAAATTTACTAACTTCGAAAGAACGAGGAATCGTCTCATTGCATAGCTGGTAGTTGGTAATATAGTATAATTACCAACTACCAGCTATGCAATGAGACGATGCTAGCTTATGCTCGCGACTTCGTCCACGTGGACTACATAAATTTCAAACCCCTATTTCACCCCCTTAGGGGTTGAATTTTCAAAAATCCTTTCTTAGCGGATGCCTATGTCATAATAGCTATCTGCATGCCAAATTTCAGCCCGATCCATCCAGTAGTTTGAGCTGTGCGTTGATAGATCAGTCAGTCAGTCAGTCAGTCAGTCAGTCAGTCAGTCAGTCACTCTTTCCTTTTATATATTTAGATTTTATGTGAACGATTGAAGAATATCACGTCATGACTCTTTGCTATATTTGCTATATTAAATACATGATCGTGCGCGCCCCTTCGTAACCCCGCGCCCCTAGGCACGTGCTTAGTTTGCTTTAGGGATAATCTATATCTGGTACCTACTTATATATAAAAAGAAAAGTCCTGACTCACTCACTGACTAACTGAACCGTAACTTGAAAATGTATTGAAAAAATATTATACGCTACAAAAACTCTTTTTAAAATAAAATGTTTTTTGAGGTTCATAGCAAGTTTTCATCATCATCATCAACCCATCGCCAGCTCCCTAAGTAAGTACTGAGATCAGGTTTCGGAATGAGAAGTGTATAGGCCATAATCCGCCTTGCTGGCTAAGCGCAGTTTGGCAGACTTCACATACCTTTGCGAACATTATGGAGAACTCTCAGACATACAATGTTTTCTTTCACCATTAAAGCAAGTGATATTTAATTGCTTAAAACACATAATTACAAAAAATTATTAGATGTGCGTGCTCGGGATCGAACTTTTGACCTCCCAAATAGGAGATGAACGTCTAACCACTAGGCCATCTTAGCTCAATTATTATTATCAACGTAATAAAATTCTGTAAGCGCTTGTCTCCACCGTATCTGAACTTACAAAGGTATACCTGAGTTCTAGGTACGTGCTAACATCCCTCACTCAGATATTTTTCAGATAGAATTCCTTTGTTCTTTTCCGCAAGAAATGATAAGAAATCTTAACGTCGTTTATCCACCTATACGAGAGAAATTACATTTCTGGCTAGAGTATCCACTGACCACAATTTACAGCTCCAGATACGGGTCGGGCTCACGATCGATCGTGAGATCAGCTTCTTAGAAGAGACAAATTGCGGCGAACGTTGATTAGTTAGTTTCAAATCGAGGGTGGACTTATAAATTAACTTAAACTCTTGTCCGAAACCAAGATTACGTTAAGTTATTTCAAGTTGTAACTAAGCCGTACCCAGCAATGAAATTATCTAAATATGTCTTCATGGATTTTTCCTGGAGGCAATGGAATGTGTGTTCTCATTTTGGACAGGCGTGTTTGAAATTTTATGGAATACTAGATGATGCCCGCGACTTTGTCCACGTGGATTTAAGTTTTTAAAAATCCCCTGGGAACTCTTTAATTTTCCGGGATAAAAATAGCTAATAAAAATAGATAGCCTATGTCCTTCCCCGGGATACTCTATGCCAAATTTCATCAAAATCGGCTGAACTGTTGGGCCGTGAAAAGTCAGCAGACAAACAGACAGACAGACATACACACTTTCGCATTTATAATATTAATATGGATGGATGATTGTACTTATTATGATTCCGTAGTAAAACAACTACCGAGGAACTCAAAAAAAGAAAATCTAATAGTACTTAGTTTCGTACAGTCCGTCTGTTCCATGTGTGTTACAGTCATTTAAAAAATAAACTATATGAACTAAAATTGACACTTATTTAAATTATGTCACGTTTGAAACGAGCGTGCTTTAGTCTACGAGACTGAAAAAAATCTGAACCTGCTTATCTCCGGAGAAACGGAAATCCGCGATGGATCCGCGATCCGCCTTTCCCCTATGCGAAAGAAAACCTTTGCGTGACAGAGGAACAGTAATAGAATTTTATACTACTTTTTGTACAAAAGAGTTTCTATTCTCGCAAAATCTCCACGGAAAGTTCAAAGTTAATAAGAATTTATTAACAGAGAAAATTATGAAGTTTTACCATAAAATGCGAGCAAAAATTATCATGCAATTTATCGCACCCGTGCCTTAATGCATTCCCTGATTAATTTATTAGGGCCCGCGGTGTTGCAAAATTGATGACTATAACGAGATGAGCGTTATTTTATTTAACGCTTGTATTTTATTACCACACGTGTAAAGAGTAATTTTTTTGTAATTTTTACATAATTTCCATAACCTGTTCACGCTTTGACAGCTTGTAGTGTTGTAGGAATATTTATTGGCTCAATTGATGCAGCTTTTTATCAGTAATTTGCCGGATGGTTGCATCGTTTGCTCTGCATTGGAATGCAACGCACGTCGTATACGATTTCTGCGTCAGTTATCTTCTATATATATAAAAGGAAAAGGTGACTGACTGACTGACTGACTGACTGACTGACTGACTGACTGACTGACTGATCTATCAACGCACAGCTCAAACTACTGGACGGATCGGGCTGAAATTCGGCATGCGGATAGCTATTATGACGTAGGCATCCGCTAAGAAAGGATTTTTGAAAATTCAACTCCTAAGGGGGTGAAATAGGGGTTTGAAATTTGTGTAGTCCACGCGGACGAAGTCGCGAGCATATGCTAGTTTATTAGTATAGAATAAAATGCTTGTAGGTAGGCTTTATAGAGCTAGATTTTTTTACTTTTCTCTTAAAACATTTTTTCTTTATTACCTCTTATGTGTTGATTTATAAAATTTTGATATTGAATTGAAGTACCCAATGAGATAATTTGTAATAGGTACGATGTCGATACCTGTAGGATTTCGTTTCGCTTGCTACAACAAAGAGTACCTACCTTTACTTTATAAGGTGTTTTCAAGAATTATCTCATTTAATTTTCCCTTTTCACCTCAGAACATTTCACCGTTGTTTTCTCGCCTAATGTGCCCTAAGTGTGACATCGCCTGTGAGAATACTCTACGTCTTACATGTCATTCATAATTTAGGTAAATCCAAGACACGTGAGTTGTTTTTTTGCCATTATTCCTTAGGAAAAAAACCATTTATTATTTCTCTGGATTCCTCGTCGTTATCATTTCGTTACACTCTCTACTGGTATAGCTTGCCCACTGTTGGACAAGGGCCCCTTGCAAGGATTTCCACGGAAGACGGTCATGTAGTCATTTGATTTCCAGCGACTCTCTTGAGACCGTCTGTTGGGGTACACCATTTGTAGACGCTGTCTGTCTACTGCTTGGGATCGTAACATTAATTGTCAGCTCTTCAATATTGTGCACTGTTCATTGCCACTTCACTGCCATATGTGGCTCGATGACCAATGTTTGTTAATCTGAATTCTGATTCTTCAATTCAATTCAATTTTTTTTATTGCAAATATGGGTAAACATAGTGCTAAGGCTGAGTGCTGTGCTAGGAGAATCGGCTCTTCTACAGATGTCTTCATTTCTAGTTTAATTAAGTAGAAAAACTCCGACTGTGCTCTATATCTCGCACTAAGTGACTCAAGTTCACCTCCTCAGGCCTACAATAAAGCGAATATTAAATTACATGGTAAAATATGATCATCAGGTGCTACAAAAATAATGGCCTCTTTTACAACGAAGCGCACGTATTGTTTACGGAAGTTTTATGTTATGCGAAATGTATTTTTTTTATAAAATATGGATATTACGCAATTTTTGTTCTTGTTATTGACAGCGTGTTATGTCCTAGGAATATTTATTGCCTCGTTTTGGTTTTATGCGCCCTGTATACATTGGCTCAACGCATTCGGCGAATACACACGCAAAACAGGAATACTGTACAAAGCCACTTCGCGTACAGTATTATTTCCCGCGTGTGGGAGGGAAGAGCTAGTCGATTCGTTTAATTCAAAATACAATTTCAAAACAGCGTAGGTACTTGGTGGGTATACCCGAAGAAGGCGGCGAAAAGCATGTAGATGAGGAGAACTGTGTTTGGTGGCGCGGTCTTGAAAAGGCCGACTTCATGCAGACGTATTCTGAACCTGCTTGGCCAATGTAAACTGGAGGCTTGGTTTTTGTCGATAGTTTCCCTGGAGCTTTTCAGTTTTACATGTACGTCACGTAGCATGAAGCTTTAAAGTTAAAATGACCATTAGTTGAATTGCTTTAACGATTTTATTGAAGTTCAATAAAATGTATTTTTTACGTGAACATTAAAATTCAACAGGCTTTCGTTTTTGGGGAATTAAGTAAGTAATTCCTAATAATCAAACGTCAAAATATTTTTTTTGCATCTTTTTACATATTTTTTTAGGATACCTACTTAAGCTTTTAACAGCATATCTGGTTAAGCGATTTTGATGAAATTCTGTACAGAAATACCTGCATCCCAGAAAGGATGTTTTTGTCCCGAAAATTCAATGAGCTTCCACGGGATATTAAAAAAACTTAAACCTACGCGGATGGAGTTGCGGGCATCATCTATTTGGTTCAGAAATAGCTTGCATCCTGTATACGGATATAGGCTATTTTTATCCCGGATACCCGAAGAGTACCCTTGGGATTTTTAAACCTTAATCCAGGCGGACCCAGGTCGCGGGCATCGTCTAGTCATCATCATCAACCCGATAGACGTCTACTGCTGGACATAGGTCTCTTGTAGGGACTTCCACACACCACGGCCTTGCGCCGCCTGAAGCCAGTGGCATCTTGCGACTCATCTGATGACGCCCGTCAACTCAGTGGGGGGGTCATCCAACACTGCGCCTTCCCGTGCGAGGTCGCCATTCCAACACCTTGAGACCCCGATGTCTATCGGTTTTCCGAATATTGAATCTGAATGCTATAATGTTTTGAAATATAATTTCTTAAGCTGACAAAGACAGAAACAGAAACAAAGTTTTCCCAAGTAAGAACAGCATCGTCACTGTTCCGCGGTTTCTTGGGTTGAGACCCTTGTAAAGCTTAATACGTATTTGTGGTTATCGAATGTTTGGGTTGAACTGTTTTCCTGAAACTACATCAACTGAACGTTACAAACATAACACTTATTTTAAAAGATTATTGTATGTTTGTCATTAACGATTTAGAATGCGAACCTATGTTATATCCAAAGATATAATAAAACTTCAGATAGGGAAAGCTCTTACAAAAATATTTTAAAAAGTGAAGACAAATACGCGTAGAAACACAGATTATACAGATATTGGCGCGGGGTACCTATTCTATTTATTGTTTTTTTACAAAATCTAAAGTTTGTTTCGGCATTACAAAGCATTACTCTCTCTATTTATCAACTATCATAGTAAGATACAATAGAGATGTTGAGAATCTGATGGATAAAGAAAAAGTTGACTTAACCATGGCCCTCCTGAGGCTGTAGCGTGAAAAATGAACGAAAAACCGTATTATATAACTAGTAATTTAAATGGAGAATATTTTATTTAAACATTTGATTTTATCGATGGTGTGTACAAGTAGCAACCAAGTTGATACATATACGCGTCAGGTCGAGGTGGCAATCGGTTAGCGCGGGGGATGTGCGGTCGTGCGGGATATCCTCACCCCGAATGCCATCTCGACCTGTCGCGTACTATATCTGGCAACCACCTACGACCCACTCAGACACAAAAAGAAATAAGCTTTATTCCTCTTCTTTTCCCCAAAGTGTTGTAGTTTTGAAATGATATTGCCTTCAGAATATTTACTGTACTAAAGTTAAACTTTGAAAACAGTACGAAGCCCAACTCTACTAAGGACCATTTAAACTCAGTCAAGATTAAAAAAGTTTTTTGTTACAAAGTTTTTAGTTCCTTCTGTTAAATTTAATTTAAATCGTGCAGTTTTTGGTAGGTACTTAGTACAAAAAAATATTCTTTGACTAGGTACCTACTTTAGTTCCTAGAATATGGAGTGGGTCGCTTCTTCTTCTTCTTCTTCGTTCTGGGCTGGTTTCCGCACTTAAACGTTTCCATCTGTTGTGCGTGCATTGCCCCTCCCCGCTGAAGTCTTCACTCCAGCCATCCAAGCTCGCTCCAGAGTGGGTCTCTAGTAGTAGCTTATATTTTAAATGCTCAGTTACATCTCAGTTATGATTTGACATTATTCTGCGGCTAATATCACTCATAGCTTCGTTATTTTACCAACGTTATGACTAGACTCCGTTATCTTGTCGCATTCACAGAACAGACATGGGGTAGGTAAAGTACAAGATGGTAACAGGAATATCTATATTTACCCATTTTTATGTACTAACTAGCTGCCCTGGCGAACTTCGTTCCGCCTAACAGTCGATTCAATTTTTTTAAATTTTTCTCTCCGTAAGAACCATCCTCGTACTTCAAGGAATATTATAAAAAAAGAATTAGCGAAATCGGTTCAGCTGTTCTCGAAATTTGATTCATTTTTATATTATAGAAAAAGAAGATATAACTTTAAAACTGACACACATTCATACAAATTTCAAACCCCTATTTTACCCCCTTAGAGGTTGAATTTTTCAAAGTCCTTTCTTAGCAGATGTCTGTCATAATAGACAGGACAGCTATCTGTATGATTCAACTCGATCCACCCAAGCAACGGTTTGAGCTGCTCGTTGATAGATCAGTCAAAAAGGGACTGCCTTTTTCTTTTACATAATATATAGAAAGAAATAAGAAAGAAAACTAGTTTATTCATCTTATGAAAATTTAGATAGAGCTTTGTTATGTTCCAATTCGACCAAAAACATTTCGATAAGCTGGACTCGGAATGAACAAATAACCTGGTACACTACGCGCAGAAAGTACTAAACATCGATATTCAGAAGGAGATAGCAGATTTGTAGAGCGTTGTCTCTGTCATTGAGACCTACAAAACATCATATAGGTATGACTTACAGAGAAAACGCTCTACAAAGCCGAAATGTCATTCTAAAGGCCGATGTACATTACTTTCTGCCGCGTACTGTAAACTGTTTATTGGACGCGTTGGGACTTGGGACTATTTGTCTGAATTTGAATCGCATTTGTTTCCTGATTTTGTATCCCATGGGTAGTAGGTATGTACCTACCTACTGGAAGAACCTGCGGTGATTCTTCACGTTTAATTTAATAAAGCCTCTTTATATTTCTCTTCTTCGTATTCTCCCTAACCAGTCACGAAATCTCAGGTACGTACTATTAACTTTTTTGGAAGGTAGATTCTTCTAGGCATCAGCTAGAAAGAGTTATGAGAAAAACCATCTCTAAGTGGCTGAAATGGGGGTTGGAAGAAGTCCTATGTGTTTGAAGCTAGAAACATGAAATTTTCATTTAGGTTATTATTTTCCAGTGAATCTGGAATGGTGTTACATGCTATTTTAGAAAATCACCTTTTTAGAATGGTAAAATAGCGGATAGCTTGTATAATACTTACATCATTTTGTAAAGAGTTTGCTGGTGTCTTATACGATTGATTTTTCATACTTACATAATTATAAATGATAAGTCGAGGAAGTCGGAAATTGTGTATTTTTTAATTTTCCGGCTGTCTTCACGAGGTCTGAGGAGACGGGTTCCGCTGGCGTTGCGAATGTGTTTTGAGTTTGTATTAAATAATATATTTCTGGAAGATGATGCCCGTATAAAGGAATTTCTTTTACAGATCGAGATATCTGGTAAGTTATTCTAAGCTATTTGAAACATATTGCATAATATGTACGAGTATGTACACACCTATTTAAGTTGACAAACTTATGCTAATTAACTTCAAGACCATCACTCATAAATATTATATTCATCCATACTAATATTATAAATGCGAAAGTGTGTCTGTCTGTCTGTCTGGCTGCTAGCTTTCACGGCCCAACAGGTTAACCGATTTTGATGAAATTTGCTACAGACGTAGCTTACATCCCAGGGAAGGACATAGACATACTTTTTATCCCGGAAAATCAAAGAGTTCCCACGGGATTTTAAAAAAATCTAAATCCACGCGGCCGAAGTCGCGGGCATCCTCTTGTAATATATGAAATTCAAAGTTCTGACTGACGGACTGGCTGACTGACTGACTGACTTATGTATCAACGCACAGCCCAAACCGCTGGTCCTCTAGAGACATGAAATTTTAGGTGTGTTCTTTGTAAAGAGTAGGTATCCACTAAGAAAGGATTTTTCGAATTCCATCCCTAAGGGGGTTAAATAGTCCGTCATTTTTCAAGTTATTTCCATGAAAATTGATATTTGGGCTTTCGGTCACAAAAGAAAAAATACGTAGGTACCTATTTCAGGATTTTTTTAATTCAACCCCCACGCCGATTTTCTATCCCATAGCTAGTTTAGCTATAAATAAGCCCAGTTTAAATAATCAGTTTCGCTTTAACTAAAATAAAATAGGTAGCTTAATATGATATTATTTAGAACATATTACATAACTACGTACCTATTGTTATTTTCAGACTGTTTGAGTTATAAAATTTTACGCTTAAATACCCTTCTAATATTTATCCAGAAATTGTTATACTTCGAAAAACACTTTCAGATAATTGGAGAGACTTGAAAATTTCAAATTTCCATTAGGTAGTTCAGGTTTGTATAGCCCGAGGAGGCAATCACGTAGAGGCTTTGAACTTTCCAAAACTTTTCATTTACACGATCGGTGCAATCTTTATAACAACGAGTTATTAATAAAATGTCCAGTTCTTAATAAAAGGCATCTCTCGAGTTCTCCTTTTTGACCACTTTATATAATTTATGTGGTGTGGACTGTGGAGTGTAATGAGTGAAGATACATTATTAATTTGTACCTTGGCATGATGATTCTATATTAATACCGAAATAGCTCAGAATACATAATAGCCTAGTACATAAGTACGCGACAGGTTGAGATGGCAATCGGGGTATGACGCGGAGGGACGCCCCGCACACTCACACGTCGCCTGCGCTCACCCGCACCGGGCCCGGGTAACGTGCGGGGGTGCGGGTGTGCGAACTCTCTGATTGCCATCTCGACCTGTCGCGTACTATAGGTGCCCATTCAAAGTTAACGTTAACTTTAACGTTAATCGGCTGAAATTGTCTGGAGATGCCATTTTCAGGGTTACGTACCCAAAAGCTTAAACAGCTTAGTGAAAATGTTAAAAATTTTGGTAAATTACATCTATTTATGACTCAGTTCTCAAAGGTAGCTTTTTCAGTCCAAAATCTGTTTCTTCATAAAGAAACGGCTTCAAGAATTATTATTCTCATTTCGCAATAGAGAAGTTTTAACAAGAAAACTTCCCAATGTTCTTCGGCCACAATGCTCGTAAACTTATTGTACTAGTGAATAATTTTGATCTTTCTCTCCAATCGATTTGTGGTCACGAATTAAAACTTTTCCGCTCCCTCGGCTTAATTAATTTTATCGACGACTAAGAAGAACATTTAAAAGTAATTTAACTTTCTTTGAGTAGGTACCAGCAGTTACAAAATCTTGATCATCTAGATTTAACCAGTATCTTAATTTATAGATACTTATGATACAAATATAGCTGGTCGATTTTTAGGGTTCCGTAGCCAAATGGCAAAAAATCGAACCCTTATAGATTCGTCATGTCTGTCTGTCTGTCCGTCCGTATGTCACAGCCACTTTTTTCCGAAACTATAAGAACTATACTGTTGAAACCTGGTAAGTAGATGTATTCTGTGAACCGCATTAGGATTTTCACACAAAAATAGAAAAAAAACAATAAACTTTGGGGTTCGCCATACTTAGAACTGAAACTCAATTTTTTTTCGTCAACTCCATACGTGTGGGATATTTATGGATAGGTCTTCAAAAATGGTGTTGAAGTTTCTAACAATTCATTTTTTTCTAAACTGAATAGTTGCGAGAGACACTTCCAAAGTTGTAAAATGTGTCCCCCCCCCCCCCCCCCCCCCCCCCCCCCTTGTAACTTCTACAATAAGAGAATGATAAACTAAAAAAAATATATATGATGTACATTACCATACAAACTTCCACTGAAAATTGGTTTGAACGAGATCTAGTAAGTAGTTTTTGATTTATCGTGCAAAATGTAGTACGGAACCCTCAGTGCCCGAGTCTGATTCGCACTTGGCCGGTTTTTGTAAATACATTAAATATGCACAGTAAGTAGCTGGCAAGAAATATTGTACATCAACCTTTAGAATGAGATTTCGGCTTTGTAGAGCATTGTCTCTGTCACTCATACCTATGTGACGTTTTGGTAGACGGCGCTCTACGTAACTGCTATATCTTTCTAAAGGTCGATGTACCATATTTTCTGCCGCGTACTAGGTATATTTAGATTTTTTTTAACATAGGATAGACACACATTTTCATTCACAATATTTAGTTAGTAGATATCATCGATCACAGAAATATGGATATGGTGTTCTGGTACAAAAATAAACCATTTTCAGATCTCAAAGAATTACGCATGAATATTCATACAAATAAAGTCAAAGCGACAGAATCAAAGTAAGCGATCCATTTTATGAAGAGAAAGAAAGCGTTTTCCGTGAAAATAAAGAAAAAATGCTCAAGGCGTATTCTTTCAAATTGCGCTTATTTTGGAAGATAATTTTGAAACTGTAGGTACCATAAAAACACGATAATAATTAAATTACTCTTTGAAATATGAACTCACAAGAAAAGTGTTTTTTAGGGTTCCGTACCTCAAAAGGAAAAAAGGAACCCTTATAGGATAACTTTGTTGTCTGTCTGTCTGTCTATCCGTTTATCCGTCGTGTTTGTCAAGAAACCTATAGTGTACTTACTTCCCGTTGACCTAGAATCATGAAATTTGGTAGGTAAGTAGGTTTTATAGCACAAGTAAAGGAATAAATATGAAAACCATGAATAAAAAAAATAAAAAAAAAAATCTTTTTTATTCGAATAAACTTTTACAAGTAAGTACTTACGAATAGTCGGATGCATCTACCACTGGTTCGGAATGCCCGGAATGTCCGGAATGAGTTTGTAGTAACATCACAAAAAAAAAAATTAAAATGTGTTCATGAAAAAATGATTACTGTTGATTATTGACTATTTTCAACTTTCAAAGTAAGATTACTATACCAAATGCGTCATCATATGATAGGGCTTTACGTGTATATTCTAAAACAGATTTTTATTTATTTTTATGCAGAGTAGTTAGTATGGAACCCTCGGTGCGCGAGTCTGACTCGCACTTGACCGGTTTTTAAATATTTTTAAATGAATGGCTAATGCCTGTGATTTTGTCTGCGTGGGTTTTTAAAAATCCAATAGGAATTTCTCTGAATGTTTTTTTAGTGGTTATCTATGTCAGAAGCACTCAAACTTTGACTTATATATTCATACTCACATAATAATGAACATTTGAAACATATACAAACACACACCCACACACACATAAATACGTATGCATACACTTACTAACACACTGACGCATGCATGCTAACGCTGCTAAAGAAGAGCGGAGTCTTCTTACACAGGGTTAGATAGTTAGTTCTCTTACTCCTAAAAGAAGGCTCTGTTTACCTACTGCTAACCTAAGTTATTTGAAATAGTTATTTTAATTTATTATTTATTATTGTTTTTCTGGTGTTGAACTAAACTAAATATCTTTAAGGAACTATTAAAAACTATTCAATAGAAAAGCAGCTGTCCTACGAAAAAAGGAATAAATGAAACATGAAATCAAACATAATTTACGGGCATTACTTTAAAAGCGTAATGATATTAAATCGACGGAACGTGAAAACTGCAGCGATGGAAACAGCACTTGCAATTTTCCTGACGTCATATTTTTACGGACAATAACTGTCTCATTAATATAATTGAACATTTTGCTTCCGGAATTTAACAAAACCACCGATTTTATGAAACATCAATTTAAATAAACGTCGAAAATATTTGGTTACGGATAATCGAGCAACTATGTTTACAAGAGTAGGTATTATTACCGGCTGCCCAATTTAAATACATTATCGACGAAGACTAATTTTAGTGTTTATTCCAACTTTCAGGGTTAAATTATATTGAAACTAGCTGAAGCCCGCGACTTCGTTCGCGTGAATTTAGGTTTTTAAAAAACCGTGGGAACTCTTTGATTTTCCAGGATAAAAAGTAGCCTATGTCACTCTCCAGTCTCCAAGTCTTTAAAAAAATTGCAAAAAATCACGTCGATTCGTTACCCCGTTACGACGTGATTGAAGGACAAACCAACAAACAAACACAATTTCGCATTTATAATATGGGTAGTGATAGGTAGTGATTCTATGTTTGTACAGTAAGTATAACAGTATTTTACTTAGGTACTTCTTTGAAGTTATTTTGTCTAGTGGGCAGCTTCCGCCGCTGCTGGTCGCAGGCAAACTTTTCGATGAATAATAACCATACATTTTTTGAAGTGAAAACTTGTTTACGCGCGTTGCGCGTTGGGCGATTTTAGGGTGGATAAAAACTTTAGGGTCAGCGACATGCTTGTCTTATTAGCTTTTAATATTCATCCCTTAAGGCTCCCATTAAGGTTCAATTTTTAATGAAAATATTAAGTTTGCTATCGGTAGTCAAAATACCTCTAAACTTATTTTTTTCATAGTTTTAAGTTTTTTACTTCTGTTTATATCTTTACATATTTTTACTTGAAAACGGTTTTATCGAGAACAATTTAAATTTCATCATATTATGCCAATGATATTGAACTGATAACATTAAGCTACCATAAAGCTGATTGTTATTTCATTTGCGGTGGTATTGGGGTTATTGTTAAAATAGCAAAAGGGGAAATAATATTTCCCCCAACAATTATATTTATATAGCATTAAGTTTAAGTGATTATTTTATTAATAGTAAAAATTTATTTAATATAATATTAAATACCATATTATAGTTACGACTTCACTCCTAAATATTTATTTTGTTGCTTAATTATGCCATGATACAATACTAGATAATTATATCTAATATGGTATTTGCTTACGCCAAAAATAAATTACATCTCAGTGATAATTAAATAGGGGGTCTTCCAAAATACTGAAAATCCACATCTTTTGTTGGTTTTAAGAAGGTTTTAAGTGTAATAACCATTTTAAATTAAACTAAAAAAGTGCGTCAGATCATTGTGAAGTCACATCCCAGTATTTCATAGAAGCTCGCATACTAAGCGCGTGTTTGACGTTTGATAAAAAGATACTGATTTGACTAGTCAAATACCGGGTTATAAGAAATTACCAGTGTCTCCATATAATATTTTGAAGCTTCAATAAGCTCAACGGTAAAAGGTAATCTTTTAATGAATTGAATTGAATACCAGTGCCTATCATACCTATATTATTTGATTTACCTATAGTTAGATCATTGAATTGAAAAAATGTGTATAACTGTTTAAATTTATCATTAGAGGCCGAAGTCTTAACCACTGATGGCCTAGTGGACTAGTGGTTAAGTCTTCGGCCTCCTATTCTGGGGTCCAGAGTTCAATTTTGTGGAGTTAGTAACACTCGCTTTTATCTACAAACCTGCGTACCTGAGAGTGGTGGATTTGGTTTAAATCCCTCTCATTCTGAGTAAAGACTCGTGTTTAATAGTAGGCCGACGATGGATTGAAATGATGATGATGAATATTATATTGAAAGAAGAAAGAAAAGAAAGAAAATCGTTTATTTCTTAAATTGTGCCACACATCACATTTTATACCTTGAGCGTTAAAACCAACATGCTTCAAGCAGAAGAAGCGGCAGAATAAAATGTGTCATGTGTAGCATAACCCGAAAAAAGCTCGGCATAATGCTGTATGCCTCGATATACAAGAGCATACAGCCCTGATTAATCTTCAGCCAGTATCCTCAACTGGGTGACGCCACGGAACTATACTACCAACTTAACCTACATAATACTAAATTATACCTACTATAATTATTTTAAGGTTATGCTATTCTAAGTAGGTAGCTTTAGTTTTAAGATCCTAACTACCTCTACCTACTAAGTATATTGTGTAGCCTTACAAATTCTTAATTAGAAAAAGAGGTACTTACGTTATGTCAGAAATAAAGTGAAACATCAACCACAATGGAATTCCCAGCTTTGTGTTTAATACTCTGATACTACAGTTTTCATTGTTAAACGTCGTCTCCGATGCTATAATACCTACCACAAGATATCTAAATCTTGCAGCCACCGGGAAATGACTGGGAAATTGCTCCATTATGCCTGCGGGTCGTGAGCTGCATTCCTAACACTTCTTCCCTTGTAATTTGCATGCCTTTAAGCTCTGAACAATATACCTAGCATCAAAGTTTGACACTGAAGAGAAATTACCTAAGAGCGGTGATATCCTAGTGCCCTAGTGGTTAAGACTTCTGCCTCCTATTCGAGAAGTATTCGAGGTTTCGGGGATTCAGTCCCAGGCACCTCTAACTTTCCGAAGTTATGTGCGTTTTAAATAATAAAGTAGATATCACTTGCTTTAATGGTGACGGTAAACATCATGTGGAATCCTGCATATCTTATAGTTCCCTAAAATTCTCAAAGGTGTGTGAAGTCCGCCAATCAGTACTTGGCCAGTGTGGTGGCCAAACTCTTCTTATTCTGAGAGGAGACCCGAATACCTACTTAGCCGGCGATAGGTTAATGATGATGATGATGATGATTAAAATAAAATAACTTCTAAATAATATCTGTCCCGGCTTTACTCACGTGTGTAGTCGACGTTAGCCCGACTAGTTTCGAACCCATACGGGTTCCTTTTTCAAGGGAGTCCGTTCGCGCACGTGAGTAAAGCCGGGACAGATATTATTTAGAATGGAAATCACTCACGGTAGTTTAAACGCTAAAATAAAATAACTTGTTTTAATGTATTATTGTTTTCTTCGCTTAATGTGAATCACTACCCATAATAATTATAAATGCGAAAGTATGTTTGTTTGTTGCCTTATTATTTAATCACGAGGCAGCGGCACAACGAGTCGACGACGTGGTTCTTTTTGGATGAATTTAATTGAAGACCTTCCTAATGATTCACTAACTCAGTGTCTAACACTGAATGATAGCTCATTTGACATTTATTTCTGATCCATTTAAGGTTTTCTACGACTGAAGCAGCAATGTAGAACCAACCAATGTCAAATAAGCTCGGTGGCTGTCATTCAGTGCTACACACTGAATTAGCGAATCACCCCACTGGACTTTAGCTAGTTTTTATCCCGAAAAATCAAAGAGATCCAAGTATGCTTAAGCTAGATTTAAGTAATATACTTATTTATTCTTTTGCTTTACCAAAACAGTCTTAACACTGTAATATTAGTGCAAATAGGAAGGATTTCGATCCTTGAAAGGATTCCGTCACCTATGTTTAGTTATTAGCACTATATAGAGCAAAGAAAAATAGGGATAGACGCGCGAATTCCTTATGCATTTGAGATCAATGCGATGCGATAGTTCTAGCAATATACCCATTAATAGGCACAGTGAAGAGCTACGCACGTGGTAAGAGGGATTTCTACCGGTGCGATCAAAGGGGTTAAGCGCTCTCAGATTGTAAGCGCAAGCTCAAACTAGTGCCATGTCGTTCGACAAAATGTTGTTACTTTTTATTTTTTCTTTCACGTCAATTTTCCCTACCTAACAGCAGCCTAAGCGAGACCAGTGAGACTAAAGGTATGATTCCGAACCACGCTGCACGCAGCAGCGCTGCCGCAACAGTGCTGTCACCAGCTGTCACAGTCCTGCCGCGGCACTACTGGTCCCCATACAATCTATATAAGCTTATATGACATTACATTCCGAGCTAGGCAGCAATGTCGTGGCAGCAATGTAGCGGAACATTGCTGCCTAGCTCGGAATGCAATGTCGTATAAGCTGAGATCTATAGAGCGCACTTAGACTTTGCTTAGACTTTAGACAGAGTTAAAACGAGACTATCGCTGACATAAATCTGTCTCGTTTTAACTGAAGCTTAAGCAGAGCAAAGTCAAAGTGCGCTTTATAGATCTCAGCTTACATTGAGAAACTTTGCTGTGGATTTTTTAAGGGGTAAATTAATGTAAAGCCGCGAGAAACTGTCATACTGATTTTGTTCAGGATCTGGAAGGTGTTAAAACTAGAAGATTTTACACTAGTGTGCCCTTACGCTAAGCGTACCTACTTCAAAGCCTCTACAAAGGTCTCTTTAGTAGATTCCAAGGCTATTTTGATGTACATACTCAGAAACACGTCCGAGTTGCCTTTAATGGATAGGTACCATCCACGTAATTAGATTTAAGGTATTATCTAATTAAAGTTGAAGTTGATATTTCACATGAGATAATACCTACCATAATTACATCCACAAATGTTTCTTTTTCAGAAACAGTAGGTAAAAAAATAAATAATAAATAAATTTTTATTTGATAAAAGTTTACAAGGTACCTATATATACAATAATACATAACCCTGGTAGAAGTAATGCAAAGTTCCTGGCCCCCAAACTAGGATCCCCTGTGCTATGGGAAGCCAGTCTTTCGCCCGAATATAAATAGGTAGGTACAGTTAATGTATTACAGTTAACAACTAAAACATTAAAGTAGTTTTCTTATTAGATGTAGGTAGATATAAAAAAGAAACAAAAAAACATTAATTGTCGATATTCCTGGCCCCCGAAGTCGGATTCCCTGAGCTACGGGAAGCCAGTTGAATTTATAATATACTTAGAAGATAACAATATAATTTAGTTAATCTAATTCAAAAGATTTCGTTCATTCCTTCATAGAAGTAGGTAGCTGTTGAATTTATAGTGCCAGTCGCCAGAGGTGAGCGGAGTGACGACTCCACGCACACAAAGTAAATGTGGTAGTATATGCAAAAAAATTGAGATGCTGGTGGATTGCTTAAGTGTATTTAATTTATTTAATTTTTCATTCTTTATATTAATTAGGTTATATAATAATTAGGTAATTGAAATTATTACGGGTATGATTTAGTTTCAAAAAGTTCTATGAAATATTATATAGATGCTGGCGTAACTTTGCGGAAATCCATGATATACAATGAACCAAAAGCTTAATTTGCTATAATCCGCTGAAACAGGGTGAATCTGTATGGTGCAACATGCAGCATGCGACATGCACCGCCCGCTTTCCCACTGCTAAACATGTAGAAAAAAGCAGCCACCAGGCAAGCAATAGCAATAATACACGCAACACCACACAAACCCTAAAACACACTCGACGCACGTTTCGCCCCGACACCGAAGGATCCTCAGGAGATGTAGACCTTACAATTCACAATTGCAATTGCATGTAGCGGATTATAGAAAATTAAGCTTTTGGTTCATTGTATATTCTGTGATCCATACTGAAATATTTCTCGCGTTTCGTAAATACTAAATTGAATGCCTTGATTTGATATTAATACCTATACCTGTAGGAATTGTATCTACAACTTCTAGTACAGTAGGCGGCAAGAAATATTGAACATCGACCTATAGAATGACATTTCGGCTTTGTAGAGCGTTTTCTCTGTTACTCATACGTATGTGACATTGTCGGTCTCAACGACAGAGACAACGCTCTACGAAACCGCTATCTCTTTCTAAAGGACGATGTACAATATTTCTTCTTGGAAGGGGTATAGTATTTGCTGTTACAGCGGCAATAGACATACACATTCTGTGAAAAGTTAAACTCTACCTACCTACCTACTACCTACTACGGTTCACGAGATACAGCCTGCTGACAGACAGATAGATGGACGGACGGACAGCGGAGTCCTAGTAACAGGGTCCCGTTGGCACCCATCAGATACGGAACCCTAAAAAGCGAATAATACCGTGAGAGAGATGTTTTGCACTGAATGTACTCGAACACAACTGGACTTTATGTTAAACTCAAAAATACGACCTAGTATTTACTATGGTCCACGTAAACATTGGCTTTATCTGACCGTAGCCTCAGGCAGCAATATTGCAGTCAGTAATATAAAATATCGTGTCATCAAAAATGCAAGGGCGGTTGAACCAATTTCAATATTTGTAATTTACAAAATAAATATCAACAGAATTTAATTTTACTTCACATAATATAATTATTACACTTATAATTGTTAAAACATGGGAAATACTTGTGTTTTAAAATTTAACTTTCAACTGAGTTATTACTCGATGTGAAAAATTATACAACCTTCCGGGCTTCTGTAAAACAAAACCTAGTAAGTGGCTAAAACAAAAACAAAAATGGCCTGAGTGAGTCTCACCAGGGCTCACCCACTGATGGTCCGAACCTCAGAGGGTTTCTTTGTCAATTTTCATTGTGATAAAAAACTCTTCACTTGCAATAACCTTTTGGCATGGAACCTTAAAACCTTAGATTAATTATTAATTAATCTAAGGTTTTAAAAAAGGACTACGCACCCTACGAAATCTCTACGTAGTAGTAGGAAGGTAGCTACTAAATAAAATTATACTAACATTTTCTTACAGGTCAACAAGAAATCACTAAATGGGAATGTGTGTTTGATTGTTGGTTTGTCCCTCAATCACGTCACAATGGAGCACTAGATCGACGTGATTTTTTGAATGAGTATAGGGAAATAAATTTCCTTATCTGTGTACATAGGCTACTTCTTATCCCGGAAAATCAAAAAGTTCCCACTTGATTTTAAAAATCTAACTCCACGTGAACTAAATGGCGAGCATCAGGTAGTATATAACCTAGTATAATCAAAAAGTACACTAGACAAGATCGAAAATTTTGATTCAGATATTGATCATTTACAAGGTTTCAATTTTTGAGTACAGAGCTTTTAAAATATATTTTTTACTTAAAATTAAATAAGTGTCACTTGATTTTACCATGAGTGAAAAATAAAACCGAGCATAATTTACGGGCACTACATTAAAAACGTAATGGTATTAAATCGACAGTAGGTACCTACGTGAAAACTGCAACGCTGGGCGTTCGCAATATCCCCTTTCATATTTTTACGCCTCATTAATATAATTGAACATTTTCCTTCCGGAATTTTACATTAAAAATCAATTTAAATGAATGCCCAAAATGTTTCCGTAACGGTTCTATAAGAAATCATTTGTAATTCATAATAATCATTTTACCTACAGACAACCTACCTAATTTGTAGATTGTAGGTACCTACCCACAGATATCTTATTTACGAACTCATTAGGCAATCCTATTGTATCTATCTATCTATTGATGCAGGCCTTTTATTCTGTCCTGGAACTTAGGGCTGCAACAGCTATTTTCCATGTCTCCCAGTCCTCGACATAGTTCCACGGATTCTGCTTCAATGTATCTCCTCCAGGTGATAGATATTTTGTTGATTTTACCTGGCACCGTGGAAATTTTGAGAACCTTAATCTTTAGGTTAATAAGGGAAAGGTGAACCGCCTTGATCACAGAATAGACCATAATACATTTATAATTAGGTATGGTATAGCTACTTAACTTAATAATATCTGTCTTACAGATAACGCAATTAAATAAATTATACAATTTTTTTAATTGCGTGAAGTACACCTTGATTTAGCAGATCCTTACCCAGATTTACACCGGGCATTTTAATTTAGGAAGTTTTTGGAGTCTAAATAAAATATTACCAACTTGAAAGTTGAAAGCATGACTAATTGTAGGATAAAAACCAACCAAATAATATTTTTGGTTAAATGATTCATTGCAAAATATATGTTTAAGTTTATACCATAGTTGAAACCCGTTTTACATATCGTCTTATGTTTGATATAATATAATTCATCGTCAAGGCTACCGATGTATAAAATAACAAAAAAAATAAACAAAATCTCTTAAAGCTCAATTAATTTTCTCGTTCCTATCAGTATCTACCTATGAAAATTAGCATTCATGATTCTATATAGTAGTCTCTATATAGGTAGGTATTACCAAAGGAAAATTTAACAGGATTGCATTATTTCAAGTTGAGTTGACTTGCATTCCAATAACTCAAACAGCTTTGAGCAACTTGTACCTTAGTCTGTCAAAGACTAATAGGAAGTTGGGATCGGAACTCAGTCTTGTGCAAAGGATTCCTTATCGTCCTAATGTATTTTTTTTTTAATTATTCAAGTACTTTTTTGCTTATTCATCTATACCAAATATCACATTATTATCAGCATCGTTACAGTTTTGAGTTTTGGAGGTTGCTAGAGAAAACCAATCAATGCCTGATGTATAGAACCGCGCGTGAATTGTGGGTAAAGTAAAAGTATTGTTTTCTTTAGCATAACGTCAAATTGGTAATGTTATAAAAAGAAAACCGGTAATTCAGTTCCTGTTCATGATCTTCATCATTTCGCGTGCGCGCCCGGTTCTTGATATGAGACCATAATATTACTTATTATGGTTAGTGTGAGTAGTGAATATATTATGCTTATGTGAATAAAACAATGTGAATTTATTTTGGAATACCTCAATAGTTTCAAAATAATAATTTATCTTTTACTAATAATTTGTATCAAAATTTGACTATTCCAAAATAAAGATCATATTTTATGAAGTCAAGTGAACAATAGGGTATTTTAGCCTTATTGGAAAAGTGTCTTAATTTGACCCTAAAGTGATAATAAACTACCAAAAATTTACAAAAAATTTATTCAATCGATACGTGCAATAAAAATGCATTTAAATTTTGCATTTCAAATTTCATGAGCTGTGATGACGTTACACGGATTGGTAAGTAACGGTATTTTCTTAGTGAAATACATTACAATTTAAATCCATGTGACGTCACAGTCAGAATTAACATGAAGGCTACGGTATCATGCGTTTTGGATATTTGTAGAACAGATAAAAAAGTTAAATTTTTATAATCTGTCTGTCTGTCTGTTTATAATGTGTCTGTCTGTCTGTCTGGCTGCTGGCCTTTCACGGCCCGGAAATTTAGTTCAGCGATAGCTTGCATCCCGGGGCTACTTTTATCCCGAAAAATAAAAGAGTTCCCACGGGATTTTTAAAAACCGAAGTTGTGGGCATAATCTAGTGAATTATAAAATTTCAAATTTTTATAAACTGAAATTAACATTTTTCGATTGTTTATTGCTAGTACTATTTTAATTTATTAATTTTTAGATTTTTTCTATCTTGGTGTAAAACACCGTATTAGCATTATTAACACTTAAGTTTATCAAACTCAAGTTTTAATACTATACCTATATTATTCCCGAAAGTCGAGTTTACCTTTAAATGCAAAATTTGTGCCATAACTTATTTTATAAACTTGCTTCCAACCAATAAAAATTAAAAACTTTTAAGCTTTCAAAAACTTTTCTTTATAGAGATCTTTTAATTGGGGGTGACAACTTTTATATGAATGAATTAATGTTATACGAACACAAAGTTATGTGAACTCATGAAATCTTTTTTGGAACGGAGTTTTGAAAATTTGTTGGAGTCTAAACAAAGGCGTAGACTGTTTGTTCAACTTCGGCCTTCAACACAATTTTGTGAATGTCAGTCTCAAGAAATTTCTCCGAGAGAACAATTTTTTCCCATTTGTTTGTTTCAGTTTTAGGGAAACACATTTAAAGTATACAATAACTGGCAACAAAGGAAATGAGATATATAAAAGTTACTTTGCTGAAGTTCTTCGGTATTATCCTTTCGAAAGGAAAAGTTTTGATGATTATAATGAAACTGTTAGGGTTAGAGTGCTTAACATTTATTTTTTCGTAAGTAAGATGGAATGCGATAACATACTATTTAGTGCTTTATTTGACTTTACCAGAATGGTAATAACGAGGTTTATAGCTAATATTTTTTTTCGTTACAATAAGTACCTTTTAGTTTATAAAATTATCCATACAAATGCGAAACCGTTGTTTGTATGTCTGTCAGTCTATCTGGTACCTTTTTATGACTTAGCAGTTAAACTAATGAAAGGTACAGACACAGCATTTATTTTGGGTATGAACATAATATGATATATTAATGTTATGAGGACCTTTTATCCTGGAAAATTAAAAATAACGGATACTAAAAACCTGAAATTCACGTGGATTGCGTGTATCAACTCGTTTAAAATTGTGAAATAAAAATTTTTTACAAAAAAAATAAAAACCGACTTCGTTACATAAACACTAAAAATTGAAAAATAATTTAATTTATTACCGAATATATTATGTATACAAGAGTTAATATAGTTCCATAATAATACTTTTTGGTGCCGGTGCCAATTAGCTTTAGCTGCGCGAATCGTCTAGACTTCATATTTTTATGGGACTCCACAATGGCACCTCATTGGCACCGACCCCAAAAAATATTATTATGGAACTATATTAACTCTTGTATACATAATATATTCGGTAATAAATTAAATTATTTTTCAATTTTTAGTGTTTATGTAACGAAGTCGGTTTTTATTTTTTTTGTAAAAAATTTTTATTTCACAATTTTTAGTGGCCCCATGGAATTATGCTATGCCTGGTTAAAAATCTACTGTTTACTAAGCTATTACACTGATCGCGAGCAATTTACTCTTATCCGTTGAGGAGTTCCAGTACCTATCTTCGAAGATGTTCATCAGATCTTCACCAAATTGAAATGGGACCAACTTTGAAGTATACCCTTTCAAACAAAAAAAGAATTTTCAAAATCGGTCCAGGCGTTTTTGAGTAATCGGGGAACATACATAAAAAATAAAAAAAAAAAAAAAAAAAGATTCCGACGAATTGAGAACCTCCTCCTTTTTTTGAAGTCGGTTAAAAACTCAGCTGTAAAGAACGTGTTAAGGCTGTCCTTTGCTCAACAATGCTATATTGTATGCTAGCACCTACAAATAAACATTGCTAACTATAAACATTTACTACAAAACTAAGGAGAGTGACTTGCCCAAGTAGGTAAGTAGCTCGTGCAAAAGGATGTCTTGCAGTCCTTTGGTTTCTCCCTGTGGTATTATGAGGAGTTATTACTCGCAGCTCGTTAGAGTGACATTATGCTTAAAACGCATATAACCCGACCTTTCAAATAAAAGGCCGACGTCTATTATCATTCTGATAGCATATCAGTTATATACCCTATTAGATATACGAAGATTAGATTCCCTAAACTCAACTTTAGGTACCTACTTCAATAAAATTATAAGGAGCTTATCACCTTGTATTTTTTATTACAAATGCAGTATACTCCAGAACCAAGAAGTTTTGAAAGACAAATCCAATCTGAACACTGTGATAGCATGCAAGCGAATCTCAACTGAGACAATGAATAAAGTTTGAAAAGCGTCGGCGGTAGAGCAGCGACTCGGGTGCCAGAGGATTGATTTCAATGGGCAGTATAGGTACCTACTTAAAAACAGAGGTTTAGGGCCATAAATTATATTTAAAAATAAACAAAGTATATTTTTTTACAAAAATATAAATATGTCAAGGCTAAACTGCCGCAGCCTTCATAATATGATGATGATGATTAACTGGAATAAGTGAAGATTACAACCTTTTAGATTAACCGAGCCTTCGTGGGCGCACTAACAATACTCTCGCACTACGAGAGACAACACAAACTACCCTCAGCAATAACTATAGCAACGCTCACTAGTTAGTGGCGCTGAACCCTTACTAGTTACTGGGAGTCGCTAGAAGGGGTGATGCGGAGGAGACTTAGGTAGGACTAGCTAGGGGTTGTCTAGTCTCATTGGAAACGTTGGTATCATGACTCGTAACTATGAGTCCCACCACCCCTTCTAGCGACTCCCAGACCGACCATCTAACCTAGCTACCGCAACATCAACTAGCCCAACAAACATTAACCACAACAATTATGAAACTCACGGCAAAACACACCCTGTCTGCCGACAACCTCCTTTGGCCAAAGACAGAACAAAAATATCTCGCTACGCACTACACGCCCGATTTTATAGTCTCACGATAACGGCGGGAAGGATGGTGTAATCGATCGATGAGCAAAGTGTTTACAATTAAAAGACAGCGCTGCCGACATATGTAAATAAGAAAGTCTTGACTCACTGACTGACTCAGCCAACACCCTTATACAAACCTTTAGGCCTAAAAATGTGAAATTCCATTATCTGCTTTCTCTGTGCCTTAGTCGAAATCACTTAAACGGATGGACCGTGAAAAGATAGCAGATAGGCCAACAGACATACTTTCGCATTAGTAATATTAGTATGGATTTGGCTTGAGTAAAGATAAAAGAAGAGCACCAAAGCCAGTAAAAAATTTCACATCTCCGTCAAAGCCGTCAAAGAGCCATTTGTCTATGTCCACTCCGAGCAAAGCTTTCACAAGCTATTCTCTTTGCCATCTGTGTGACTACAAGACATGCAAATTACTGCCAAAGAAGTGATACGAATGCAGCTCACGATTTGCAAGCATAATGGAGCAATTTCCTTGTCACTTCTCGGACTGCGAGTGTCCGACATATTGCGAAATTTTGCTTTGACGTGTCATCGTCAAAGATAAATGTCGCTTTGCGTTGTTGCACCTACTAAACCTTGTTACGAGCTAAACTTGTCGATAACGTGCGTAAAGGTTTATTCACAATAGAGTTCGCGACAGATTGAGATGGCAATCGGAATATGAGGCTGGGGGAGGCTCCGCACACCTGCACGTTACCCACCCTCGCCTGCGTTATGTTAGTGCGGGGATGGCAATCGGAGTGGGGACGCCCGCACACCCGCACAGCCCTGGATGCGGGATACCGCGGGTAACGTGCGGATGTGCAGGGCGTTCCCCCGCCTTATACCCCGATTGCTATTTCGAGTTTCGACGTCCTATCGCGTACAGAATTTTGTTAAAATCGGTTAAACGGGGCATACAGACAGACACACTTTCGCATTTAAAATTTATCTAATTACACGTTTTTATGTATATTATTATTATCCTTTGGTAAGATAGAAATATACTGATTTAATGTAAGAGAAAAACCATTACACAGATACAATCTATCAAGAGAGAGAGATTTTTGTAATACTCCTGTCACATTTGCCACGCTAGCGGGCGCCGACTGCTCAGACCTCGTGTAGACAGCCGGAAAATTAGAAAACAAACATTGACTTCCCAACTTTCTGATACTTTGTTGTTTCACATACGCACGGTAAAAATAACAAAGTTTCAGCTATTAAAAAGTTTTTCTTTGAGACAAATGTATTTAAATGTGTTGGTAACTAAAATATTATACCTACCTAACTATTATCACGTAGGCACAGCTAACTTTTTACTACTTGCAACCACCTAATATTAATTGTGTCCGTCTGTATGTTCCGATCTTGACGTGCGAATACTTTTTTTTGCGCTTTCTACATCGATGATTTCGCGAGAAAATAAATAGCTGAATGTTCATTTTCATGCAGCTGACCGCTGAAGTCATGAGCATATTATACTAGTTAGTTATTTACCTATAAGTGAATCTTAGATCATTTGTGTTTTTTTAAATAACGTATTAACAAGGTTCAAGAAGTCTTGAACTAGAAGTGCCTAATCAAAACTGTTTTTGAAAATCACCATTAAGTAGTTCAATAATTTAATTTTAGACACATTCAGATCTTAAAGAGTAGCATAATAAATTCAAGTATCATTCATCATATACGCAAATATTTGAAATGAAAGGGAAAATACAAAGATAATGAAAAAGGGAGATACAAATGGATCTAATTCAATTAAACGTGAAGAATTACCGCAGGCGTTCCAAGTACATACACTGGGGGCTTAGGAGACAAATTTCTCTGGAAACAAATGCGATTCAAATTCAGACAAATTGTCCCTGCGCGGAAGAAGCAGTTTACCAGGAAATTTGTCCATCAGTTTGAGGCGGCAAAATGTTTCGCCTTTATGCCGATGGCCCGTTCCAATGTTCCGGCTAGGTACATTAACGGCCAACAAAGCGTTGTTCAACGGCATTTCGCGTTAACCGTTGGTGTAGCCACGGTCAACGCGATATTTTGATCAACGGCATTCACAATGCCGTTTGGCGTTTGTCGATAAGTCGGGTGGCGGTACAATTTTGGGAAAAAGATTCAACGGGAGATTTATCGCGTTGTAGCGGTCACATCTACGTTCGCCAGGAAACTCTAATTCGAACTGCTAGGATATAGAACGCCCTTCCGGCATCAGTACCCGTAGTACAAGATTTTACGTCTCACCAAACCAAACCAAATTCGAGAGTCGAAATACTTCCGCGTTACAGTTAAATGGACCTAAACTGCCTTGAATTGAAGTCAAATATTCAATGCCACTGATTTTAATTTCGCAATGTTTCCGCTTGGAGCGCTGGCTGTAGAAGTGTAGACAAACTTGAGCTTTAAAACAAGGCATTTAAGATCCAGTTTACTGTAACGCGGAAGTATTTCGACTCTCGAATTTGGTTTGGTTTGGTGAGACGTAAAATCTTGTACTACGGGTACAGTTTCCTCTCCACTTTTGATATAGATCCTTCAAATCAAGACAAATCTTCTAAGCAAGCCCTCTGTCTCTTGCTGCATCATCACGTGGCAACAGATCTGATTGCAGTTAAGCGAATTTAAAAAAAACTAAACATCAATGATAGGTCTATTTATGTATTAAAACGTTTTTTTTATAATAATCCATTTAAGCTACTCGAATTTAAGTTACTCGAAACAGGTACATCCTTGCCTTGAAAGTAGATCAATTTACTTACTAACAAGTTAAGTTTAATAATTGTTAACCTTTTTGTAATTTCAGCTCACTTTGGCGGAACGTTAAGAAACAATCCACTCGGATAATGATGTAAGTAAGCTTATACTGCCATAGTTTTGTTTACTTAAACTAACTTAGGAAGGAAGAGATACATGACGACACTGTACCCGTAGTACAAGATTTTACGTCTCACCAAACCAAACCAAATTCGAGAGTCGAAATACTTCCGCGTTACAGTAAACTGGATCTTAATTGCCTTGTTTTAAAGCTCAAGTTTGTCTACACTTCTACAGCCAGCGCTCCAAGCGGAAACATTGCGAAATTAAAATCACTGGTATTGAATATTTGACTTCAATTCAAGGCTGTTTAGGTCCATTTTACTGTAACGCGGAAGTATTTCGACTCTCGAATTTGGTTTGGTTTGGTGAGACGTAAAATCTTGTACTACGGGTACTGATAGTTTTATGTACCTAAGTACCTACCCACTTACCTATAACTACAGCTAATGCTCCGTATATTATTTTTTATAGTGTTTTACCTACCTACACTTCAAGGAAATTTTTAAATAATTTTAAATACATATCAAAAATTAACCGTTGCTTAGCCGTCAGAGCGTCAGGTGCGATCCCAGGAGACACGGGTTCGAATCCTGCCAGTCCGCAATTTTGTATATGTATTCAAAATTATTTAGAATGCTCGGTATGCAGCGCAATGCATCTTTTGTTTGAACGACTGTCACGCCACCTATTGTACGTTGATGCTATTATGTCAGAAACTTTCAAATGCTAAGAAGAATGATATAAAGTTTATATTTAATCGGATGAACTATACCTACGCGTTCATATGAATTAACAAACAAAAACATTAATTTTATTACCTACAGACTAAGAAGATTATAAACGGTTAAATGACTGCGGCGGGTTAATGTGTAATCCATACTAATCATACTTCATACTAATATTATAAATGCGAAAGTGTGTCTGTCTGTCTGTCTGCTTGCTTTTCACGGCCCAACCGTTCAACCGATTTTGATGAAAGGTACAGAGTTAGCTTATGTCCCGGGGAAGGACATAGGCTACTTTTTATCCCGGAAAATTAAAGAGTTCCTACGGGATTTGAAAAAACCTAAATCCACGCGTACGAAGTCGCGGGCATAAGCTAGTGTACCTATTATGAGCGTAAGCACTTGCCGCCTTTGATTCTATACGACTCAAGTATAACATTTGGTAATGTTGACGTACAATTTAGTTCCTATCATAAATCGAGGTGGAAAGACCACCGAACAATTAAGCACCCTTCTGGCCTCAATCTAAAGTCTCAACAGCTTCCACTCATTATTTTAAATCCTCACCTACTCACTTCAAGCACAAGCGAAGCGAGCTCATACCACGTCTTTCTATTTTAACCACATCTACCTAACTAAACACGTCCTGTGAAAATAGCCATCCCTACCCATATTATAAATGCGAAAGTGTGCTTGTTTATTGGCTTGTTGGTCTATTGGTTTGTTCATCAATCACGTCGCAACGGAGCAACGGATCGACGTGAATTTTGCATGGATATAGTAAATGACTTGGAGAATGACATAGGTTATATTTATCCCAGAAAATGAAAGAGTTCCCACGGGGTTTTTAAGAACCTAAATCCACACGAACGAAGTCGCGGGCATCAGCTAGTTAACCATAAAGCCACTCACGCGGGTGTAAAGGTTATCAGTCAAATGTCAAGAGATATCGTGAGTCGTGAGTCGTGACTACATAAAATTTTCCGATTGCCCCATCCCCGATCTGAGTAAATAGATCACTGTCCCTGATGCTTCAGAGCACAGAGTGCTCTTTTTGTGCCAGTTTTCAAAGTACCTATTCTTTTTATATCAGAGAAATATTTTTATATGAATTCATTTTATCGTCGAACATTTTTAAGGAATGGGTAGAAAAATACGGTTGATTTTTCATAAATAATAAATTCAACTCAATTAATACTGCATTCATATTTTAATTTTCTAGTATCATTATTCATATTTACTTGCTTGTTGTACTTACAATCTACTATTTTACATTACATTTCGAAGCGACAGAGATAAATATTAATTTTCCTTATTACTTTTTATCTAGGTACAGTTCTAAAGAAAAAATGTAAAATTCCGTATAAATAAAACATCAAAACACTGATGAATATGAATTTCCAGACTGACATATGGAAATCCCATATTTTTCCGCCACAATTTACTTTGTAATATAAAAGAGCGATTAATAATCTGAAGATAAAAGAAATGAATATTCATACACACAAGTTCAAAGTGATGGTATACAATATTCATTTCTTAAAGTAACGGAATATGATTTATAAAAGGCAAAGAAGGAAATAAAAGTAAAAAACTTATACATATTCACAGAGTATATAACTCTGGTTATTTTTTAATAACCAGAGTTATATACTTTGTGAACGTTTTATTTTCTCTGAAATCCTTTTCGGCGAGTGAGCGGCTCCGTGAGTAGATTTTTTCACAGAGACCAATAACTTTTTTACATGATCTGTCAATAAATAAAATATGACTGATCTATTCCTCCACATTTCTTCTTTTCCCTACCGCTCCCTGGTATCAAAATATATAAAAGGAAAAGGTGACTGACTGACTTATTGATCTCAAACATACACACACATACACGCACAGCTCAAACTACTGGACGGATTGGGCTGAAATTTGGTATGCAGGACTTAGGCATCCGCTAAGAAAGGGTTTTTGAAAATTCAACCCCTAAGGGGGTGAAATAGCTGTTTGAAATTTGTGTAGTCCACGCGGAAGAAGTCGCGAGCATAAGCTAGTTCTCCATACAAACGTAGTTTTTGTTCTCATTTGAATACTAAGCAATTATCTGTGTGCTCAGCACCTAAGATGGGGATGGGATCAAAGATCCATTATATTTGACTCATAGATACCTAAGAGTTTTTTCTGAATATAATTCATCTGTTAATCTAAATGTATAAGGTAAAAGACGCTATGGCACCTTATTAATAATTACGGTAAGGTTATTTAATTAAAGCCGTCACAAGCAAATGTTTGCGAGACCTTTGAAGAAGTATTACATTATTCACTTCGTATTCTAAACGTTGGAAAACCCTGTGTATCTAACAATGTCCAAGGTTGTATGTCCAGACAGAAGTAATAGTATAGAATATAAACACAGTTTAACAATCATGTAGTTCGTCAAAATTTTCAAGTAGGTACAGTTTAAGGTTCTAAGGAAGGATATCCATGAACAATAATCACATGAACGTTCGTATTCGCAATGAGTGCGCCCTTCGATCGCGGAAAACCGTACAATCTCGGTCTTTGAGCGATGCACATAAAAGTAAGCAGTTTTCAGTTTTTTAGACAAAAAGGCCAATCAAACAACCCTCACGTCCCACAATGACAGTTACCACAGTTATAACTACAATTCACGACAGTTGGTTCGAGCCTTCGACGTCACTAGCACGAATCAAATTTTCTACATTTGAAGCCAGGCTACCTATGAATCGCATATTTCTCTTTGATTTCACGTCACAATAATATTTGATATTGTCGTAAATTCAGGATCAAACCGAGACGTCCCTCACTCTAGTTCACTTTGGTACAACTGTATAATTGCTAAACGACATTAAGGATGTCCTTTGTGTGGCAACACACGGTATAGTAGGACAAGTTAGCGGTTTCAAGACACGTGTGACGCGAAATTCCACATTCCCCAACCATCTCTACCCCTAGCCCTTGTCAAGTAAACGTTAGTGTTTGGGTAAAGGCATTTTTACCCTTATGAATGTTGAATAGTTTGTTTATTTGCTTTTTATTTCTGCACGGTATTTATACTACAAAATATTATTGAAGTCCTTGAAGTTTTAACTTTTGACTAAGATTACCTTAATTTTTACTAATGTAGCATGACTTTTGGAATAATCACAAAAGTTGAAAAAGAAGGCATTTACTGCGCGGATATATTCGTTGCACCAAGGAGTCTTATTAAGCGATCAGTAGGTACCTATCCTTATTATAAAATATGTGAAAGTGTGTTTGTTTGTATGTTTGTTAGTTTGTCCTTCAATCACGTCGCAACGGTGCAACGGATTGACGAGATTTTTTGCATGGGGATAGATAAAGACCTGCAGAGTGATATAGGCTACTTAGTTTATCCCGGAAAATCAAAGAGTTCCCACGGGATTTTTGAAAAGCCTAATTCCACGCGGACGAAGTCGCGGGCATCAGCTAGTATATTATATTTTGAATCGTACCGTTCTGTCAATCATGAGATGTACCATTGATAGAGCAGAGAATTTTTAAGGCAATCATCTTGCAAAAATAAATAAAATAATTATTTAATTAAACTTTAACAAGTACTTTTGAATCGTCTACGACTAGTTCAGTATTAGTGGTGTCAAATACTGTTAAATGTTCATAATATGCTAAAAACAATTGTTAAAAAAAAATATCGATAAATAAATACGTTATAAATATAACGGTTGAAAAAAAATGAAATTCCCTTCATACTTAAACAGGCTTAGGACTGTCTAGCTACCCATCAGTGCCTACTGCCTAGGCGTATTTAGAAGTTCATTGATTTTATCTTACATTACTTACGTTTTATTTTTTATTTTTTTTAACTTGTTTTTTATTTGTTTTAGGTTTTTTTAATTTAATAGATTTTATTGACATTTAGAATTTTTTTCTACTTTTTTTTGGATTTTTTTTAGCATTTACTTAATAGATTTTATTTACATTTAGAAACATGATTTGGGCCACCTTTGATGTACTGAGGCGAGTCCTTCTATCATTAATGATATAGCCCGCCTTCGAAAATGCCCTCTCACACGGCACCGAACTAACCATTATGTTACACTTGGTTTTGAAAATTTTGTATAGCACTGGATATATTAATTGGTGGGTTTTCCACCACGTCAAAGGGCAAACTTTTCTATTTACTACAGTCTCCTTCAAAAACATGTCTAGCTCCTCTTGAGCTTTGGTTTCCGCCGTCTTTGGAGCAATTGATGATATTATTACTGAATCAATTTGTTTCCATATTCTGTTATTATCGACACCACCATCATTTACTCTATTCACCACCCCGGGATGTAAACCGTTGGGTCATGAAAAGATAGCAGACAGACAGACACACTTTCGCATTTATAATATTATATGTATAATAATATAATATTAGTATAGACTAGATGATGCCCGCGACTTCATCCGCGTGGATTTAGGTTTATAAAAATCCCGTGGGAACTCTTATGATTTTCCGGGACAAAAAGTAGCCTGTCTTTCCCTGGAATGCAAGCTATCTTATGAACGACAAGAATCTTGTCGTTCTGTGTTGTTTATCTCTGTCAGAAATTTCGTCAAAATCGGTTGAACGGATGAGCTGTGAAAGACTAGCAGACAGACAGACAGACACACTTTTGCATTTATAATACTAAATATGGACAAGTATGGATTACCTACTTAAATAAGTATATAAAATCAATTTAAGTTATCTAGGTAGGTACCTACCTAACTTACTATCTCTCACTCTCTCTTGAATTTTGAATTTTAATTCGAACCTCGATAAATTATATAAAAGTTAAAACCTGCCATATATCATGTTATACCTGCTAAAGAAGTAGGTACCTACTTAAACACGAAAAACGAATGCTAACTAATACTCAATACCTACCTACCAACTTTATTTCATAACGAGAGAAGGAATGCCAAAAATCCTTTTTTTTAATAAAGTCATCATCATCAAATTACCGAAATAAAATAAACTAGTAAAAAGTCTACCAACGCGCACTATCGTTAATAATCAAAACATCAACAAATAACAACAAAGTTATTTAACTTGTAGGCGCGCTAATCACGTACATCAGAAATAGGAAGGAGAATGACCGATAATTATTATTATTAATCCTCAGCCGACATCAGAACGTATCAGAACGTAGTAATTAACCACTAGGTACTTTAATCAATGATCTTTACAATTAGTTCTCAGCACTTTAAACAACCTATTGGATGAGTCGGGATTTACTTTCTTAAAATGAACCAGGCCGCATATGTGAACTAACGATATTCTTGTGTTATCAAATTACATGGACTATCCTCAATTATTATCATGGAAACTCTCACGTATAGCACAGGGAAACTATCAACGCAAGGTAACGAGGTAAACCTAACCTAACCCTACCTAGGTCGCCTCCAACCACCCCTCACAGCGACCCCTCACCTCACTCTAACCTAATCTCAACATCATCATCATCATCATCATAGCATCATCGCATCATGTGATTAGGGCACAATTGCTATTGCAACCTCTGAATCAAATCACTAGCCATTTCTTTATCTGATCATCTAAAGACAATCTACCACTGGTTCGGAATGCTACAGCCTACCGCGAGAAGAGGCAGCAAGAAACTCGCGTGGCGACTAGCTCAATCATCAATCTCAACTTCATGAACACTCTTAAAATAATCATTGCATTGACACTCACTATCTAAACCAGATCATATTATTGACTCCTCTTTACTAACTCGCAATATCACAATAGCTCTACCTTATCCACTCTATGCGCGTCTACATACCGAATGCCATAGCATCGTGCGCTACGGCGCCTCGAACACTATTCATCCAGGCATGCAATCGCCACACTATACCTACCTACGCGAATCCCACTCAAGGGATCGCCAGCTCGTGCCCGGTTTCCTCGAAACCACCAGAATGCAAGCTATTCGATCTAATGGGAAACTCATTGTCCGATTACCCTACCTCTTGTGTAGGGTAGTGTCTACCCTACACAAGAGTCATCAATGATTCTTAACCAAACGGGTTATACGTTTCTAAAGCGGGTACTATCAAAGTTAACTGCAAATTACTATCACTTTAAACTAATTATTATCTCAACTGCCGGTATATCTCCAATTACACTCTAAATTACTAGCGTTTGCAGAAATAACCTTAACGGATGTCATTATAATAATCTATCCACTGAGCCAACCGTTAACTCACGAAATACTCTAATATTCACCAATATAATTGATATTCCACATTCGTCTAACAACTACGCGAACATTATTAATAGTGCTTTGCAGACAAAGTCACCGGATAGCATTAAAGGTTAGAATTACTTTAAGGTTACGATTTAACACAAACATTCTACATTATCACAATCACAGAATTAAATATCACGATCATTATTATTCACGCTAAAAGCTACCTATCTCGAATTACCTAAGCTAATCTGAATTCTAATAAAAAGGCTAGAGTGAATTCTGAATCTGACAACCTACGCGTGTCTGTCAAAATCCAACTCTGCCGGCTAATCCAAGATGGCTTCTTTTCACAGAGTAAAGCTTCCTTCATGCAACGTTTCTTTTCACGGAATCTATGACAGTAAAACCTATTATAACATTGACACGCCTACACGGCCATTCTGACATGCGACCGTCCACGGGAGCTAGTAAGTAATCAAGCACAAACAATTTCCAATCGTCAGAACATCCGCTCGTCCATCCTGACGATCAGCACAAGCACAAAACTACATATTATAAAGCATGCATAACACAACCAAAGCATGTCACAACCAAATTACTTCGCAACCATAGCATGTCGCAACCATAACATGTCACCAACGCATGTCACAACAAAAGCGTGCAACCTGGACAAGACGAGCACATCTCTTCAAGCAACCGATAAGAATCTGGCACGGACGACACTGTCCATTCATCTAACACATCTGGAGCAAGCGCGTGCATCCCTCCAGCCAGGCTAGACTCCACAACATCTGGAAGAAGTGTGTCCCCTCAACCAACTCTTGCGAGTCTGGCCCGGACGACACTCTCTTACCAGGATAGACTCCACAACATCTGGAAGAAGTGTGTCCCCTCAACCAACTCTTGCGAGTCTGGCCCGGACGACACTCTCTTACCAGGATAGACTCCACATCTGGAAGAAGTGTGTCCCCTCAACCAACTCTTGCGAGTCTGGCCCGGACGACACTCTTACCAGGATAAACTCACACCATCTGGAAGAAGTGTGTCCCCTCAACCAACTCTTATGAGTCTGGCCCGGACGACACTCCCACCAGGATAAACTCCATAACATCTGGAAGGACACTTCCTTACCAGGATAGACTCATAACATCTGGAAGGACACTTCCTTACCAGGATAGACTCATGAACTTACTATAACATAACATCTGCAAGCAGTGTGTTCCTTCAACCAAGTCCCACAACACACAAGCACACACATGGACCGAGAGTCCCTGATGTTTCACAATTTAAAGGTCATCCATTTAGTCATGATCTCAATGTCACATCTGTCCATTACGTCAACTAACAACATACTGAAGCGGACCGGACACATCCCGTCAGCGTCTCATCCATCAGTGTGGAATGTCGTAAGTTCACACGCTGCCACAAACGAAGTGATCTACAAGATCAATTCAGATTATTTCATTGATAATATGAAGTGAAACTGAAACATTTTCTGGGTAATAAATTAAGTAATTGCCACCAATACTTTCCAAAGTCCCATGGCTTAGGAGTGCAGCACTCTTGCAGCGTCAGGATTAAATAGTTGGATCCAAACATTTTTATGGTAACGTCTCGCGAACTTCCTCTACTAATTAAAAAAAAACTATGCAAATCGGTCAGAAACCTCGGAGAAATCGGTTTACAAAAACGCGCCGAATTGAGTACCTTCTCCTTTTGGAAAGCCGGTTAAAATTGCAAAACAAAAATGGCGGTGCAAGCTATCAGCTGTAAACTCGCTGTGAAGTCAAGTCGAACCCAAAATACTGTCGACAGTTATAGGTCCAGGTAGAGAAATCGTCTGTCACTGTCACACACAGCATTCAGTTCGTTCGCTGACTCTCTCTTTTCACTTTTCAATAAAAGGGGCAGCCACACGTGCACGCTTTCATCCCGAAGGCTGGCATTGTTAAATCCAGGTAGCTCCATATTTATTAATAACGTTGTTAATACTACGTTGGTCCTGGAAGTAACTAGTCCAAGTGTAGCTTAGGATAATGCTTGAAGTAAGCATTTTTTTATTAATAAGGGTGTTAGAGTTTAGACTATTCACTTGCCACCCAGTTCACCATCAAAGTCATAATCATTGTCATAGTCAAACTGTAGTTTGATCCGGAACATCGACCCGCATAGGCCAGTCCCTCAATCAACTACACCACAGTCAACATTGTCATAGTCAAACCGTAGTCTGATTCAGAACATTGACTCGCATAGGCCAGTCCTGCGATCAACTACACCACACTTGCCAGTATTCCATACCAGATAGATACCAACATGCACTGCATCACGGGGTTTACACAAAGCATCATTTCACACACCATTTACTACTCTTCACGTTCAGAGGCAGTGAGAGTCCAATCCGAAATATTAAGGATCTTTTAACTCTCAGATAAAACCCCGAAATCTTTTTCTGCAAATTTTACAACAAAGCCTAATTGTGGGTATTAAAATTGGAAAACTTTTCTTCTTCTTTAAACAAATTAATATCATCTTTTCTCGTAACTTTATCCTTTTATAAACCAGGCTAATGTGGGCATTATTTGCAAAACTGTGGGCATAACTTTCAAAAATGTGGGCATGTGCTCATCCCACTTCTGATGTAGGCGCGCTAATCACGTACATCAGAAATAGGAAGGAGAATGACCGATAATTATTATTATTAATCCTCAGCCGACATCAGAACGTATCAGAACGTAGTAATTAACCACTAGGTACTTTAATCAATGATCTTTACAATTAGTTCTCAGCACTTTAAACAACCTATTGGATGAGTCGGGATTTACTTTCTTAAAATGAACCAGGCCGCATATGTGAACTAACGATATTCTTGTGTTATCAAATTACATGGACTATCCTCAATTATTATCATGGAAACTCTCACGTATAGCACAGGGAAACTATCAACGCAAGGTAACGAGGTAAACCTAACCTAACCCTACCTAGGTCGCCTCCAACCACCCCTCACAGCGACCCCTCACCTCACTCTAACCTAATCTCAACATCATCATCATCATCATCATAGCATCATCGCATCATGTGATTAGGGCACAATTGCTATTGCAACCTCTGAATCAAATCACTAGCCATTTCTTTATCTGATCATCTAAAGACAATCTACCACTGGTTCGGAATGCTACAGCCTACCGCGAGAAGAGCCAGCAAGAAACTCGCGTGGCGACTAGCTCAATCATCAATCTCAACTTCATGAACACTCTTAAAATAATCATTGCATTGACACTCACTATCTAAACCAGATCATATTATTGACTCCTCTTTACTAACTCGCAATATCACAATAGCTCTACCTTATCCACTCTATGCGCGTCTACATACCGAATGCCATAGCATCGTGCGCTACGGCGCCTCGAACACTATTCATCCAGGCATGCAATCGCCACACTATACCTACCTACGCGAATCCCACTCAAGGGATCGCCAGCTCGTGCCCGGTTTCCTCGAAACCACCAGAATGCAAGCTATTCGATCTAATGGGAAACTCATTGTCCGATTACCCTACCTCTTGTGTAGGGTAGTGTCTACCCTACACAAGAGTCATCAATGATTCTTAACCAAACGGGTTATACGTTTCTAAAGCGGGTACTATCAAAGTTAACTGCAAATTACTATCACTTTAAACTAATTATTATCTCAACTGCCGGTATATCTCCAATTACACTCTAAATTACTAGCGTTTGCAGAAATAACCTTAACGGATGTCATTATAATAATCTATCCACTGAGCCAACCGTTAACTCACGAAATACTCTAATATTCACCAATATAATTGATATTCCACATTCGTCTAACAACTACGCGAACATTATTAATAGTGCTTTGCAGACAAAGTCACCGGATAGCATTAAAGGTTAGAATTACTTTAAGGTTACGATTTAACACAAACATTCTACATTATCACAATCACAGAATTAAATATCACGATCATTATTATTCACGCTAAAAGCTACCTATCTCGAATTACCTAAGCTAATCTGAATTCTAATAAAAAGGCTAGAGTGAATTCTGAATCTGACAACCTACGCGTGTCTGTCAAAATCCAACTCTGCCGGCTAATCCAAGATGGCTTCTTTTCACAGAGTAAAGCTTCCTTCATGCAACGTTTCTTTTCACGGAATCTATGACAGTAAAACCTATTATAACATTGACACGCCTACAAACTTATGTATTATTTGTGTATCAAATCAAAACATCAACAAAATTAACAACAAAATTATTTAACTTATTTGATAACACTTTGTATGTATTCGATGGGAACAACAAATCATTTGCTAACTGATATGCTAAATTTATTATCATATCGATGAGGTGGTATTAAACATTAGTTGACTTGGTATTTTTAACCATATTCAATACATCGGTATTTTTAACCGACTACTTGTTGCGGACTCGCGGATATCGCGTGACGTAATCGGTTTCGGTCGCCTTCGGTATGTCTCGGCGCGCGCGCGTTTTGCAACTGTGCTGTTCATTCCCCACCCCACTGCACCGCGCGCCCGCTTCGAATTTTAATTTCCTGGAATCTTCGCGCTACCTACCTACCTACTGCAGCTACTTAGAACGTAGGTATGGGACATAATTAGGTATAATATTATGTATTTTTTGATTTATTAATATTTTTTTATTTAAAATTGTTAACTTTTAGTATCGAATGTAATCAACAAACTTTAATATGTGTTAAATTAACAGGTTAATGAATAAATGAATCACCTCTATTCAGTATGCCTTTACTACCGAGAAGAACCAGCAAGAAACTCGGCGATTGCTTTTTCAAAGATTTGAAGTTACAATGCAAAATACATGTACCTATTAGCCATCGCATCAGTGATATGTAAGTCTATGTATCGCATTATTAGATGGTACTTTTTCCGTCACATGACTTGAAATAAGTGACCTACTGCGAAGTTCAATTTACATGGAACTCTTTCACAGGGTTCATGTTATTTTAATCACTTTAATTACCTACGTAATCCTTATTTACTAATTTAAATATTCATATAGTTTATCAAACATTTCTATGTTATTACATAAATTAATCCCGAATTGTACATATAAGTGGTTACACCTTCATTAATAAATCATACAACCACAAAATTAAATTAATGCAGTTTTCACTATTATAATAATTAAGTGTTATTTATTCTCGTGGTAAAGGTAATAAATATAATTCATTAAAACGTCAATCAGATTATAGATTTTGTCCGGAAAATAAACAAATTATACAATTATGCAGAAAAGTATTATGCAGAAAAGTTAATGAATAAGAGGCACCTACTTAAATATAGAAAATTTCGTTTATGTGTAAAATAATACCTTGGATACAAATCTAAACCTCTTTATGTTCTTTTGGAGTCAGTCATCATGATCACCGGCTTTTTACTGAGAACGGATCTCCTCTCAGAATGAGAAGGGTTTAGGCCATAGTCCGCCACGCTGGACTAGGGCAAATTGACACCTTCACACACCTCTGAGAACATAATAGAGAACTCAAGCATGCAGGTTTCCTAAAGATGTTTTTTTACACGTTATAAAGCAAGTAATATTAATTAATTAATTGCTCAAAACGCACATTACTTCGAAAAGTTAAAGTTGCATGCCCGGGATCGAATCTCCGACCTGCCGAATATGAGGTCTCCGTCTCATCCACTGCGGTATTTAACTTGGAATTAGTAAAAGAAGTAAGGTTTTGCCCATAATGACCGCGCTGGGCAGGCGTGTTGCACATCGCACTGGGCTAGGCTGGTCGCACCGTCGTCGCTGCAGCCCGACACTGGCCGCCGCCATTTATCCAGCCTCGTTAATAGTCCAGCAGGGGGTACCGCGGGCAGGTAAGGTTGACTATAGGAGCGCTGGGTGGAGGTGTGCTCCATTATGATGATGATGATGATGAAAGGAAGTATATTCCGCAGAACTCTACCTGAACGCAGTCACGAGTTAATCTAGTCAGTAATAAACACCGTGGAGAGCTACGCATGTATTGAGAGGGACCGAGCCGAGGGCACAGTGAAGGGGGTGAAGCGCTCTCCAATACTAATCGCCTACAGAGTCCCTCCAAGAGGCTTCAAGGGTTCTTTCGCCTAATCACTATTGCCCGAGAAACACGTTCCAATGGCGGATAATGAATTCTCCCTAATTGGATTAACGTATTTAAGCAAGTGGCTTATGAACAGAATAATATTCATTTACTTAATTTGCTACACAAGTACAAATTTTTTTTTGTTTCTAGTTTATACACGAATTTTATTGTAGACTAACGTTTTATAAACACGATGGATTCGATGAAAAGTTGTCCGGCGTCCAAATTATAATTATTGTTTTGATAGCTATTGATTCCAATTTTTTTTTGTTTATTTGGTAATTAAGTAGGTAACCAAATAATTCAAAAAAATAATTATGAAAATCTATGGGCAACGTAGGTTGTAAGAAATCCATTACCTATGTAATTATTATTTGCAGACAAACTCGAAAAGGCTAATTAAAATTTATAATAATTATAAATTTGGCTTTCAACTTTCAAGGACCTATTTAATTTTGATTCAATGAAATAAATTAGAATAGAAATAATATTCAAAAGCAAACTCCTATTTATTTAATTGAATCGCGGTTCAAATGAGTCAAAAGCAAACAAAGAAAATGTAAAGTAACATTCTACGGTTTGCGGTGCTTTTAAATAAATGTAATTTACACTAGCAACTCCAGCTAGTTGTTTCGTTATATATTGTTACAAGCTGATGCCCACGACTTCGTCTGCGTGGACTGCACAAACTTCGAACCCCTATTTACCCCCTTAGGAGTTAAATTTTCAAAAATCCTTTCTCAGCGGATGTCTACGTCATAATAGCCATCTGCATGCCAAATTTCAGCCCTAAGTTTGAGTTGTGCGTTGATAGATCGGTTAGTCAGTCAGCTTTTCCTTTTATATCTACTCCTTTTTGCTAATTAATTTGAAAGAAGTAAAATGTACAAAGTTCCAAAGGTACAAAATAAATAGGAAAGTAATTGTAAGCGTTCATAACTTATTCATGATAAAATAAACAGCATACCTAATTATATTATAGTAGGAATTATCGCATAGTAAAATTAATTATAATTATTAAGTATATAGATATAGGTACTTCAAGTAAGTTCATTGTAACTCGAGCAGCTGTAAGCAACTTGTGTTTTATAGAGACTGCAGTCCGCCGAGGAAATTATTATTAGTAAGTTAGAAAAACGACATTTAAACTTGGGCAAAGAAACTTTACCTACTGAGGAGTTTTGGGCAGCTATTTTAATAAGATTACCCAGTATAATTAAATTCACTTTGCTTTGGGTATATTATGACGACGCGTACCTATTCGGGAGGTTGGGAGCTCGATCCCGGGCACGCAGTTCCAACTTTTCGGAGTGTATGGATTTTTAGGGTTCCGTACCTCAAAAGGAAAAACGGAACCCTTATAGGATCACTTTGTTGTCTGTCTGTCTGTCTGTCAATAAACCTACAGGCTACTTCCCGTTGGCCTAGAATTATGAAATTTGGCAGGTAGGTAGATCTTATAGCTGACATTTGGGGAAAAATCTGAAAACCGCGAATTTAGGGTTAGATCACACATTAAATTGTGGTCATGGACTAATAATTAGTATTTTCAACTTTCGAAGGGAGTGACTATATCAAGTGGGGTATCATATGAAAGGTCTTCACCTGTACATTCTAAAACAGTTTTTTTTTATGCATCATAGTTTCTGAATTATCGTGCAAAATGTCGAAAAAATACGACTGTAGTACGGAACCCTCATTGCGCGAGCTTGACTCGCACTTGGCCGGTTTTTTGGTTTAAAGCAACTAAACATCACTTATTTTAATCGTGAGGAAACCTGCACACCTAAAAGTATAATGTTCTCAAAGGTGTGTAAAATGTGACAATCCGCACTTGGTCATTGTTTCTCATTCTGAGTGTTCAGAAGTGGATAGCTATAGGTTCATGATAATGATGAGGATGATTGTTACGGCGCAACCAATGCTGCTGACGTACCTAACTGCATTTTCATCAGGTATATCTACTGGTAAATGCTACTTTTGGCTCTTCCAGTTCCATATTACAGTAAAGTTGGATACATTTTTATTATGCAGCTGAGTTTCCTTAGAGTGCCAAGAAAATACAACATTTTAATACAACAAACTTTGTTGTATTCGAAAATATGAATTCAGAATGCATACGTTAAGTAAAATGAAAATCTGAATATATTTTCTTTAGAAATATATTTATTGTGCTCATAAAGCTGCAGAGAACTTTGCAGTACACGTTCGTTTTTTATTTTTTGGAATGAGAAAGCCATAGGTACTTGGGTCTTGCTGCATACCACTATGTACCTACATATAAATAATTTGAGTAGATATCTTAGTGTTTTAGCCTGAAGTAGCAAGTAAAAGCTAGTTAGCCAAACGCTATAGGTACCTATTGTAATAACTAGCGTGTTCATTTTCTTATGAAGATAATATATTATGTGATAACTTTGATTAGATTAGTAGAACGATAATATAGTACAATTTGCTGACGCGAAGATAGAATTTCATGAATGGAATCTCGGACGGACGCAAACCCGACAAACGGCTGACGTCATTTAATCCCGCTGATCTCATGTTTGCTCTCTGCGCCATCATATTTAAATTGAATTTTGGAGAACCCAGCCACGGGGAGATGCAAACAGTAGCGGACTATTACTTGGGAGATGATAGCTATAGAGGAGCAAACCATAGAGCAGGTGTCAAAAAAAGCATTTCTATACGTAACGGCCTAAAAGCCAGCGAGTGCCAGACCTTCGTTATTTTATAAAAGTTTTTTTTACAGACTAGCGCTTGGCTGCAATCAGACAAGCAAGTGGCATATCGATTTATGTTTTTAAAAAAACTTTTTGATTTTCCGGGATAGAAGTATCCTATATCCGCCCAAGGAATGTAAGTTAATTCTGTACCAAATGTCAATATCTGTTAAGCGGATGGGCAGTGAAAAGATAGAGTAGACAGACGGACAGACTGTGTATTATTTATTGCGGGACCTTAATGTTCTCTCTAGTAACAACATCTCACTGACTATTACAGCGCCGCCAGTTTGTCTAAAGTCCGCGACAGGTTGAGATGGCAATCGGAGTATGAGGCCGCCTCGCACACCCGCACGTTACCCGCACTCGCCCGCATCGGGTTAGCTCGGGGGCTGTGCGGGTGTGAGGGGCGTTCCCTGCCCGATTGCCATCTGGACCAATCGCGTACATTGGGTACCTATGATCTTTATAATTTGAGTTCCGCTCATGGTTTGAAGGTTTTACATCGTTTTAATTAAAGGAATAAGTACACCAATTTAATCCATTGAATTCATATGTAAAAAAATGCTGGTAATAATACCTACCATCATATTATTATTATTAAAAGTACACTTAAAAAGTCGGTTAACCAAAAAGTACAAAATAGAGTTATATTAAGTATTATATCTAGGTAGGTAGGTTCTAAGTAGAAATCGTGTTTCAGTAATAGATGATAAGGCTGCTAATCGTACTACATATTATTTTAATTGCTTTGTATCTTATGTTTATTTTTTGTTTCATGTTTGATAAAGATAAAATTGATTCAATCATTAAAATTAGGATCAAAGAATACGGTCAAAATACAGTTTAAAAAGACGATGAGAAAACACAGTTAAAAAAGTACCTACGGTTAATAAGTTACGTTTTATGTTTAATCGGTTATGGTTTTTACCGAACTATCACCTAATATGAAGATAACCGGAACTCGAGTTTGTGGCAAACCACTATGTGAATGTTAACACATAAAAGCAATTATTCAGGGTAAAATTTTATTTTTTAACATTGTACAACTTAGAGGCTAATAACATAAAGCTTAAAACTTGTTTAAGCAGCACGAGTGGGCCGGTATATCATTACACGAAGGATGTCGTTACTAACGAGATGCGAGCAAATAACTCCTCATATTATAATACCACAGGGAGGAATCAGAGGGCCAGAAGAGCTCCGTTTACAGCACTTAACTAGGCACTTGTGTGGCACTGGCTCAAGTTGACTTTTAAGTATTCTAATCCTTAACTTATAAATTCGAAAGTGTGTCTGTCTGTCTGTCTGCTAGCTTTTCACGGCCCAACAGTTTAACCGATTTTGATGAGATTTGGTACATATTTAGCTTACATCCCGGGAAAGGACATAGGCTACTCTTTGTCCCGGAAAATCAAAGAGTTCAGACGGGATTCTTAAAAACCTATTCGTTTTGCCGATTTATACGAAATTTGGTACAGAAATAGCTTGCGTCCAGGAAATTGACATAAGCAACATTTTATCCCAGATAATCAAAGAGTTTCCGAGGGTTTTAAAAACCTAAATCCACTCGGACGAAGTCGCGGGCATCATCTAGCAATATTATAAAAGTGAAAGTTTGGATGATTGTCAAACCTTCACGCTGCAATGACTGAACCAATTCGGCCGAATGGAAGTCTCATACCCTGAATCAACCACACCATGCTACTTACTTTTTAACTCAGAAAATCAAAAAGTTCCTGCGAACTTTTAAACACATATCCATGTACTTATATCTTTTACCCACGTGGATCACAGTCAAGTCACAGGCATCATCTAGACATAACATATATTATAACTAGCTTATTCCCGCGGCTTCGTTTCAAACCCCTATATTCCCTTAGGGGTTGATTTAGATTTACCGACATCGAACGGTTTTTTTTATTTTGCCTACATTGACAGTGTACCTACTTACTGTATAAAATTGCATTTTTTAAAACACTATGAAATTTAACTGATTAAATAATGTGGTAGAGACTAGAGCGAATTCGTTTTAGTTTAGTTTTAAATTTACAGTTCGCAGTTTGATTCTTATTTTTTACTAAATATGACATGTAATTTTGTCCGTCGATCGCCGCAGTAATATCAGCAAGTGACAACCAAATTAAAAAATATACGACTATTGTCATTGTTATCAAAGTCAAGCTATTATACTTGCATAGTTCAAACGTAGCTTCTTAGATAGAGTGTGGTTAGTGTGCATATTTACCGGCAACTCGGTTCCTCTGTTATTAATAAAGCTTAGATTAAAAACAACGGCATATTTAAAATTAGTTTGAAAGAATTTTTTTTAAACTTATTTTAATATCCGCTCGTTTGCATACTTGGTTTATGAAATTATGATTTCCTTACTTTCTGAACTGAAAATTGTAGAAAAAAACTGGTCAAGTGCGAGTCGGACTCGCATTTTAATTTTCATGGAGCCACTTTCAGATTGGCTTTCTTGGTTTTTTAATATTTATTGTTATAACGGCAATAAAAACACGAAATCAATGATTTCAACTCTAACTATTACGATTCCGGAGATATAGCATGTTGACACTTGATAGATAGACGGACAAACAGACAGACGGACAGAGGAGGCTTAGTAATAGGGACCCCTTGGCACTTGACAGCTTTCGGGTTCGAAACCTTAAGCATATTCGATTCGAAATTCAAATTTCGTTTAAGAAAATAAGATTGCGTGTCGTCGGTATCAGGTCAGATCATAGTTAAGCGTGAGTCTGTCAAGATTAATAAAAAGATCTTCAATAGAAATTCCCTTAGCATTTATAAAGTTGTGCCGAAGGTCTAAGTTGAGAAAACTGTCCACACTTTTTTGCTCGGCATGAAAGTTTGCACTTTCATAACTCTTTGCCGGAAAGATAAGTTATCACAAGTTTTCCCTGACGCAACTCTTTGATTCAACCTCTAACGAAATATGGCTGTGCTGCTACTTCGTAACATGCAATATAAATATTTAAAAAATTCCAATTGGCATCTTCTAGATATGAGGGCACTCCAACTTAGGCTGTATCATCACCTACAATTTAGTGACTGCAGTCAAACGCAAGCCTGTATAGTAAAAAATATATAAAATGGTCTGTACTCATAAAAATAGACACATTTTATACCTACACACAATTTTTAGCAAATCATAAAATAATAGACGGCCGTGGCAGCTCGAAAGTCGAACACTAATTTGCAACAAAGTGAACCACTAAGGGCAACTAAGGGTTTGATATTTCCCATTTTAAGTAAAATCCGCACAACACCATCAGTATCCCTATTATAAATGTGAAAGTGTATTTGTTTGTTGGTTTGTCCTTCAATCACGTCGCAACGGAGCAACGGATCGACGTAATTTTTTGTATGGGTATAGTTTAAGACCTGGAGGGTGACATAGGCTACTTTTTATCCCGGAAAATCAAAGAGCACCCACGGGATTTTTAAAACCTAAATCCACGAGTAGCTGATGCCCTATGCTGATGCTGATGATCAGCTAGTAATTTAATAAGCAATAACTTTATACGCGCTTTTATTTGATCACCGAACCACCCATATACCTACGTTAAAATATAGACTACAATAGGTAGACAATCTTTCTTAGAAAAAAATCGAGTGGTACATCGTATGGTGAAAAAAACAACTGGATAAATCGTTTCAAATCCAAACAGCAGATAATTTAACATTTCAAACACAAAATTGAATTAGAAGCATTAAAGTCTTTATCTGAAGTTAAATTTGCGAATGTCGCAAAGTAACTTCAATAAGACATGTCAAGCAACAGAATACTTAAATGTCAATGCCGTGAAGCAAAGAAACCATGGATATGGGAATAACCGTTCCGCTAAACTTATCAAGCTCGTGTGAAAGACTTTTATACTTCTGAGGAGTATCTCTTGCAATGGATGACCATTGACAAGGGCTAATAAAAATAAAATAAAATAAAAAACAAAAAAACTTCATAATTGACGGAGCATAATCGCGTAATAAACATACAAAAAAAAACATACAGTCGAATTGAGTATCTCCTCCTTTTTAGGGTTCCGTACTTCAAAAGGAAAAACGGAACCCTTATAGCATCACTTTGTTGTCTGTCTGTCTGTCTATCTGTCTGTCTGTCTGTCTGTCTGTCTGTTTGTCGGTCTGTCAAGAAACCTACAGGGAACTTCCCGTTGACCTAGAATCATGAAATTTGGCAGGAAGGTGGGTCTTATAGCTGGCATTAGGGGAAAAATCTGAAAACCGTGAATTTGTGGTTACATCACACAGTAAAAATTGTGGTCATAAACTAATAATTAGGATTTTCAATTTTTGAAGTAAGATAACTATATCAAGTGGGGTATCATATGAAAGGTCTTCACCTGTGCATTCTAAAACAGATTTTTATTTATTTTTATGTATCATAGTTTTCCGTCAGCCAAATCCGTCTAGAATTTTTGCGTGAAGGAGTAACAAACAAACACACACACACACACACACACACATACAAACTTTCACCTTTATAATATTAGTCGGGATATCCAAATACCAAGTCCAGTATTATATATAACAAGTCTATTATCCCCGATTTCGTTATGCCACGTGAGACTATTGTTCGTGAGTTTGGGCACTTCGGAACAAACTTCCACGCTCAAGTGTTTGCGCTCCAGGCTCTTTGGTATATTGTTATTCATAGCCCTGTGTCATTGACATACAACACCCAAGATACAACCTCGCGTGAGAAAGTACCCTAAGCCCTTAATGTACATTTTGCGTTTACAAACGTGACACCAAGGTTAATTTAATCATGATTTTTTTTTTTAAACTGTGTGAAAAATGTCAAATCATGACGTTTGGAAGTCCATAATAAGACCCCATTCACACGTTGTTTGCACCATACGTTTTTTGCAGAATAAATATTACTGGATACGTAGTGATTAGTGTCGCATACGTTGAGTATAGAACTGTTTACACATTGTTACTGCTAAAATACGTTAAGTATTCAGTTTTAATTGTGTAAATTGATTGATAAGATTTATCATAAAAAACATGCAGTGTTATTAAACCTGTCACGGGGTCTCACTGATCTATTTTAATTCTATGTTAGGGCCTCTAAAATTAATTTCTGTAACACTAGATGTTTTAATGAAATTAATTTTAGTTCTACTACAATAAAAATGATCCGAGAAAATGTCAAAAACTCGTCTTTACTTGTCAATTATAAAAATCATGAGACTTATGTTACGTTTTCTCGCTAAGTCCGATCGATAATAACTTTAAGGCAAAATTCAGCATTAATTTTTAAAGAGTAACTGCGAAAAAAATAATTGTTACACTTTTAGGAATGCCTCTCAAAAAATGTAAGTATATCTTTGACTTTAGTATATCGGTGGGCTATATAAACGTCGTACCTACGCTGCGAAAGAGTGCTCCATACTCTTATCTTACGCTTAATATCATTTGAAGCGAGTAAATTACTCGACGAGCCCCGTTTTGTTTCTTTACAAGAAGACAAAGTTGTATGAGATAACTTACGATAACAGAATCTTTAAAGGTTTGTTGATTTTTTACTTCAAATATAATTATATTTAATCTAGTTAATGTTATGTTCACACAGCAATGAACTTCATTCTTAGAAGCAATAGATGTCCACTGCTGGACGTCGAATTCGTCATTGCTTAGGATCTTGTAAAGATTTCCTTTCCACTCATCACGATCTTTTGCAGGGAGTTCGGAATCAGCAGCTTATTTATTACTATGCCATGATTGTAAGCTGCTTGATTGCTTGGTGGTAGAGTAATTGTACCCGTAGTACAAGATTTTACGTCTCACCAAACCAAACCAAATTCGAGAGTCGAAATACTTCCGCGTTACAGTAAACTGGATCTTAATTGCCTTGTTTTAAAGCTCAAGTTTGTCTACACTTCTACAGCCAGCGCTCCAAGCGGAAACATTGCGAAATTAAAATCAGTGGCATTGAATATTTGACTTTAATTCAAGGCTGTTTAGGTCCATTTTACTGTAACGCGGAAGTATTTCGACTCTCGAATTTGGTTTGGTTTGGTGAGACGTAAAATCTTGTACTACGGGTACTGACGTAGCATAGAGACACTTCTTATCCTAGATGAAATAAATAAATTTTCATTGTCGTTTTTTAGGATTCCATACCTCAAAAGGAAAAAAAGGAACCCTTATAGGATATCACTTTGAAGTCTGTCTGTCTGTCCGTCTCTCCGTCTGTCCGTCTCTCCGTCTGTCCGTTACTTATACACACAAATCGTTGGCGGACAAGCCTGTGTTCCGGTAGTAGCAAGAAGTTCGTTTGTATGGAGTGCCGGGGGTGTGCTTTTGGTTTGACCCATATAATTGTGATGGTTAAATCAATTAACTACTTTTTCATGCATCGAAACTCTATATCAATATAACAAGACATCAACTCTAGTTATTAGAGAATTGTATTAAAATGTACCAAAGTTTCCTCCCATCCGTAAACTATCAAGAGCGGCTCTCTTCGGTAAAAGCCTAGGGAGCGATTTAACTTATGAGCACATGCGGGTCAAGTTATACTGGCAGAGTGCATCAGTTGTTTATTTTTAAACCTTTCTTCTATAGTAGAAAAGTAGGTAATTATGATTTATTATTAACTGCTTTAACGCAAGAACCATTTTACCAGCACCACTGGAATGAGAAGCGAGCTTTCGAGCACCAATAATTAGTGAATTAATAAGCGGAAAAGGAAGGAACGGGAAGTCATTTAATTTGGATGGCTTGTTTGAATTTATTTCGAGCAGAAGTAATTTTCTTCTGAGTATCTTCTATAATTAAACTTCATTTAAACTTATAATAAAACCGAACTATACAGTGTGTAACCAGAACGCTGGCAAAAATGAAGACAGGTGATAGTACTGATGATGCAGTGATTAGATACCACAAAAAAACGCGAAAAAATTCCATTCCTATATTTTTTAAAATTTCACGATATATTCCAAATGAAACATCTGAATGACGCTAGAGGTAAACGAACGTTCCGTAGGCCACTCGGAGTCAATGCCTCGTCGTAGGCGGCATTGACCCGAGTTTTGCACGCCACCCCGTATACCCATTTTTTTTAATGAAAATATTACAATAAAACTTAAAGCTAGCCTTATTTAATTACTATACAAATGATACCCGCGTGGAATGATGCCAAGAACATTGGCTGCATTTTCGCGCTGGACAATCAGGCTGATCCGTAATACCAATAATAGTACCGTTTATCTGATACTAGATGATATCTATAATATAAAAAAAAACCGGCCAAGTGCCAGTCAGGCTCGCGCAATGAGGGTTCCGTACTACAGTCGTATTTTTTCGACATTTTGCACGATAATTCAAAAACTATGATGCATAAAAATAAATAAAAATCCGTTTTAGAATATACTGGTGAAGAACTTTCATAAATGATACCCCACTTGATATAGTCACTCACTTCGAAAGTTGAAATTACTAATTATTAGTTCATGACCACAATTTAATTTTTTTTGTGTGATCTAACCCTAAATTCACGGTTTTCAGATTTTCCCCAAATGTCAGCTATAAGATCTACCTACCTGCCAAATTTCATGATTCTAGGTCAACGGTACCCTGTAGGTTTCTTGACAGACAGACAGACAGACAACAAAGTGATCCTATAAGGGTTCCGTTTTTCCTTTTGAGGTACGGAACCCTAAAAATGAATCACTAAATGTGTTGATCATCGCAACTCTCGAGAACAGCTGAACCGATTTCGCTAATTCTTTTTTATAATATTTCTTGAAGTACGAGGATGGTCTTACGGAGAGAAAAATTTCAAAAATTTGAATCGACTGTTAGGCGGAACGAAGTTCGCCAGGGCAGCTAGTTAGATGATAAATAATAATTGTCCTTTGTCTATTTTTTTACCCAAGCCAATGTTTGGGTAAAAAAAATCCCATAGGTTTTCACATTTATTTATATATTTTTTTTTTTATATAAAACAATTTTGGAAGTTTCGCTTGATCTGATAGGCAACAAATAAATCTGACCGATAAAGGATCTACGGAAAACCATTTGAAATTTTTGCCTGTGACGTGGTGGCAAGCAACGTTGACTCTCGATTTTTGAGAATCAACATAAATATGACATAACTTTATGAATAATAAGGACAACAATAGTTTTTATAGTCACATATTAAATAAAATATTGACAACAGACATGCGCGAATCACACACTGTTCCATCAACAAAAAAAGCTTAGCAACCGTACCATTTTCAGTTAATATCTATTTTAAACTAATATAATTAAGGTCTTATTTTGAATGTACTACATTTTATTGTGTGCAATAGCGCAATAGTGGGCCACCATAAAGATGCGTCTCGTACAAGCACTCACGTATGCGATTGATGCACACAAATAAACAACACTTATATACGGAACCGCGGCGAGTCGAACTAAGTTGTTTTTCGTGTGTGTTCGTAAAGCCCTGTGTATACGATTTCGTGAAAGCAAGACAGGACAGAAGAGGAAAAGCGTTGGTAGTAAAAGCGGGGAAAATACCGGCCGGGCTTTCAGTGACAGTTGTCAGTATATTCTGGAGCGCGGAGAGAGATGGTGGTTCCGTTGCTTACGAATTTTCCTTCTCGATCTTCCGATTTCCCGCGCATTTTACGTCCACGTGGTTAACTTGTTATGACTTGAATAATAGATTTGCCAACTAGGAAATAGATGATAATATGTGTAATAAAATGCATACGTGGATGTTTTTAATAACAATTATAAACTTATGATTGTGTTGTGCAGTTTTAATGGTTGTCTTCGTTCGCTTGAGGAAGTAAGTTTCCAATTAGTACTTTAAATATGAGGCATGTTTTGTAATTTCATGAGATTTTCATTAGTAGCAACCATTGAAAATTTGCCGCTGGCGTCTGTAAAGTGAAACAGGAAAACTTTCGTAATTAAACGTAATCACTTTGTTTGCTACTAAAACGCGAATTTCTTGTTGTTTCCGGATACAGCTGATGGTAATTGCTCTTTAATTATTTTAATTAAACTACTTATCATCCAGGTATTTTTTATATTATAAAAACAAAAGCTGACTGACTGACTGTGTGACTGACTGATCTATCAACGCAGAGCTTAAACTACTAGACGGATAGGGCTGAAATTTGGCATGCAGATAGCTATTATGACGCAGATATCCGCTAAAAACAATTTAGACTGTGGCGATATTACTTAAGTAAATATGGAATTAGAACTCTACTAGGCAGGTAGGTACTTATCGTACGAAATTTACATAGTTATCACGGTATACCTATACACGATCAAAACAGTTTGGGTACCTAGTATATAACTAAATGTTGCCCACATTGATTTAGGTTCTTTAAAAATCCTACTAGTTGATTTCCCACAATTTTCCAGGATTGCAAGCTATTTCTGTACCAAATTTCGTCAAAATCAGGTAAACGCATGTCATAAAACCATGAAAAGCTTATAGACAGACAGATACACTTTCGTATTTATAATATTACAAGTATTATAAGTATTAAAGTATATTATAACTATCAAAAATACTTGTAAAAGTTTAATTGAATGATTTTTATTTATTTATTTATTTATAACCTAGGTATAGATTACACATACCTAGAAGATATATATATATAAAGTGATGTAGATATCCAGACCTACGAGTAGGTACTTAGATCAAATAACCAAAATGTTCAAGAACTTGAAGCATTACAATGCCTTAATACTTGAAATACTTCACGTAGAACAATCGTAGAACTAACAAGCGCAGGGATTACTTTCAAACAGAAACACGCTAGCTCCAACGAACAGCGTTGCGGTATGATTCTCAAAAGTTGTGTAGTCCTAACATATCCTATTTCATCGATCTTTGTGGAGGCTATGTGCTAGACGGGAATGGCACTTCAGTTGTAGTTAACGTGAAAAAAGCGGTCAAGTGCGAGTCGGACTTGTACACTTGAAGGGTTTCACACCATTGTACAAGATCACTGTGTAGTTTTTAGTACATATTTTTTTCATTTTAATGGCACCCATTTTGAAATTTTTACTAATTGTTGTTATAGCGGCAGTGAAATACACACCGAAAATTTAAACTATTACGGTTAATTAGATACCTACAGCCCGCTGACAGACAGACGGACGGGCGGACGGATGGACGGACAGCGGAGGCTTTGTAAAAGGGGCCCGTTGTTGGCACCCTTCGGGTACAGTATATCTACTGAAAAGAGCCAGGCTTTTTACTGTGCAAAAAATATTGTAAGCTATATGGCCTAGCGGATAAACGTTTTGTAGGACCATCGTAGAACTAACAAGCGCAGGGATTACTTTCAAACGGTACGCTTAGGCTTAGTACGAGATTTTATTTCTCACCAACGTGTACAGTATCCGAGTGTCGAAAACCTTCCGCATCTTAACTGCCTTGTTTTAAATCTCAAGTTTGTCTACACATCTACTGCAGCCAGCGCTCTAAGCAGAAACGTTGCGAAATTAAAATCAGTGGCATTGAATTTTTGATTTCAATTCAAGGCTCTTTAGGTCTATTTTACTTTGACGGTATTGTGTTTCAACTCTCGAATTCTAGCAACGGAAACACGCTAGCTCTACCATCTACAACGTTGCGGTATGATTCTCAAAGGGTTATAGTTATCATCATCATCATCATCATCATCATCAACCAATAGACGTCTACTCCTGGATCCTTATTTGTGATTGTTAGCTACATTTGGCTTAAAGGATAAACCTTTTGAAAAGCTTTTAACTACGCGTAGATTTTAGATGCTTCTGTTATTGTTAATCCTTTACATATTATTATCACTAGTGCTGTACCACTACGTTTATGTCTCAAGTCTGGACAAGCCAGGGCGGTAAACTAGTAATAAAAACTGGCCAAGTGCGAGTCAGAGTCTCTTTTGTTCACCAAAAATACCAAAAGTGGAGGCATTTCGAAGAGAATCCAGTATACTAAATATTATTTATTTTTTGATATTATACACCTTTACAGTCCCAAAGAGAATGAATAATAAATTATTAAATTTTCATAGGAATAATATAAGAACGAGTATAAAAGCCCTAATAATAAGAAGGAAGGAAATTCTGCAGGAGGTAATGAAATAAAGATTTACGACATCCGTTGCACAGTCCTCTCGCGTAGCACGGCGGGCGCCATTTACTCGCTTTATAAGAAAAGTAAGCGTATTTAGCTAAAAGTACGTTTAAATCGACTATTTCATATTATTTTATTAGGTAGGTATAATACGCGACAGATCGAGATAGCAATCGGGGAGTGAACGTACCGCACACCCGCACAGCCCCCACGCTTAACAGTTGCGGGCGAGCGCGTGTGACGTGTGCGTGCGAAGCGTCTCTCCGCCTCATACCTTGATTGCTATCTCTACCTGTAGTAGACTCAAACCTACGTCGTCTTTTTTTTTCAAGGAAAACCTTAGGAAAGAAAAATCGGTGAGTGCGAATCGGACCAGCACACGGAAGGGTTCCGTATCTAGTACCTACCATCGTACAAGAAATAACACATCGCGGCCAACTATATATTGCCTGGTGATTGATTGCCCGTATAAATATAGCTCCGTCACCAGGCAATAATTTGGTGTGTTTTATCGCCGCGTTTGTCATTTCATTTTTGCTTATAGTCGAATTATTAATTAAACAACATTTTTTGATGTTTCCAGTGCTACCAGATTTTTATAAAAAATAAATGGTGTGTGGGGGGGCGAGGGGGGCTTCAAAAAGAATCATCAACTAAGTCGGTACATTAGCTTCGGGTAACTTTAGAAAAGTCTAACATTGTAAGTCAATGGTTTAACGGAATTAATGGTATAAAATGTTGGTATAATTGTTGCAAATTGCATATTTTTCATCCTGGACAAACAGAGTTCCCGCGTAATTTTCAAAAAAGTCGGCGGCGGGATGATAATTGAAGAACGATTAACTAATCAAGTATTTTTATTATTTTTATACGCAAATATATTGAACAATGTGGAATGTATTATGTATTGCAAATTAATTAAAAGTCTTTTCTGCGGCTAAGGTGTAAAAATTTACACCTTTACTGTAATTTCTATTAGGTATACTGCATAAATAACCATTGCGTACACCGTTATTAATTTAAGGTTGATAATTTGAAATTTGCATCTACAATATTGTAGCGGTTTTTGGTGAACTGCGATTATTCGGTAATGTTGAATCGTTTTATTTGTCATAACCACAATATTAACAACTCTGGCTGAAATGTGGTTGTGCAGTATACTGGGTTCCGTGATTGAATTATGTTTAATGTTTGTATTTAGGAATTTGTAACCAAAAACGGATTAAAGCTCGATTAAAGTGTATGCGTATAATAAAAGCTACCATTATCATAATTATAATAAAACTAGATGATGCCTGAATATTTGTTCGCGTGGATTTAAGTTTTAAAAATTTTGTTGAAATTTTTAAAACTTAAATCAAGCTATCTCAGGACAAAATAGATGATGCCCGTGACTTCGCTGCATAAATTTAGGTTTTTAAGAAACCCGGGGGAATTCTTTGATTTTCCGCGACAAAAAGTAGCGTCCCTGGGATGCAAGTTATTTCTGTACTTACTAAATATTTTCCCCAAAATCGGTTAAACGGGTGACACTTTTGCATAATATTAGCATTTAGCAGAACGGATAATATGGTAGAGCAGTATTTACAGTAGAGAACGGACCTTAGGTTTAGGTAGGTACGTATCATGAGTACCATATAGTTATTATGAGTATCTACCTAAGTTGTTTTTTATTCAGCTATACAAGTTAGCCCTTCATTGCAGTCTCACCTGGTGGTAAGTGATGTGATGATGATCTAAGATGGATGTGGGATAACCTGCAAGGGTATGGCAGTTTTTATTTAACTAATACAACTTTGGTTTCTACACGGCATCGTACCAGAACGCTTAATCTCTTGGCGGTACAGCTTTGCCAGTAGGGAGGTCACTAGCCACGGCCGAAGCCTCCCACCAGTCCAGACCAGAAATTTAGAAATTATTAAATTCTAAACCCCTGCCGGGAATCGAACCCGGGACCTTCCACTAACAAGGCCACACCGTTATCCACTGCACCAGGGAGTTTCTGAAATTAAAACGACAAAATATTAAGATACACGTAACAATGAAAAATATTAAAACGCGACATTGAAAAACTCATATACCTACATAGGTAGGTACGGTACATCTATCTACATGAACCCTGAAAACTTTTCCTATTTTTAGAAAGTCGTATAAAAAGTAAACTCCCGCACAGTTTTAGGTAAAATTACATAGTTCGATGTTCTTGGCTATTGTTGACAATTTTGTACATACCTATATCTACTAAATATTTTGTTCAATAACTCCATAATAATAAATTTATGAATTCCTATAAACAATAAAAATAGCTATTCGGATCTCTTCAAAGCGAAAACACTGTTGGTAGTAAAAATGTCATTCGCACGTGCATTTGAGCTATTCTACAGTCATGACCACACCGCCTACCTGCCCATAGTTCTTATTTCCATATAAATAGAAGCTATTGTCCCATGAAACGTTTTCCTGATTTCTCCACTGTACAAAACAAGAATGCCTTTGTTTGAATGAACAAAGAGTATGCATTTAACGTGAGCGCTTAGTTATGTACGTGCTAAATTTTCTGTGACAACAATGTGTTATCAAAGTTGTGCAGTATTGGTAGTCATATAAATCAGATTAGTTTACCATTAAATGCGTTCATTGCGGTGCAATGTGCAGTTCAGAAGCTTACTTGAATAAGTACTTCACAAATAAAAGCTCTTTTATTATAGTACGTAAACAGTTGACATTAGCCGCTTTTATAACATAACCAGAACGGTTAACTTACAGGAAAAGTTTTTTGTTGACAAATTATTATTTATGTACCTACCCATACTACCTACTATAATAATAATAGCCTTTATTTCCCAATAAATATAACAAAACACTTACACTGTTTCTTAAACATAGTTATAAAAAATGTGGTCAAATAGTGGCAACCTTACCCTATATAAGGTTCATTTGACTATCTAAACAATCAACGTACGTAGTTCCAGTGGCAGTACGTTTACTGCCACTGGAACTACGTACCTACAACTAGAAACATGACATTTTTCCATGATAGGTTTTCTCTATAACGCAGGACTCCATTTCAACTTCTATCCCAGGGAAGTTGGAGCAGGTCAACTAGTATTTTATTGTACAGATCAAGTATTTATACGAGTAGGTAAATATTTCAACTAAAACGATTTTCACACCCCATGATTTGTTCTGTAACAAATTAAAAGTTTTCCTAGAAAATAAAACTCATTAAAAATTGTTATTGAATTACCTACTGCAATCAATAACTCAGGTCCGCAGTGCAATTTCATAAACTTATGAGGAGTTATATATTTCTTGCGAGGAAATAAGTTTGTGCAGCCGATATAACAGGAAAACTAATAGAAAATCTAGAGATACTTTAGAAAAATTGCAGTCCACATTGCCGGTAGTGAAACAAAAATTGTTAGTGCGCGGCTTAAAAATGTACTTCTTATTATTTCTACTATCCGATGTCTTTCTTTATTGCTATTGATTTTTACTTCAAAAAGGTTCTTTAGCGCGATCTGATAGTCAGTTATCTAAATATATAAAAGGAAAAGGTGAGTGACTGACTGACTGACTGGTCTATCAACGCACAGCTCAAACTACTGGACGGATCGGGCTGAAATTTGGCATGCAGATAGCTATTATGACGTAGGCATCCGCTAAGGAAGAATTTTTTAAAATTCAACTCCTAAGGGGGTGAAATAGGGGTTTGAAATTTGTGTAGTCCACGCGGATGAAGTCGCTAGCATAAGCTAGTTGATTAGTAAATGTAAATCTTTGTGAGGTAAAAGGTATCTTTAGCATCTTTTTAGCAAAATCATTTTGACATAGTGTTTTTCTTAGGGAAGGCCTGGAAGAAGCTTATTTTATTAATTGTTTTTTATTACAGGATAGCCTTGCGCTTGACGCGGCAGGAAAGATGGACGCCAAAGGGCGTTCCATTAGTGGTTTGTACTCGTATCAGAAACATTGAGCTAAGCGAAAGATGTTCTTGTGCATAAGACTTACTAATAGAGCAGCTTTATTTTCATAGCTTAGTTAATTAGCTACGGTGTAAAACGGTAGGCTAAGCTAAAATGAAGCGATTGTTTTCTTGGGTTTTATACACAACTTAAAGCAGCTCTACCGTAGATTCGTAGCGAAATGCTACGCTGCTTGGCGTTATAGGTATAGTTTGTGACAGGTCGAGATGGCAATCGGGGTGGGGACACCCCGCACTCCCGCACAGCTCCCACGCTTATCCGGCGCGGGTGACGTGCGGGTGTGAGGATGGTATTGTATTTTGCTTAAGTAAGCACTTAATTGATAGATTTACTTTTTCAATAATATACGAATATGATCGGAATTTTAAATATACGGCATTTTAAGTAGGTCGGCATTTTGGATGGCCTTTTAGTCGTGTCCAAAGAGCAAATGTATATAATGGTGTAGTAGTGCCTATTCAACAATGAAGACTGTAGCTTCACTTAATCCGCAAAGTAGGCAACTCAGTATATTGAAGCAACCTAGAAAATCTACAAATTTATTCCGAATTCTAGAACCGTGTTTACCCATTTTTATTTTCCTCTTTATCTCGTCTCATTGTGTCGTATACCCTTAGTTTTAACTTGGAAAAACCACTTTGCGGAAGGCAATCCTTGTAAATTAATCAGGATGCAGATTGAATCGGAATCGAAACAATCAACCTGCTCAAGATCATTAAACTTTATACTGTGTCAACTCAGTTAGCGTGGGGGGAACAGGTATTGCATTAAAAGGTCTAAATTAAACTCCCTACATTGACACCCTGCCACATAATAGGTGTAAGGCCACATTAGAGACACTTTATCGCTCGACAAAAATGCATGGCTACCTAACATAATATTTAATAAAATAATTATAATTATAACATATTAATAATAATATTATTTAATATAATAATTTTAAATTTTAATAGCCTCAATCGCTTAACTAACTTTGATGAAATTTTGTACAGAGAAAGCTTATCATCCGGGGGTGGACGTAGGCATACTTTTTGTCCCGGGAAAACTAACGAGTTTCCACGGAATTTACGAAAGCTTAAATCCACGTGGAAAAAATCCTGAGCATTTACGAATATGATGAATTTAGGAATTTAAGTTTTATTGTATTAAAAAAAAAAAAAAATAGGAATATAGGCTACTTTTATCCCGGAAAATCGAAGAGTTCCCTTGGGATTTTTGAAAAACTAAATCATCATCATCATCATCATCTAGTTAATATCAGGAAAACAAAGCAGCCCAGAGACAAAATCACAATCAGTGCAAGACATCTCTCTCACTGCAGTAAATGCAACGCTTTGTCGATGAAAAAACCGAGAAGAGAAAGCGTTGTAGCAATGATTATGCCACACACAACTAAACTTTCTTATTTCTGTCCTCATATTTTGTTTCCTTATCTATTTCATGTAAACAGCCACGTTAATGTTTATAGAAAAAAATAAGTACAATTACGTACTCTTTTTTGGTATTTTGTCACTTTTGCAGCAAGGGGCGGGCACTTTCAAATTAGGGAAGTCACTTCGTAAAATTATTCAGTACGAAGTCGTTCTTATACGATATTATGTATGTTCTTATAAGACGATGAAACTCTAGATGAGCAATTGAAGAAGAAGAAAAATTTGAAAACTGTTGCGTGACATAATGTCGCCGTCGAGGTCGACATAAAAGCTGCTAGTGTGTCCTTACGCTATAGCCACGCGTCCTTAGGGAGGGGAGTTTGGGGCGTCGGATAAAGTTAGCTATTCCAGAGTTTTGGATTGTTGGTTCGGCCAATGTGATTCGGAGGGAAGTTGCATTGGGATTGAATCGGACATAGCGCTGCTGCTATCACGGCATTGAATCATCGATATTTCCCTACGTAGAGCGTCATTCTAACTTTGAATTTGTTTTGAGCTTTTCGTTGAATTTCAGTTATTTGAATTCGTAAGCTAATACATTTTGAACGACTTCCATGGTGCAGTGGTGAGAATGAAGTAGTATTATAAGTCTTATACATTAGTAAGATGCTGCGTGGAAACATTTATAAGGAGGATGTGTTTAGTATAAAATCTTGTACCTATAGCCTAGCAGCTGTAAGTAGGTACAGGTTTCCATCCTAAATTATCTCTTGGGAACTCTTTGATTTTCCTGGACAAAAGTAGCCTGTGTCCATCCCCGGGATGCAATCTCTGTTCCAAATTTCGTAAAAATCGTTTAAACGAGTGGGCTGTGAAAATGTATTAGACAGCCACACTTTCGCATCTACATAAATAAAAATCAATTGATGCATTTATGAATAGAATAGAATAGATTTGAATAGAATAGTTTTTTATTAAAATAATTTTCCAAGTGATTTCGAATCGTTAAAAGAATTTACGATGACACCATACCATTATTGAATAACCATAATAGAAGATTGACTTAAGAATGGCTTCACGGATGATTTTTTTTGTTTTGTCATGTGTAATATGTACGAATTGTCAGTTTAAGTAACATAAAAATGCAACTCCTCAATATATCGAATTAGGTTGCCTGCACATCGGATTGAAAGAGAGGTGATGCAAAATTATGTAGGTTAGGTAGTTAAGCAATACGATTAAGACAATAGTATGTAAGATTTCTTTATTAGTATTGTTAGTCCATAAGCAGAGAGTAGATCATAAGACGGCTCTCAATAAACATCTTCCACCGTTGCCGCATTTAATTATTACCATACGGCCACAACATATCTCATGGCGATCCTGCCAGGATTTAATTATTACCATACGGCCACAACATATCTCATGGCGACCCTTGTATATATAAATATGCAAGACACATTGTCCTGCAAATTTTTGGGAATTTTTGTATGAAAGAAATTGTTTGGAAAATCTTCATCAGTAAATTGCACCCGTACGAAGTCGAGGCGGCTCACTACTTTATAGTAGGTATTAGTATGGATTAATACACTAAGAAACCACATTAATGTTGTGAAGATTATTACAGCAGCGAATTCGTGTATATTAAACAGTCCGGAAGTGCAACTTGGATGGAAATCGAAACAATCTCGAAAGCAATCAAGATGCCCAAGATCATGAAACTTCATTCTGTACTCTCAGTAAACATGGGCTCTTGGGGTTGTTACATAATTGGACTCCTCCGAAATATTGCCACATTCTCACGCCGTCAGTAGAAAGGCTTAAAACAAGAGTGAATAGGCATCTTCTAGGTAAACGCCCCATCATCACTTTCACTCAGGTGTGATTGTGTGGTCAAGCGTTTGCCTATAATGAATAAAAAAATAACCTGTCAAGTGCGAGTTGGACTCACGCACGAAGGGTTCCGTACTATCGTACTCACACGATTATGTACTTTTTAATTTTTTTTCTTTTTCATGGTAGCCATTTTGAAATTTTTATTATTATTTGTGTTCTAGGGGCCATAGAATTTTTATTATTGTTTCAATTGTCTAATTATTAGTTATTACAGTTCACAAGATACAGCCCGCTGACAGACAGATGGTCGGACGGATAGCGGAGGCAGTAATAGCCCGGCTACGAAACTCTAAGAAAAGGGGAGGTCGTGGAGATAGATAAAGTTGCATCGTCAGATTTTGCATTATTGACTTGACCGCGGAGACCTGCAGCAAATCCGCATTTGATTGAATTGAACCCGACTGTACCGCGATCGACGAATTGAATTATCGGCAATTGCTTTTGTACCTTCCTCATATCATAAGGAGATCTTAATTTTTGAGTCTGAGTTTTATCAGTTTTTACTAGATTAGAAATCCCGTGGAAACTGTTTCCTTTTCCGAGATAGAAGTAGCCTATGTCCGTCTCTGGGATGTAAGCTTATTAACCTACCAGCTCTGTACCGAACGTTAAAATTGACTAAATGGATGGGCCGGGAAAAAGTAAAAGACAGACGGACACGCTTTTTGTTTCATAATATTAGGATGGATTGCAAAATTGTGTTTAAAATCTGAATAATAAAATAAATTAAGTAGATATTTAATTTAAACCAAAGTAAATTACCTATTAGTTTATTAATCGAAATGGAAAATGAAATCAATCGGAGTCAAAACCATCTCGAAATTAATATCCAACATAAACATCTAAGTTTAATCATTACATTTTATGCTTATAATCTCGGTAAATATTAATTTCTTCTCTGAATATTATACCTAAGTACCTAACTTCGATAGGTTACTAAGCAATGTTGTTACCTATTTGTCTAAAATGGTATTTATTTTTCAGCAATTAAACAAAGTCTAAAGTTATTTATCGATTATTAATTTTGATCGTTAGTGTAAACAAAAATCTTTCTTACAAGCGAAGCCCTTTCATATAATACCCCACTTGATATATGTAGTTATCTTACTTTGAAAATTGAAAACATATTATTAGTTCATGACCAATTTTTTTTTTGTGTGATGTAACCACAAATTCACGGTTTTCATAATTTTCTCCATATATCTGCTATAAGACCTACCTACCTGCCAAATTTCGTGATTCTAGGTCAACGGGAAGTACCCTGTAGGTTTGTTGACAGACAGACAGACAGAAAGTGATCCTATAAGGATTCCGTTTTTCCTTTCGAGGTATGGAACTCTAAAAATCGACGAAAAACTTAGGGTGTTCGATAAATTGAGCTCAATTGGTGTCCTTTGAAATTTAGCAACCTACTGACGCTGTCCTTTGGGAGAGAAGCCAGTGCTGTGCGGCAAAGTTAGTAATTACTCCCGAGTTTGCATTGTTGGCTCGACCACTGTGACTAGAAGCGAATTCGCTTCAGGATTGAATTGGACATTACGCCACCGCTACCGTCGAATTGTATCATTGGCATTTGTGAAAGACTGTTCTAAAATTGGTTCCGAAGTTTTCCGTTTTAAGTTGGCTTTTTTGACTGTTTCAAAGGTTATTTAAAATTTCATCCTAAAACGACCTCTAGGTATTTTTACACGACTGTCCAAAAAACCCGTACCTATATATTTAGTCACTGTCCAGTACCTATATGTTTAGAACGCTGCCCATTGGATGGGCAGCGTTCAGGAAGCTTCGAGATATTGTCTTCTTGTCCAAAATTCCTCAGTGCTTGAAGACCAAAGTCTTCGAACAGTACGCTTAGTATAAGATTTTACGTCTCGCCAAATGTTGCTAAAATTCGAGAGTCGAAACACAGTACCGTCAAAGTAAAACGGACTTAAACAGCCTTGAATTGAAGTTGAAAATTCAATGGTATTAATTTTAATTTCGCAACGTTTCCGCTTGGAGCGCTGGCTGTAGATATGTAGACAAACTTGAGCTTTAAACCAAGGCAATTTAGATCCAGTTTACTGTAATGCAGAAGGTTTTCGTAAAATCTCGTACTAAGGCGTACAGCGCGTGTTGCCAGTGATGACATATGGATGCGAGACATGGTCGCTAACTATGGGCCTCATAAGAAAGCTCAGGGCTGACGGTGCTAACTTTATCCTTTTCCACGAACTTCCCTTTTCCTAGTCTCGTACCCGAAGGGTGCCAAAGGAACCCTGATACTAAGCCTCCGCTGTCCGTCCGTCTATTCGTCCGTCCGTCCGTCAAATAGCTTAAATATATTGTATTTATAGTAATTTTCTCGATGGAAATCACTATTAACCAGAATGGAAATGCAAATTAGTTTAAAATTGAAACAGTCCCGAAATCAAGCATGATGCTCAAATCATTCAACTTATAGGTTTAGTTAGCGTGTTATATAAGTAGGGCTAAATTGGTTTCCCCCGAAAATCAGCCACATTCTACCACTGTCCTTTGGGAAGGGACGTCGGGGAGCGGGATAAAGTTAGCAATTCCAGAGTTTGCATTGTTGCCTCAACCACTGTGACTCGGTGGGAATTCGAATGGTATTGAATTGAACCCAACGCTTTCCCTGTCGCTCTATTGAATAATCGGAATTTGCTTATATGGAGCGCGCTTTGTTTGAATTTTTGTTTATTTGAAAATAGTTTTAAGCCGCTGTGTTTTAGAGCATGATCGCTATCTCTATTTATTAACGACATGATACATATAGTCCACGTCAGGTCGAGATGGCAGTCGGGGTATGAGGCGCGGGACGCCCTGTATACTCGTATGTCACCCGCGTTCACCCGCACCGGGTTAGCGCGGGGGCTGTACGGGTGTGTGGGGCGTCCCCTAACCCGTTTGCCATCTCTACCTGTCGCGTACTATAGTTTACTCTATTCTCCCAATTTTAAAAACTGATCAGTAGGTATACATGGATAGCAATTAGTCCAAGTCAAAACGCTCTGTGTAGTTAAAATTAAAGCCGCCGCGCTGAGTTTGTGTGTGTTCCGGTTAAGTTCAGGAACTATTTACGGACTTCCACACGGTTTTCACCAATAGAAACAGGGATTATCTAAGAAGATTATTGCCTACAATTTACAAATATTTTACGAAAATAAGCTATCGGCGGTATGATAATATTATGACGATAATTGTTAATTAAGTCGGAAAAAATCGTTCCGTCTGAGAGCTTCCGTAGCGTGCGCTAAATAGTTGGAAGTTATAAGAAAACAAGGTACCTACCTAGTGAAATAGTTTCTCTCAAAAGCTACCCGTTTGAAACCTGGGCGGGTCGCTAGTAAGTAGGCAGGTACTCTAATAAATAAGCGTTAAAATTAAATAAAAAAGAAGATTATAACAGAAAATTTTAGGAAATCAAGTAGGTAATCTTTAATTAAAGTTCTCTACGATTCCATTATAACGTTACCTTAAATCTATGAAAGCCATTTTCGTACTGAAGTGGAAAATGGATATCTATTCTTGAAATAATCTCTATATTTATTCAGACTAGTCTGAAGCAGTGCTATCTAAGACCGGCTCAAGCCTTCAGCCAGGGGTTATTCAGTTTCGCTGTTCACGTAAAAAGCGCAGGTTTAGAAGCTTTAGTGATTAAGGCAAGTCTTGTCATTTAAAACTATAGGTAATTCTGTAAGGAGATGGATAGGATTCTAATGTTGTAGTGGAACTAGTGTTGAACAGCAACGTGTGGATCGGGAAATTAGCATTGGCCACAAAGTTGGCAAAGCTAATTTCCCGATGTGCACGTTGGGCGAACAGTGTTGGGGCCAGCATTGGGGTCAACGTGCAATAGCGTAAATCCATTATTATCATAGCAAGTTATGATTGTGTCAATGCAATACTGTACATGACAACACAAGATAACAAAGGTAACTCACAACGTTTTCATCGCTATATCGTCAACCAGGGGTATTCTACTCTATGTAAAAGTGGTACAGATTTAAAAAAGGACCCTGAAGTCAAAATTCAGCCCACTCTTGTGGAGTGGCGTACAATCGCGCGGCAATGGGCACATACATTGTTGCTTCGAAAGCATTGTTCCCGCACCTGCGAGCTCCCATACCTCTTGTTCGGAACTAGAACATACAGAGAGAGAGCCAGCGCGTGCCAGATCTTCGTTATTTTATAAAAGCTGAAAGATTCTCTGCGTATTGTCCCTAACACTGGCAGGAACGTTTGCTTAGATCTTTTTTTTGATCATAACTTTGGGAGATAACAGGTAATAAAGGTGTAAAAATTCAAAGTATACTTGAAGTCTAATTTATTTATATTTTCTTCGGATTAGTATTAGAAATTACGCCATGCATTGCCAGACACTTACACCCTTATTAATAAAAAATGCTTACTTCAAGCATTATCCTAAGCTACACTTGGACTAGTTACTTCCAGGACCAACGTAGTATTAACAATGCTATTAATAAATGTGGTGCTACCTGGATTTAACAATGCCAGCCTTACTTCGGGATGAAAGCGTGCACGTGTGGCTGCCCCTTTATTAAAAAGTGAAAAGAGAGAGTCAGCGAACGAACTGAATGCTGTGTGTGACAGTGACAGACGATTTCTCTACCTGGACCTATAACTGTCGACAGTATTTTGGGTTCGACTTGACTTCACAGCGAGTTCACAGCTGATAGCTTGCACCGCCATTTTTGTTTTGCATTTTTAACCGGCTTTCCAAAAGGAGAAGGTACTCAATTCGGCGCGTTTTTGTAAACCGATTTCTCGGAGGTTTCTGACCGATTTGCATAGTTTTTTTTAATTAGTAGAGGGAGTTCGCGAGATGTTACCATAAAAATGTTTGGATCCAACTATTTAATCCTGACGCTGCAGGAGTGCTGCACTCCAAAGCCATGGGAATTTGGAAAGTATTGATGGCAATTACTTAATTTATTACTGAATTGATCTTGTAGGTAGTTTGTAACGCAAATTAGCTATGTACTTACGTACATAGCTAATTTGCGTTACAAACTTATGATATGAAAACACAAATCATTAATCAAATATCATTTTATTGATTATTATCATACACAACAAACATAAACGCTATGGCTGATGGTCAAAATATGCATACTTGTGCGTAGATTATGCTTAGTCAGTCGTTAAACCATGTGGCACCAAGGAGTAAATTTTACGCCGAGAGTAGAGTCGCATTATTTTACTTCCTCCTTACTCTATGTTTATTAATACGAAATGTAGCTACTGCAGACTTACAATTTGGAATAAAGTTAATACCGCTGTAGTCTATGTTTATTAATAAGAGTGTTAGTGTCGTGGCAACTACCTGCCAGACACCTTTAAACGCTTTAAACCTTAAGGGTGTCCTGTTAACTGTTATCTCCCAAAGCCACTGTAGTAACTCATGTATGAGTACTTGATTATAGTGTGTACATATCGGTTCGACCATCTCACTGTCCACGTCTTCACTGTGCGGCGGTCCGAGTTCGACTGACTGCCTCAGTCGTTTTCCCTTTCCATGCACACTGCGTGGGGTTTAGACACGAGACGACATTAGTGTCTTGAATTTATTATATTATGTGTTGGTATGAATGTAAGCTTGTATGTATTATTTTCCTGTATGCTACAGCCACCATGATCCAAACAAACATCTAAACAAACGTTCATCCCCGTGTTGGGGACAATACGCAGATAAACTTTCAGCTTTTATAAAATAACGAAGGTCTGGCACGCGCTGGCTCTTAGTCCAATACGGACCGTGCGTCTTTTCACTGCAATTGTATTGCATTGCATTGTCTCGTTTCATTTATTCCGCGCTATAGTTTGGTGACAGCTCCCTCCTTTCTTAGCTTATTTGTTGGAGAATATTTGGTCCTCCTATCTTCACCTGCGCTGTTGTGCATTGTTCACTATTTCAAATAAATTTTTGCGTTGCTTGGAGAAATATTATCTTTAACATAAATAAATTTATGTTTTAGGAGTGATTATTATCCTCTCATATAGTCTTCTTGTATCTTAATTATAAAATATACATAATATATAAGAGTCCTAAAGGAGAATGGGCGGTTTCGTCCCCAGTGGTGTATCAAGTTGTGATATATGTCATTTCAAAGGTCATGATAATAGCTTCATTTTATTGTATGACACCAACAATGAGTTGCGTGCAGGGAAAGAATTAGGAAGCATTTAATTTCATAAATCCAGTGTAAGTCTGAATAAAATAAAAATATCTTTTATTTAATTAAACTCTTACAAGTACTTTTGAATCATCATATGCATCTACCACTGGCTCGGAATGCCTTTCCCACTGAGAAAAATCAGCAAGAAACTCGGCGGTTGCTCTTTTAAAGATTTGATATATGTACAATATTATGCCATAATTATATTAAAAAAGTAATTGCAGTCCCGCTAAAACAGTTTTATACGTTTTTACATTTATTTCGTTTTTTTAAACAAAGAATATATTACTTTTAGTTTGGCCTATATTTGGGTGCTACCATACCGTGCGGTGTGTACCTATTCGTACGGTGCCGGGGCGGGCTGGTAGGGGACGGAATCGGTGGCGTGTTGTGACTTGTCCCTGTAGTCAGTTACTTACGCGGCGCGCATACGCACACGCATTTTGCTCTTTCGGATCCATACTTTTTTTTTGTTTTTTTGACCTCTGCACGTTTGGAACTGTCAAGCCAGGGAACGGCCACATCTAACATAATGTGGATGATAACAATGATTCACAAGTTCTGCCATCTTAACAACGTATCCAATCCTCCTGTAATCAGAACCCTTATTATAAATGCGAAAGTGTGTTTGTTTGTTGGTTTGTCCTTCAATTGCGTCGCAACGGTGCAACGGATTGACGTGATTTTTTGCATAGCATAAAGTCCTGGAGAGTGATATAGGCTACTTTTTTTCACGGAAAATCAAAGAGTTCCCAAGGGATTTAAAAAAAATCTAATTCCACGCGTACGAAGTCGCGGGCATCAGCTAGTTATTTTAATAAAATAAAGTTAGTTGTCAGTGTATTGAGTTAGCTTGACTCATACTAAACCATTTAGAGCGATTTCCAAGGAGAGATTTTTTTTTATAAAAAATACCTCTTTAATTCTTTAGGTAGCAAATACTTACACAATGATGTAAAATTAGAATCCGTAGGTTGATAATATAATCAGCCAGTTTCTCCTTTCATAAATAAATAAATAAATAAAGTAGCCTTTCATTTCCGAACTTTAACCTAACTAATACTGTAGTCCTTAAACGTAGATAAATAATTTGTTCATTATAAGTAAGTACCTAGGTATTTTTATAGGTAGAACATAGAGTTGAGAATTTTTGTTTTCTAAATAATGTGCCTTAATTCGGTGTGCCTGGTGGCATAGGCCTCCTCCAACTTTCGCCATTGGACTCTGTCTGCTGCAACCCACCCAGAAGGTATTGAATGATTTTTTTTCTGAAAATTCTCCTTTTATACTGCAATAAAAAAAAACTATTTCTGACTGTCCCACGTGCTATTTTGAAATTCATGTATTCCGGGTGCTAAAAGCAATCCATCATTCTGATATTGCGTCACAGACTCCACGTGTTTTTAAAACTTTGCTCTGCATTTCAAACACACCTATCTCTCGAATTTAATACAAATACACAACGTGTTGCAAAAGCCGCCATTGTCACACTGACTGTGCTTGGGCTGCTAGCGTTTTCCCCTAGTCGAAAAGTCATTATATCGTAGATTATAATGTGATAAAATCTAATTCTTAACAAAATAAATCTATTTTAGCGTTAAAACTATCGTGAGTGATTTCCATTATACATATCTCACACCCGGCTTTACTCACGTGTGTAGTCGACGTTAGCCCGACTAATTTCGAACCATTCCGGGGTCCTTTTTCACAATTCGGCAAGCGTCGCGGTTGAGACTGCGTGCGCGAACGGAGTCCCTGTGAAAAAGGACCCCGGAAGGGTTCGAAACTAGTCGGTCTAGCGTTGATTAAACACGTTAGTAAAGCCGGGTGTGAGGTATGTATAAAATAAATCTACACATCATAAACTTTAACTTATATCAATAACAAAATTTACATAACAACCTCGATACTGCTACGGTTAGTCTGAGTATACAAATTTTTCAACTAGGATTTAAACTGACGAATTATCTATCACTAGACACTACCCCTATTATAAATGCGAGTTTGTTTGTTGGTTTGTCCTTCAATCACGTTGCAACAGACCAACGGAACGACGTGATTTTTTTGCATGGGTATAGTTTAAGCCTAGAGAGTGACATAGACTACTTTTTATCCCGGAAAATTAGAGTTCCCACGAGATTTTTTAAAACCTAAATGAACGCGTACGAAGCGTGCATCAGCTACTTAGTAAAAAATAATCTATTGATATATCGATTAGATAACTAGTATCTATAGATTATCTAATACGTAGCGAGTCTTTTTTGCGTAAAATATATCATACGTATTTCCCTTTCACATTCTATGTCCACTAAAACGGGGTGTATAGTACATCAAGCGGCACAAAGATGTGGTCGCGCGGGATTTATGACTATCTCATCAATCATTGCGATATTGTGTGACGCATCAACTCGTGACCCAAAGCATTTATACTGTTGACACGCTTATGTGGATTAAACTGACCCGCTAAAGGTCGAATTTGAAGCGGGGATTAAATAGGTTTACCTCATATTGCTGTGATAGCCTAGTGGTAAGGATGTCCATCTTATAATCGGAGGTCGGGGGTTCGATCCCAGGCACGCACCAATTTTCGGAGTTTTGTGCGTCTATGGCCAAAACCCTTCTCACTCTGAGAAGAGACCCGTGCCCTGTAATGAGCCGGTGATATGATCATGACCTAATATTGCTAAGTTTCGAATTCACTAGAGGCAGATGTGACAGTGAGTTTTTGCGTAAAATACATCATACCCTTCACATGATGTCAACTAAAATGGTGTGCATCAAGCAGTACAAAGATGTGGCCGCGCGGGAGCTATGATTGTCTCAACAATTATTGCGATAATATGTGTGACGCATCAACTCGTGACCCAAAGCATTTATACTGTTGACAAGCTCATATGGATTAAACTGACCCGCTAAAGGTCGAATTTGAAGCGGGTAATAAACATTTAGGCTTAATATTGCAAAGTTTTGAAGCCACTAGAGGTAATTTTGGATCGAGGTAGCGCTTTCCTCAATCTGATGCATGCTGCGTAATGACTAATGACTCATGAGACAAAGGTCAAGGGCCAAGCTATATTTGGTCATTTTGGGACGCTGCGTGCATGTTGCGACATGCTGCGCGTGCTTCTTCGTTTCCTATTGTTTCATTTATACTTGACAAAGTAACTTATAACAAAAATAAGTATATACATAATATTTATCGTGAGAATAAAAGACACAAAAATTCTAAAATATTTCATTGCGATTAGTTTTAGGATTAATTGTATCATCCATTGATACAAGATTATATTTGCTAAAAAAATCAGCCTGGCTGTTCAGCGTGGTGATGCAGCCTAACTAGTAGGTACTCATTGCATGCACCATTTCAAGTGAACATAATTAATGCACATCACAGACTCACATTGCATATAAATTGAACATAGTTACTAATTAGATTAAGTCAGCTATTTTTTTTTCCTACTTATAATTTTCAACAAAAAGATTTAAGAAGTACTGGCTGTCTCTTAATTGGAATAAACACGCAGTACTTAATATGGAGTCTAAGGCTAGTCTAATCCACTAGAGGCAATACCTACAGGGACCTGTATAAAGACATTGAAGACACTCACACTGCCAATCGCGCAATGGAGTCACGCCCTTGCAGTTGCGCATCGCCGATGTCACGCGTTCAGAGACGTGCTTCATAGGTAGGTACACTTCTTTAAAAAAAAGTTCCTGGTTCTCAGGGAAGAAATGAACATGGAAAAATACAGTGGCCATGGCAGTTTAGGTTTAGTTCAGCCCACAATAAGCTTGTTAACTGTATGAATGCTGCAACTCACAGTTTGATCCGTCACGCTATATCAGAATGATTGATGAGAGGATGGTCGTAAATCCCGCGTGACCGTAGCTTTGTACCGCTCGCTATACGTTCTGGTTAGTTTGTGAAGTCGACCGGACGTAATATAAACGGGTAATGTGGGATAGGTTTCAATTATTATGAAGGAGTCCAGATGAGACTCTGAGGTACCTACAGTCTATATCTTGGATGGAATAAACTGTTCATAAACTAGTGGAAGTTTAACCTGAAAACACATACAACGCTACATTCAAATGGTAGGATGTCACACTGACCGCGCGCGCATAAGCGTGCTCATTTTGTAATAATAATAGGATGACAAACATCAGTGTGTGATGTCGCGCCTCGGACGCGCAGCTTTAGAAGTGAAGCCCCAACTCTATAAATGTTTATATAGACAGCATCGTTAGACGCATCTATTTTGTTCCAGATTTAACGTCTTCCATATCTGTATAGGCATATCTGCTAAGGCGTGCTAGGTGGGGCCCTTTTCTTTGACCAAATGTGAACGATCAAAGAACTAATAAAACTAAGGTTTTTATAAAAGAACCTAAGCATCATCTAGTCTAAATATATAAAAGGAAAAAGTGAATGACTGACTGTCTGACTGATCTATCAACGCATAGCTTAAACTGCTAGTCGGATCGGGCTGAAAAGCATGCAGATAGCTTTTATGACGGAGGCACCCGCTAAGAAAGGATTTTTGAAAATTCAACCCCTGACGGGGTGAAATAGCGGTTCGAAATTTGAGTAGTCCACGCGGATGAAATCGCGAGAATAAGGTAGTGTAAGTAAACTAAAAATAATAAATACACAAGGACTCAAGCTACATAACTTGTAACTTTGTAAAGGATCGGTTAGCTCACAGTAGACTGGTATTTCGGGCAGTGGATAACCTTTCGTTCGCTCTCCTTATAAACTCAACCTCAAAGTGAATTCTTGTGAAACACGCAAATTCTTTTTAAAACAACGGGTATTTTGCAAAGTCTGCTTTGGACATAACATTATGTAGCGCAGCTTTTGGATTATCAGATGACCTATTTACCACCCAGCTGTGTACGTAGATTGTAGCTTAAGATTCTCGTATGAAAAGCAGTACCTGTAGGTACATAATATTTTGAAGGGTAATTTTTTAATTTAAAGCCGGCTCATGTCCATTAGGTCACCAACTCGAATCGAAAGTAGGTGATTCTACCTCAAAGATATCAATATAAACTTACTATAGAACTGGGATCATTAGTAAAGAAACGCGACACGTGCGAGCTAGACCATGAGGATATTAATTATCTCAGTTTATGAAGACTTGGGCTCCTACCAGCGTCAGGACTGAAGATATGGAAACTGAAGTTTAATGACAAAATCTATGATACCCACAATATCAATTCACAATCTTCAGTTCATTTCTTTTCGCGGTGTTGTACTCGTAGATCTATATATACCTAGCTATTATCAAGATTAAGGAGATGGAACCCTTAGTGCACGTCGTGTCATATGATCATATTGAGATTTTCGTTCTCAAGATACCTGATATGAATATTATCCTGAGGTAATATCGATTCAATGGTATCTACTAACGTATTGAAAAATCCCTTGCAAGAATTGAATCGAATAAGTTTAAGAAAGTGAAGGTAACTAAATTAAACTGTTTAAAAATTCGTGATTTTCGTCGTAAAATATTGAAACAATGTAACCACTGTTTGCATCTCATCACAGAGCGGCGAGCAAACTCTCGTCGAAATAGTGGAAATCAAATAAATCGTTACTATAAGAAGCTTACCACTACAACATTGTATTCTTATTTCTTTAGTTGTTTTATTAATGGTCAGTCCAGACCAAGCTTAAGACTGCTCAAGCATAATCGAACACTTTTCTTCTGATGTATAAATACCTAATTGTTTTTTTTTTTGCAAGAAAAGCTTGCGCTTGACAATAGTCATGTTTGTAAAAAGCATATGATAGCTACATATGATAGGCCTAGCTCGGTCCAGCCTACTTATCTGTTTTTGTAGTACAGCTTCCAGGGACTCTGGGTGCTTGCAATCAGTATAAAACTAAGTACCATGAGGAGAGGCTCTTTTCATGGCCCACTGGTGAAGGAGGAACAAGATCGTGCATACCCTGAGCACACTTTCTAAATTATATCAGACTAGCTTATGCTCGCGACTTCGTCCGCGTGGACTTCACAAATTTCAAACCCCTATTTCACCCCCTTAGGGGTTGAATTTTCAAAAATCCTTTCTTAGCGGATGCCTACGTCATAATAGCTATCTGCATGCCAAATTTCAGCCCGATCCGTCCAGTAGTTTGAGCTGTGCGTTGATAGATCAGTCAGTCAGTCAGTCAGTCAGTCAGTCAGTCAGTCAGTCAGTCAGTCAGTCAGTCAGTCAGTCAGTCAGTCAGTCAGTCAGTCAGTCAGTCAGTCAGTCACCCTTTCCTTTTATATATTTAGAAGATAAATTAAGACCGTCAAGCAAGCAACATTGCGTCGGTGCTGTAAGCTGAGATTCAATTCTAATGAAGAGATTTATAGACAAAAATCTTTTTTAGCTCATTCCTTACAGATTGATGTCTAAAATGATCTCAAAGCTTACGTTTGCTTCAAATAACATTTGAAATATCATATAATATAAGCCGATAAAAGTTGAATACAATATAATATGTAACAAGACTGACGTGCTTTCAGAACCGTTAAAGGCTGAGATAGAAATAGAGAAATTCAAATAAACGCTACCACAACGAAGGGAATGGGAGCGAAACGGATTTAGATTTGTTTTACGGAATGTGAACAAAAATTGTTTAATACTCAGCGATGGATAAAATATTATAATGTAAAGGAAAATAAATCTTTATATCTTTTCCTTTCATAAATATACTCAACGCATTATAATAGACGTTATAGCCTATATAGCCATTAGCCATGATACATAATATAATATTAAAAGCTAAAAATAAATATAGCCATAGATAGCTAGAGGGATGCAGATTCAATGTCAGCCGATTTCGCAATTTGTGATAAGTTATAAAAGTTTAATTTTAGAATTATATTGTGTTCATTAAGTTACTTCGTTGCTATTTTATCGTTATTAAATTTCAACCCGGTATTTTATCAATTTTACGTTTGAAAGGCTAATATTTAAATATTATTGAAGAATATCCGAACTTTGAAAATCCGCTTGGTGGTGGTATTATTCAGAAACGTTCGTATAAAGGCATCACCTCGCCATTGAAAAGAAAGCGTTAGTTAGCAGGACTGGGCGTCGTCATTAAAAAAGGACGTGGTTATGACAGAAGTGACATCATACGAATAAAAAATCTGTGGGGAAAATACGCTATTTTTCTTTTCTCTTGTCACGAGTTGGTTTGAATTTATCTTTGAAAATGTATTCGCAACCTTGATTTCATAATTCATAAAGTGTGGAAATGGAATTGTTAAGTTGTTTAGATTTATTTTCTTCTTTCTAGAATAAATAACAGTCTATGTAGGTAACTCTTTAACAAAACCAATGAAAAAAATCATGTAGATCCATCCGTTGTACCGTTGCGCCGTGATTGAAGGGCAAACTAACAAACCATTAATCCAACGAACAAGCACTTTTTTGCATGTAGAATATTATAGGTTCCAGCGTTGATTCATGATTTGAGAAAATTCTGACATGCAGATTTCTTCACGATATTTTCCTTCGCCGTTAAAGCAAGTAATTGCTTTACCTAAAAATTGATTTAACCTGACGACGACTTAAATTAATAAAAATCAACCCTACTTATTCTGTAATCTGTCGATAGGTTACTTAGCAAGGCTCAATAATGTTATGGTATTGTTTCACAATTAATAACGTTGCTTAGCAACTTACCGATAGATTAAGCAGAGATTGATTAATTTTAGCCGAAATATCAACTGGGATTGTAGGCGTGTGTAGCAATAAAAAGTACCTAGTTGAAACACAGTCCGAATATAGTAGGTATGCTATTCTAACAAAATGTTCGATAAAGTAATCCTAAAAGAAAAAAACTAAATATTTGACACAAATCAACCAAACCATACATTCGGTACAGTGATTGTAGGTTCTGATGGTAGTCTAAAATTTAAATAACTATAGCGTGAGCCGCTTCGGCTGGAAAAGGTGTAAAAGTTCAAACGTACACGAGTAATATATCAAACAGAATGAAAATAATAATACTGTAAAGCCGCTTTATATAACACAGCGGGAAAATGTTTGTATAAAAGGAAAAGACGTTGCATTGTAAAGTAAGCGTTAGGCAGGATTTGTGGGAATTGTGGTGTCGGACAAAAGAACGCGATGGTTAGAGAAGTGACAGCGAATAAAAGAGAACGTAAAACTGCGTCTGTCAATAGATACCTTTTTTGTGTTGGTTTTGTGGGTATTCGATTATAATTGCTATTTGTTATAGTTCTTGCATTTCACGAAGGAAACTGACTCATGCTTGTGTTTAAATCGTATCGGTATACGTAAGGTACACTAAATGTGTGCGTTTGACAGCGCTTGCTCGCGACTCATTGGTGCGACATGTCATGTGTGCCGTGTGCGTGACACTTACGCAATGACCATGTAGACGACGTTACCACAAGTAAAGTTCAGTAGCCTTTATGAATTGCAAGAACTGTTATGCCCGCGATTGGTTCACGTGGCTTTAAGAGCCCTCGCCCACGGCGACTTTTTGTAGCGATGCTGTCGCGCGTTTACTAAACGCACGCCAGCATCACTACTAACGCGTGTTAGTCGCATTTGCAACGTGCTACTGCATCGCGACTGTATCGATGCAAACGCGCGACTTTGTCGGATGACATCGGGGGAAGAACGGAGGGAGGGTGGCGCGTGAATAGAGAACCGAGCATCAGTGCAACATTTTTTCTCGTTTGCATCGACACAGAAGCGCGACAATATCGCGTTTGCATCGCGACTGAATCTGAGACCGTGGGTGAGGGCACACAGCTAGCGACCGCTTCGCGACTGTATCGATGCGGACGCGCGACAGCATCGCTACTGTATCGCTACAAAAAGTCGCCGTGGGCGAGGGCTCTAAGTTATTGAAAAGTCCCGAGGGAACTTTTTATTATTCTGGATAAACTTAGCTTGGATAAACTAGCCCTGGTGTTCAAGTTACCTGTATACCAAACAGATTATGCCCACGACTTATTCCCATGGCAACTCTTTGACTTTCCGTAACCAAAAGTATCATATTGTGTCCTTCCCAAGGATGCAAGCTATTTCTCGGGTATCGTTCGACAAAGTCAGTTAAACGGGGCTGTGAAAATTTAGCAAACAGACAAACACATACTTTCGAATTTATAATAATATTTATAGATTGTCCTATTATGATTTGGGCGTTGGAGTAAAATATGTATAGAGCGCATTGGCGCATATTGCTCTCTTCTGCAATTAAAAGTGCATGCTGCTTATCGTACCCTATAGATTTTATCTTGCTTCGTCATCATCCCATCGCCGGCCCACTGGCCAAGTGCGGATGGTCAAACTTCACACACGTTTGAGAGCATTATGGAGAACTCTCAGACATGTGGATACCGGTCATGCGCTGCGCCGTGTGATGTGTTTCATACAAAATCACAGGGATGACGCACATTAGATCGTGAAAGGTACACGTGGTACAGGCCACATTGTCGACGAATTTGTTTTACAGTCCATTTTTATTGTTAAAATTAATAAAAATATTGAAGCATAAAAAGAAGAATGATCAATGTAATTATATCCCTTTATAGAAGCGTATAAATTATTCTCTTAAATCCTCCGGCTTCAAAATGGTTATCCATGCTGAATGATACTTTAATTGATCCATAAATCGCCTAATGTGACCTAAATTGCGCCTATTACAAAGCTGATAACATAAATTTTCATCAAGTATTTGATTATGCCTATCTAATTAATATTTTTCACAGCAATTTAACATTTCAAACTTTTCCGTAAGAGTTTTCCTGCGGCTATGAAATGTCAGGGTCTTTGGGACAAACTGTGTGTTATCTTGACACACGCGGATTTCGTAGCATAGGATACCTCGGCTACGGGTAAAGTTCAGATTTTGGCTGTTTTTACAGACAGCCGTTGCACTACTGTCGTAGCTACTCCTAGCACAAGCTTTACGCTTAGTTGGAGGGGAAAGGGGGAATATTAGGCATGATAATCAATCAATTAATCAATCAGCCTGTTTTCGTCCACTGCTAGAGATAGACCTTCCCAATAGCGCGCCACCACACACGATCCTCTGCCTTCCTCATCAACCCACTTATAATGCATAATTGGCTAATATTCTTTTAAAAAATCTGCACTTTATCCGTTGGGTTACTGGCTACGTCACACTCGGCCATCTCATTCTTAGCTTTGGGACGATTCTCGACCGATAAGTGCTTCGTGTGGCCATTTACCTGCGTTGCCTTGCGGCAGCCATGTTTTCTTCTTCTTTTTATTGTAATTTTTTCTAAAAAACGTGTAGGTAAGTAAAGTAAAATTATTATTACACACAACATCATGAATGTAACAAGGGATGTCATTGACCGTATGAACGCAAAACATTAGACAATAGCCGAAGTTCCGGTACTATGCCGTGTAGAAAACAATAATGGGTACAGGTCTATTAAAAACTACCATACCCCTTTCAAGTTAGCCCGTTTCCATCTTGACTGTAATATCACTTACCACTTGCATCAAGATTTGAATTGCAGATTGCAATCAAGGGTAAATTTCTAATGGAATTTACAAAAATAAGAAGTTTTCCTCCAGATACCTATAACTATTGAGATCAGTAACCGACTGATTACATCCGTAAGCCAAATTTGGAAATATGGTCAGCAGTAAACGTAAAATGCAGCCCGTTAGCTGTAGGATCTACGCTTTATCGCTAGAATAAACCTTCAGATACTACCTAATGCATTTTATAAACAGGATTATGGAAGATATATGTGACAATGGTATCGCAAATTGGCTTAGCGTGCTTGCCTACGCCTATCACGGATAACCAAATATTTATTGGCAATAAATATTCTCCCCTAAGATCCCTTGTATCAATAAACGTTATATTCTCATATTGATACAATGATTATGTCTATATGGCCGTATTATGTTAACCCATACCTACCTATAATCAGTACCCATATTATAAATGCGAAAGTTTGTTTGTTTGTTGGTTTGTTGGTTTGTCCATCAATCACGTCGCAACGGAGCAACGGATCGACGTGATTTTTTGCATGGGTATAGTTTAAGACATGGAGAGTGACATAGGCTACTTTTATCGATTTTTAAGAACCTAAATCCACGCGTGCGAAGTCGCGGGCATCAGCTAGTCAAAATATATAAAACGAAAATGTGACTGACTGATCTATCAACGCACAGCTCAAACTACTGAAGGATCTGTAATACAAATTTGGCATACAGTCCTATTATGACGTAGACATCCGCTAAGGGAGGATTTTTGAAAATTCAACCCCTAAGCGGGTAAAATAAGGGTTCGAAATTTGTAGTCCACGCGGACGAAGTCGCGGGCTTAAGCTAGTATATTATATAGAAGCATAAACTGATTGAAATTTCAATAATTATGATACTCATAACATAGAACGAAGAGTACATGACATAAATTATATCTAATACCTACCTACAATTATTATGCGTTCTACAACTTCTGTGTGGGAATAATAATATCTAAGTTTTATATTATCATATATTAAAATATTAGGCGCCTAATTAAAATACTATTTAATGCCTATTACGCATTTTACATATTATGACACTTAATTCCAACGCAATTCAAATGAGATTAAACTATTATAACATAATGGTGCCGTAAATTTTAATAGGCTCGTAATTAGGTCCGATTTTATGTAGTTCACGCTAATATTAAACAGATCACGTAATATTTCATGGCACCTATTGGGTTTAGCCGATAATATTATGCTTAATTAAATTAAGTTGGGAATAAATTATATTTTGCTATTAATTATTAATGTCGATTAAAATCTGTTCTATTTTAACTAGATGACGCCCACGACTTCGTTTGCGTGGATTGAGGTTTTTGAAAATCCCGCGGAACTCTTTGATTTTCCGGGATAAAAAGTAGGCTATGTCCTTCCCTGGGATGCAAGCTATCTCTATACTTACCCAATTTCGTCAAAATCAGTTGAACGGATGGGCCGTGAAAAGCTAGCAGACAGACAGACAGACACCCTTTCACATTTATAATATTAGTATGGATTATAATATGAGGTTATTTACAAGAAGTTATTTTTTTATTTTATAAACATCATATCAGTTTATATCTACTAGGTAATGTCCTTCACGGCTTAGCACGCGGATTGAGGTATTTTAAAAATCCCGTGGGAACTCTTTACTTTTCAGGGATAAAAAGGCATATCCATCCTCGGAATCTAAACTATCTCTGTACTTACCAAATTTCTTAAAAATTGGATAAACGGATGGGCCGTGACGTGAAATATGCAGTTATCCTAATCCTAATCCATACTATGTCTGCTAGCTTAAATCCACGCGGACGAAGTCGCGGGCATCCTCTAGTAGTATTATAAACTAATCCTAATATATATATCCTAATATCCAGCACTGGATATGTTCGTCTCTTACCTTACCAACCGCCAGCAGATCGTACAAATCTCCAATTATAAGAGTGACTCCCAACTGGTGACGTGTGGTATTCCACAGGGCTCGATATTAGGACCATTGCTCTTTCTAATATACGTAAATAAAATAGTAAATTTAAATTTATCAGGGCACTTATCACTCTACGCAGATGACACTTGTCTCTTCTATTTTGCACATTCTATTCACGAAGTTATAACACAAGCACAAAAGGATCTAGATATATTAAATGAATGGTTTCTACATAATCTACTTACAATTAATACAACTAAAACATCTTACATGATTTTCAGTGCCAAAAACAAAAAAATACCTAACTACACACCACTTCAGATAAATAATAGTATTCTAAACAGATCTAAAAAAGAAAAGTATCTAGGCCTAATATAAGATGACAAGCTTATATGGGACTCTCAAATTGACCAAATAACTTCCAAATTAGCATCACTCACAGGAGCATTACGAAAAGTCTCAAATTGCATTCCACCTAAAATCCGAACAATCATTTATAACGCCCTTGCTAAGTCACATTTGGAGTACCTGATAGAAATCTGGGGATCAGCTGCACAAACACACATCAACAGATTACAAAGAACCCAGAATAAACTAATAAAGACACTATTTCATTATAATTACCTAACACCAACTAAAGACCTATATAGAAAGACTAGACTCCTTAACATAAAACAATTATACACATACAACACATGTCTTCTCATTAAAAAAATTACTAGTAAAACTGTACATACCAATATAACATTTAAACAAAAAACTATCAACTATAATCTTAGAAATAAAAGTAAATTACACACTTGGCAACCACGAACAAAAACCTACGGAACTAAAAATATAATGTGTGAGGGTGTACATATGTCTAATAGCTTACCTGAAGTGATAAAACAGACTAAAACCATTGTTCAATTTAAGAATAGGCTAAAGAAATATGTTGCGGACTATATTGTTTAATTAGAACTTGTAATTTGCATAAAATTGAAATAGTTAATAAGTTAGATAAAAAATATTATAATTAGGTATAGACATAGTTAAGTATTATTATAGTAAAATTTAAAAATTGAATTTGTAATGCATGCGTCTGTGTTAGTAGTTACTAAAATGTATATATAATTAATCTTAATGTAAGTGAACAGTATGTTCTTTTTGAGAATAAATTCTTTAAACCGAATATCCTAATCCTAATAATATTATAAATGTGAAAGTGTGGATGTTTGGATGTTTGGATGTTTGTTATTCAATCACGCAAAAACTACTAGACGGATTTGGCTGAAATTTGGAATGGAGATAGATTCTACCCTGGTTTAAAACATAGACTACTTTTTATCCCGGAAATCAAAGAGTTCCCGCGGCATTTTAATCCACGCGGACGAAGTCGCGGGCATTAGCTAGTAGTATATAAATTGGAATAAAAGATTCAAATTAAGAAATCGTGAAGATTATTACGCCATCTTGTCGGGAGAAACTTAATTATCCAGCTAACAAATAATGATGAATGAACGAGTTGTCAGCTGCCACACACGGAGCAGAAGTTCATTCAACACAAATGCTCGTAGGGGTGGGCTTTTTGTAATGTGGGTATTATGGGTGGGCGAATGTATATTTTTGCACTGAATAAAAATGCCTGTAGGACGTAGGTATCCATTAATTTTTCCTGTTAGGGTTATGATATTGAAATAGGTTAATCATTTTTAAATGCCTTTGTGATTCGCCAAAATCCTGGGTGTCTGGTGCACTTCGACCGTCCGCTGTGCCAGATCCTTCTTTCTACGCACATGCAAACTGTGGAACCAACTCCCATCGGCGGTGTGGCGGACCAACAAATTCCTAAAAGACCAGCAACGCATCGACGGTTCCTCTGGTGCTGCAAATGTTCATGGGCGGCGGTAATCACATTTCATAAATTACTTAAATATAACTATGTAGGTAAGTTAATCATACACAATAGCATTGTGATCGAAATGTAGTAAATTGATAAAAAATGGTTTTCTATTCTAGTGTAATCATTGTTAAATTGGATAAAAAATAAATTTCAATATTGCATCTACACACAGCATGACTCGCTGATTAATATTGAAAAATAATGGCAACATATTCAGCACAGAGCAGTATTGGTACTTTATATGTTTCAGAACTGCGAGATTAAATTTTTATGTTTTCGCCTACATTACTATATATATATATGTACCTACTATTGTCTTTTTTGCAGGTAGTACAGTCTTTTTTAACTAAGCGATAAAACCAGAAATACAGATAACAGAAGCCTAGCAAAAATCTTATTCTCACATTCACGGAATTCTGCGGATATAACCGCGCGGTGAAAATTCACAGTGCGGGCTTACTTAAACCCAAAATTCCGATTATAATAATAATTATAGCAAAATCAATGCGTTAACTTTATTATTTCAACAAAATTAAACACCGAAAACAGTTTAATAAAGCACGGCACGTTAAACACAATACGACTTAATCCAACTCAATGGCACATAAATTATCCTTGTTTCACATAATATAATCAAATATGCAATTGCCGAATGTAATTAGTGTTTAATGTGAGGTTTAGACTGCGGTTGGGATTCTCATAATTAATTGAAGTTTGGATTCCAAATGTCTGTCGCAGAACCGACGGCCGCTGAAGCAGATGTGAGCTGGAGTGAAAACCGCATACCAGCAAGTGCAGTGTGGAACGACCTCCAACCCGCTGGACATAAAGGGCTTCTGAGACGATCAAGTGGCTTGATGGCAAGCACTTAGTTTTGCTTGCTCAAGTGACTTCATGCGCCCGTCAAGCAGCTTGAGCCAGCAAGAGGCACTTTTCTTATTTCTCAAACACTGCTCAAACGTCGTGTCAACCAAAAAATCGCATCAAGCAAATGTTGTAAACGGCAAACACGCTTGGCTTAAGCAAAAATATACGTGCTTGCCATCAAGCCGCTTGACCGTCTCGGTAGCCCTTATGAAGGTAGCGGGAAGTGCGTGGATAAGAAAGCGTGATTTTACTGGTTTAAAATACCACTTTGAATGATGCGGAACCATTTAATTCTATCAAGGACCAGTCACCGATATTACCTAAGTAGATTCATAAACTAACTGTTTATACTGTAAGTTATACTTAATTGTAGGTATAAGCCAGCTAAGCTAGCTAAGTCAGCTAATATATTAACTTAAAACCTGCTATATATTAACTTAAAATCCTGAACAAGCATTAATTCTATCCAATTTTATGGTTGAAGGACCAATGTTGTTAAATAATCTCATTTCTAAAGTTTATGATAAAATGCCCCGACTTGCTTGAAGAATTATTATGTTCGCCTTAAAAAGTTCAGGAAGAGACACTCGTAAAGCCCTTGTTACTTGGAAATATTGGCATTTTTATTATTTTGTTATTTCAAAAATAACGATAAATAATAAAAATACAAGAAAGCTTCGCGGACGACCTTAGTGGCTAGTCTACACTAGCTTTTGCCTGTAACTACGCCTGCGTGGAATTAGGTTCTTAAAAATCCCTTGTAGCCTAGATCACTTCTAGTATAACCCTCAAACTACATATTATTGTGAAAGTCCCTTTAAATTTTCTCTCCTTCCCATTAGAATTCCCAAAAATTAAGTAGCACGTAGATATTCCTTCATTTTCAACTAAAACCCTAAATACCAATTTTCATGAACTTTCGTACAAATGTCAAACCTCTATTTTTACAAGTGTTTAAGTTTTTCTTTAAAAATCTTTTCTCAGTGGATGCCTACGCCATAGTAGCTAATAGCTGTATGCCTTTCAGCCCGATCCGTCCAGTAGTTTGAGCTGTGTGTTGATAGATCAGGTATTTTGCCACTCAATCAGTTACCATTTTCTTTTTTAAATTTGGATAAAAAGACGCTTTTCTAAATGTGCCAAACTACGGTGACATGTCTAGTAATAATTTGTTCAGCAAAAAAAAAAAATAAGAATATAGGAAGAAGTTGTTAATCATCAGTACACCTATTAATGCAGAGCTTCAGCTGTTAAAAGCTGAGCATATTAATCATTCATTGACATAATTGCCTATTTTTAATGGCCGTGTCTTTTGTGTAATGATAAGCGTATTTAAAAAGCTTTCATATCCGTTATCACATAAAGTATGTGACGGGAAAGTCGGTTAGTGTGGGTAATTTATCATCCATGGTTGGACGCTGGTGACACATGGAAAACTGTTGCCACGAGTTATGACGATGGACTTTGTTAACTGACACAACCCTCGTTTTTGGCCAGTGGACTGTATTTGATGTATTTTTAACGCTTTTATTCGCAACTTCTTTTTAGGGTTTCAGCCAAACAAGGGACCATTGGAGTTTCCTCATTGCTGTATCTGTCCAATTTTTTTTAATGCAATATAGGTTTGTGCTTGACGACAAGCGACACATACGTGTAACCACACCGATAACATTGGTCACATAATATTTTGACACCTTCGAGCTTTTCAAATTAGGTTCTCGTTCAGTTCACTGCTAAAAATGTCTACTACTTTACGCTGCACTTTAGTAGTTTATCCACGCGATTCTACGCGTAGAGTTCTGCGATATGGAAATAATATAAAGCCCTTCGCGCGTATTTTTTACAAGTGCATGCAGCTCCATACGTCACAGAATTCTGCGTATTAAATCGCGGGGTGAAAATATGCAGTGTGGGCTTACCCTTACTTTTTGTATTGCTACAAAATTAACTTAGATATATTTCATCAAAGCTCAGCGTGAACGCTTCCTGAAAATGAGGTACTAAGATTTGCCCACGCTTAGTTCGCAATTCCTTGAAAGGAACTAAGCACTTGATTGTTCAGATACTATAGTCAATTGATGAGAGCGCTGATAGAATATTCAATTATGTGTTACT